>NC_052950.1:2038498-2348670 GCF_013358895.1 Oreochromis aureus | reverse complement strand
AAAATCGCCTTATTTCGGCGAGACAGTGCGTTTCTCGCCTGAAACACATTATGGGTTTTCATTTTGTGAATAACTTGAAAATCTTAGCTCAAACAGCTGCAAAACCTATTTCCCCAGCATGGAAATGCTGAATTCTATAAGGCCAAGCCTGAAATATGTGTGTCCGAGTCTCCTATCAAAAGTTACAGCTGTCTTTATGGACTTGGTGAAAATCGCCTTATTTCGGCGAGACAGTGCGTTCTCGCCTGAAACACATTATGGGTTTTCATTTTGTGAATAACTTGAAAATCTTAGCTCAAACAGCTGCAAAACCTATTTCCCCAGCATGGAAATGCTGAATTCTATAAAACCAAGCCTGAAATATGTGTGTCCGAGTCTCCTATCAAAAGTTACAGCTGTCTTTATGGACTTGGTGAAAATCGCCTTATTTCGGCGAGACAGTGCGTTCTCGCCTGAAACACATTATGGGTTTTCATTTTTGTGAATAACTTGAAAATCTTAGCTCAAACAGCTGCAAAACCTATTTCCCCAACATGGAAATGCTGAATTCTATAAAACCAAGCCTGAAATATGTGTGTCCGAGTCTCCTATCAAAAGTTACAGCTGTCTTTATGGACTTGGTGAAAATCGCCTTATTTCGGCGAGACAGTGCGTTCTCGCCTGAAACACATTATGGGTTTTCATTTTGTGAATAACTTGAAAATCTTAGCTCAAACAGCTGCAAAACCTATTTCCCCAACATGGAAATGCTGAATTCTATAAAAGCCAAGCCTGAAATATGTGTGTCGAGTCTCCTATCAAAAGTTACAGCTGTCTTTATGGACTTGGTGAAAATCGCCTTATTTCGGCGAGACAGTGCGTTTCTCATGCCTGAAACACATTATGGGTTTTCATTTTGTGAATAACTTGAAAATCTTAGCTCAAACAGCTGCAAAACCTATTTCCCCAGCATGGAAATGCTGAATTCTATAAAGGCCAAGCCTGAAATATGTGTGTCCGAGTCTCCTATCAAAAGTTACAGCTGTCTTTATGGACTTGGTGAAAATCGCCTTCGCCTTATTTCGGCGAGACAGTGCGTTCTCGCCTGAAACACATTATGGGTTTTCATTTTGTGAATAACTTGAAAATCTTAGCTCAAACAGCTGCAAAACCTATTTCCCCAGCATGGAAATGCTGAATTCTATAAGGCCAAGCCTGAAATATGTGTCCGAGTCTCCTATCAAAAGTTACAGCTGTCTTTATGGACTTGGTGAAAATCGCCTTATTTCGGCGAGACAGTGCGTTCTCGCCTGAAACACATTATGGGTTTTCATTTTGTGAATAACTTGAAAATCTTAGCTCAAACAGCTGCAAAACCTATTTCCCCAACATGGAAATGCTGAATTCTATAAAGGCCAAGCCTGAAATATGTGTCCGAGTCTCCTATCAAAAGTTACAGCTGTCTTTATGGACTTGGTGAAAATCGCCTTATTTCGGCGAGACAGTGCGTTTCTCGCCTGAAACACATTATGGGTTTTCATTTTGTGAATAACTTGAAAATCTTAGCTCAAACAGCTGCAAAACCTATTTCCCCAACATGGAAATGCTGAATTCTATAAAAGCCAAGCCTGAAATATGTGTGTCGAGTCTCCTATCAAAAGTTACAGCTGTCTTTATGGACTTGGTGAAAATCGCCTTATTTCGGCGAGACAGTGCGTTTCTCGCCTGAAACACATTATGGGTTTTCATTTTGTGAATAACTTGAAAATCTTAGCTCAAACAGCTGCAAAACCTATTTCCCCAGCATGGAAATGCTGAATTCTATAAAACCAAGCCTGAAATATGTGTCCGAGTCTCCTATCAAAAGTTACAGCTGTCTTTATGGACTTGGTGAAAATCGCCTTATTTCGGCGAGACAGTGCGTTTCTCGCCTGAAACACATTATGGGTTTTCATTTTGTGAATAACTTGAAAATCTTAGCTCAAACAGCTGCAAAACCTATTTCCCCAGCATGGAAATGCTGAATTCTATAAAGGCCAAGCCTGAAATATGTGTGTGTCCGAGTCTCCTATCAAAAGTTACAGCTGTCTTTATGGACTTGGTGAAAATCGCCTTATTTCGGCGAGACAGTGCGTTTCTCGCCTGAAACACATTATGGGTTTTCATTTTGTGAATAACTTGAAAATCTTAGCTCAAACAGCTGCAAAACCTATTTCCCCAGCATGGAAATGCTGAATTCTATAAGGCCAAGCCTGAAATATGTGTGTCCAGTCTCCTATCAAAAGTTACAGCTGTCTTTATGGACTTGGTGAAAATCGCCTTATTTCGGCGAGACAGTGCGTTTCTCGCCTGAAACACATTATGGGTTTTCATTTTGTGAATAACTTGAAAATCTTAGCTCAAACAGCTGCAAAACCTATTTCCCCAACATGGAAATGCTGAATTCTATAAAACCAAGCCTGAAATATGTGTGTCCGAGTCTCCTATCAAAAGTTACAGCTGTCTTTATGGACTTGGTGAAAATCGCCTTATTTCGGCGAGACAGTGCGTTCTCGCCTGAAACACATTATGGGTTTTCATTTTGTGAATAACTTGAAAATCTTAGCTCAAACAGCTGCAAAACCTATTTCCCCAGCATGGAAATGCTGAATTCTATAAACCAAGCCTGAAATATGTGTGTCCGAGTCTCCTATCAAAAGTTACAGCTGTCTTTATGGACTTGGTGAAAATCGCCTTATTTCGGAGACAGTGCGTTTCTCGCCTGAAACACATTATGGGTTTTCATTTTGTGAATAACTTGAAAATCTTAGCTCAAACAGCTGCAAAACCTATTTCCCCAGCATGGAAATGCTGAATTCTATAAAACCAAGCCTGAAATATGTGTGTCCGAGTCTCCTATCAAAAGTTACAGCTGTCTTTATGGACTTGGTGAAAATCGCCTTATTTCGGCGAGACAGTGCGTTCTCGCCTGAAACACATTATGGGTTTTCATTTTGTGAATAACTTGAAAATCTTAGCTCAAACAGCTGCAAAACCTATTTCCCCAGCATGGAAATGCTGAATTCTATAAAGGCCAAGCCTGAAATATGTGTGTCGAGTCTCCTATCAAAAGTTACAGCTGTCTTTATGGACTTGGTGAAAATCGCCTTATTTCGGCGAGACAGTGCGTTTCTCGCCTGAAACACATTATGGGTTTTCATTTTGTGAATAACTTGAAAATCTTAGCTCAAACAGCTGCAAAACCTATTTCCCCAGCATGGAAATGCTGAATTCTATAAAGGCCAAGCCTGAAATATGTGTGTCCGAGTCTCCTATCAAAAGTTACAGCTGTCTTTATGGACTTGGTGAAAATCGCCTTATTTCGGCGAGACAGTGCGTTTCTCGCCTGAAACACATTATGGGTTTTCATTTTGTGAATAACTTGAAAATCTTAGCTCAAACAGCTGCAAAACCTATTTCCCCAGCATGGAAATGCTGAATTCTATAAAACCAAGCCTGAAATATGTGTGTCGAGTCTCCTATCAAAAGTTACAGCTGTCTTTATGGACTTGGTGAAAATCGCCTTATTTGGCGGCGAGACAGTGCGTTTCTCGCCTGAAACACATTATGGGTTTTCATTTTGTGAATAACTTGAAAATCTTAGCTCAAACAGCTGCAAAACCTATTTCCCCAGCATGGAAATGCTGAATTCTATAAAACCAAGCCTGAAATATGTGTGTCCGAGTCTCCTATCAAAAGTTACAGCTGTCTTTATGGACTTGGTGAAAATCGCCTTATTTCGGCGAGACAGTGCGTTTCTCGCCTGAAACACATTATGGGTTTTCATTTTGTGAATAACTTGAAAATCTTAGCTCAAACAGCTGCAAAACCTATTTCCCCAACATGGAAATGCTGAATTCTATAAGGCCAAGCCTGAAATATGTGTCCGAGTCTCCTATCAAAAGTTACAGCTGTCTTTATGGACTTGGTGAAAATCGCCTTATTTCGGCGAGACAGTGCGTTTCTCGCCTGAAACACATTATGGGTTTTCATTTTGTGAATAACTTGAAAATCTTAGCTCAAACAGCTGCAAAACCTATTTCCCCAACATGAAATGCTGAATTCTATAAGGCCAAGCCTGAAATATGTGTGTCCGAGTCTCCTATCAAAAGTTACAGCTGTCTTTATGGACTTGGTGAAAATCGCCTTATTTCGGCGAGACAGTGCGTTTCTCGCCTGAAACACATTATGGGTTTTCATTTTGTGAATAACTTGAAAATCTTAGCTCAAACAGCTGCAAAACCTATTTCCCCAGCATGGAAATGCTGAATTCTATAAAACCCAAGCCTGAAATATGTGTGTCCGAGTCTCCTATCAAAAGTTACAGCTGTCTTTATGGACTTGGTGAAAATCGCCTTATTTCGGCGAGACAGTGCGTTCTCGCCTGAAACACATTATGGGTTTTCATTTTGTGAATAACTTGAAAATCTTAGCTCAAACAGCTGCAAAACCTATTTCCCCAACATGGAAATGCTGAATTCTATAAAACCAAGCCTGAAATATGTGTCCGAGTCTCCTATCAAAAGTTACAGCTGTCTTTATGGACTTGGTGAAAATCGCCTTATTTCGGCGAGACAGTGCGTTTCTCGCCTGAAACACATTATGGGTTTTCATTTTGTGAATAACTTGAAAATCTTAGCTCAAACAGCTGCAAAACCTATTTCCCCAGCATGGAAATGCTGAATTCTATAAAACCAAGCCTGAAATATGTGTGTCCGAGTCTCCTATCAAAAGTTACAGCTGTCTTTATGGACTTGGTGAAAATCGCCTTATTCGGCGAGACAGTGCGTTCTCGCCTGAAACACATTATGGGTTTTCATTTTGTGAATAACTTGAAAATCTTAGCTCAAACAGCTGCAAAACCTATTTCCCCAGCATGGAAATGCTGAATTCTATAAAGGCCAAGCCTGAAATATGTGTGTCGAGTCTCCTATCAAAAGTTACAGCTGTCTTTATGGACTTGGTGAAAATCGCCTTATTTCGGCGAGACAGTGCGTTCTCGCCTGAAACACATTATGGGTTTTCATTTTGTGAATAACTTGAAAATCTTAGCTCAAACAGCTGCAAAACCTATTTCCCCAACATGGAAATGCTGAATTCTATAAGGCCAAGCCTGAAATATGTGTGTCGAGTCTCCTATCAAAAGTTACAGCTGTCTTTATGGACTTGGTGAAAATCGCCTTATTTCGAGACGAGACAGTGCGTTCTCGCCTGAAACACATTATGGGTTTTCATTTTGTGAATAACTTGAAAATCTTAGCTCAAACAGCTGCAAAACCTATTTCCCCAACATGGAAATGCTGAATTCTATAAAGGCCAAGCCTGAAATATGTGTGTCCGAGTCTCCTATCAAAAGTTACAGCTGTCTTTATGGACTTGGTGAAAATCGCCTTATTTCGGCGAGACAGTGCGTTCTCGCCTGAAACACATTATGGGTTTTCATTTTGTGAATAACTTGAAAATCTTAGCTCAAACAGCTGCAAAACCTATTTCCCCAACATGGAAATGCTGAATTCTATAAGGCCAAGCCTGAAATATGTGTGTCGAGTCTCCTATCAAAAGTTACAGCTGTCTTTATGGACTTGGTGAAAATCGCCTTATTTAAGCGAGACAGTGCGTTTCTCGCCTGAAACACATTATGGGTTTTCATTTTGTGAATAACTTGAAAATCTTAGCTCAAACAGCTGCAAAACCTATTTCCCCAACATGGAAATGCTGAATTCTATAAGGCCAAGCCTGAAATATGTGTGTCCGAGTCTCCTATCAAAAGTTACAGCTGTCTTTATGGACTTGGTGAAAATCGCCTTATTTCGGCGAGACAGTGCGTTCTCGCCTGAAACACATTATGGGTTTTCATTTTGTGAATAACTTGAAAATCTTAGCTCAAACAGCTGCAAAACCTATTTCCCCAGCATGGAAATGCTGAATTCTATAAAACCAAGCCTGAAATATGTGTGTCCGAGTCTCCTATCAAAAGTTACAGCTGTCTTTATGGACTTGGTGAAAATCGCCTTATTTATCGCCTTATTTCGAGAGAGACAGTGCGTTTCTCGCCTGAAACACATTATGGGTTTTCATTTTGTGAATAACTTGAAAATCTTAGCTCAAACAGCTGCAAAACCTATTTCCCCAACATGGAAATGCTGAATTCTATAAGGCCAAGCCTGAAATATGTGTGTCGAGTCTCCTATCAAAAGTTACAGCTGTCTTTATGGACTTGGTGAAAATCGCCTTATTTCGGCGAGACAGTGCGTTTCTCGCCTGAAACACATTATGGGTTTTCATTTTGTGAATAACTTGAAAATCTTAGCTCAAACAGCTGCAAAACCTATTTCCCCAGCATGGAAATGCTGAATTCTATAAAAGGCCAAGCCTGAAATATGTGTGTCGAGTCTCCTATCAAAAGTTACAGCTGTCTTTATGGACTTGGTGAAAATCGCGCTTATTTCGGCGAGACAGTGCGTTTCTCGCCTGAAACACATTATGGGTTTTCATTTTGTGAATAACTTGAAAATCTTAGCTCAAACAGCTGCAAACCTATTTCCCCAACATGGAAATGCTGAATTCTATAAAACCCAAGCCTGAAATATGTGTGTCCGAGTCTCCTATCAAAAGTTACAGCTGTCTTTATGGACTTGGTGAAAATCGCCTTATTTCGGCGAGACAGTGCGTTTCTCGCCTGAAACACATTATGGGTTTTCATTTTGTGAATAACTTGAAAATCTTAGCTCAAACAGCTGCAAAACCTATTTCCCCAGCATGGAAATGCTGAATTCTATAAAGGCCAAGCCTGAAATATGTGTGTCCGAGTCTCCTATCAAAAGTTACAGCTGTCTTTATGGACTTGGTGAAAATCGCCTTATTTCGGCGAGACAGTGCGTTTCTCGCCTGAAACACATTATGGGTTTTCATTTTGTGAATAACTTGAAAATCTTAGCTCAAACAGCTGCAAAACCTATTTCCCCAGCATGGAAATGCTGAATTCTATAAAGGCCAAGCCTGAAATATGTGTGTCCGAGTCTCCTATCAAAAAAGTTACAGCTGTCTTTATGGACTTGGTGAAAATCGCCTTATTTCGGCGAGACAGTGCGTTCTCGCCTGAAACACATTATGGGTTTTCATTTTGTGAATAACTTGAAAATCTTAGCTCAAACAGCTGCAAAACCTATTTCCCCAACATGGAAATGCTGAATTCTATAAAGCCAAGCCTGAAATATGTGTGTCGAGTCTCCTATCAAAAGTTACAGCTGTCTTTATGGACTTGGTGAAAATCGCCTTATTTCGGCGAGACAGTGCGTTCTCGCCTGAAACACATTATGGGTTTTCATTTTGTGAATAACTTGAAAATCTTAGCTCAAACAGCTGCAAAACCTATTTCCCCAGCATGGAAATGCTGAATTCTATAAAGGCCAAGCCTGAAATATGTGTGTCCGAGTCTCCTATCAAAAGTTACAGCTGTCTTTATGGACTTGGTGAAAATCGCCTTATTTCGGCGAGACAGTGCGTTCTCGCCTGAAACACACATATATGGTTTCATTTTGTGAATAACTTGAAAATCTTAGCTCAAACAGCTGCAAAACCTATTTCCCCAACATGGAAATGCTGAATTCTATAAAGGCCAAGCCTGAAATATGTGTGTCCGAGTCTCCTATCAAAAGTTACAGCTGTCTTTATGGACTTGGTGAAAATCGCCTTATTTCGGCGAGACAGTGCGTTCTCGCCTGAAACACATTATGGGTTTTCATTTTGTGAATAACTTGAAAATCTTAGCTCAAACAGCTGCAAAACCTATTTCCCCAGCATGGAAATGCTGAATTCTATAAGGCCAAGCCTGAAATATGTGTGTCCGAGTCTCCTATCAAAAGTTACAGCTGTCTTTATGGACTTGGTGAAAATCGCCTTATTTCGGCGAGACAGTGCGTTTCTCGCCTGAAACACATTATGGGTTTTCATTTTGTGAATAACTTGAAAATCTTAGCTCAAACAGCTGCAAAACCTATTTCCCCAACATGGAAATGCTGAATTATAAAACCAAGCCTGAAATATGTGTGTCCGAGTCTCCTATCAAAAGTTACAGCTGTCTTTATGGACTTGGTGAAAATCGCCTTATTTGAGCGAGACAGTGCGTTCTCGCCTGAAACACATTATGGGTTTTCATTTTGTGAATAACTTGAAAATCTTAGCTCAAACAGCTGCAAAACCTATTTCCCCAGCATGGAAATGCTGAATTCTATAAAGGCCAAGCCTGAAATATGTGTGTCCGAGTCTCCTATCAAAAGTTACAGCTGTCTTTATGGACTTGGTGAAAATCGCCTTATTTCGGCGAGACAGTGCGTTTCTCGCCTGAAACACATTATGGGTTTTCATTTTGTGAATAACTTGAAAATCTTAGCTCAAACAGCTGCAAAACCTATTTCCCCAGCATGGAAATGCTGAATTCTATAAAACCCAAGCCTGAAATATGTGTGTCGAGTCTCCTATCAAAAGTTACAGCTGTCTTTATGGACTTGGTGAAATCGCCTTATTTATTTAAGAGACAGTGCGTTCTCGCCTGAAACACATTATGGGTTTTCATTTTGTGAATAACTTGAAAATCTTAGCTCAAACAGCTGCAAAACCTATTTTCCCCAACATGGAAATGCTGAATTCTATAAAGGCCAAGCCTGAAATATGTGTGTCGAGTCTCCTATCAAAAGTTACAGCTGTCTTTATGGACTTGGTGAAAATCGCCTTATTTCGGCGAGACAGTGCGTTTCTCGCCTGAAACACATTATGGGTTTTCATTTTGTGAATAACTTGAAAATCTTAGCTCAAACAGCTGCAAAACCTATTTCCCCAACATGGAAATGCTGAATTCTATAAAACCAAGCCTGAAATATGTGTCCGAGTCTCCTATCAAAAGTTACAGCTGTCTTTATGGACTTGGTGAAAATCGCCTTATTTCGGCGAGACAGTGCGTTTCTCGCCTGAAACACATTATGGGTTTTCATTTGTGAATAACTTTTGAAAATCTTAGCTCAAACAGCTGCAAAACCTATTTCCCCAACATGGAAATGCTGAATTCTATAAAACCAAGCCTGAAATATGTGTGTCCGAGTCTCCTATCAAAAGTTACAGCTGTCTTTATGGACTTGGTGAAAATCGCCTTATTTAAATGCGAGACAGTGCGTTCTCGCCTGAAACACATTATGGGTTTTCATTTTGTGAATAACTTGAAAATCTTAGCTCAAACAGCTGCAAAACCTATTTCCCCAGCATGGAAATGCTGAATTCTATAAGGCCAAGCCTGAAATATGTGTGTCGAGTCTCTATCAAAAGTTACAGCTGTCTTTATGGACTTGGTGAAAATCGCCTTATTCGGCGAGACAGTGCGTTTCTCGCCTGAAACACATTATGGGTTTTCATTTTGTGAATAACTTGAAAATCTTAGCTCAAACAGCTGCAAAACCTATTTCCCCAACATGGAAATGCTGAATTCTATAAAAGCCAAGCCTGAAATATGTGTGTCGAGTCTCCTATCAAAAGTTACAGCTGTCTTTATGGACTTGGTGAAAATCGCCTTATTTAAAGCGAGACAGTGCGTTTCTCGCCTGAAACACATTATGGGTTTTCATTTTGTGAATAACTTGAAAATCTTAGCTCAAACAGCTGCAAAACCTATTTCCCCAGCATGGAAATGCTGAATTCTATAAAGCCAAGCCTGAAATATGTGTGTCCGAGTCTCCTATCAAAAGTTACAGCTGTCTTTATGGACTTGGTGAAAATCGCCTTATTTAAGCGAGACAGTGCGTTCTCGCCTGAAACACATTATGGGTTTTCATTTTGTGAATAACTTGAAAATCTTAGCTCAAACAGCTGCAAAACCTATTTCCCCAACATGGAAATGCTGAATTCTATAAAGGCCAAGCCTGAAATATGTGTGTCCGAGTCTCCTATCAAAAGTTACAGCTGTCTTTATGGACTTGGTGAAAATCGCCTTATTTCGGCGAGACAGTTCTCGCCTGAAACACATTATGGGTTTTCATTTTGTGAATAACTTGAAAATCTTAGCTCAAACAGCTGCAAAACCTATTTCCCCAGCATGGAAATGCTGAATTCTATAAAACCCAAGCCTGAAATATGTGTGTCCGAGTCTCCTATCAAAAGTTACAGCTGTCTTTATGGACTTGGTGAAAATCGCCTTATTTCGGAGAGACAGTGCGTTTCTCGCCTGAAACACATTATGGGTTTTCATTTTGTGAATAACTTGAAAATCTTAGCTCAAACAGCTGCAAAACCTATTTCCCCAACATGGAAATGCTGAATTCTATAAGGCCAAGCCTGAAATATGTGTGTCCGAGTCTCCTATCAAAAGTTACAGCTGTCTTTATGGACTTGGTGAAAATCGCCTTATTTCGGCGAGACAGTGCGTTCTCGCCTGAAACACATTATGGGTTTTCATTTTGTGAATAACTTGAAAATCTTAGCTCAAACAGCTGCAAAACCTATTTCCCCAGCATGGAAATGCTGAATTCTATAAAGGCCAAGCCTGAAATATGTGTGTCCGAGTCTCCTATCAAAAGTTACAGCTGTCTTTATGGACTTGGTGAAAATCGCCTTATTTCGGCGAGACAGTGCGTTTCGCCTGAAACACATTATGGGTTTTCATTTTGTGAATAACTTGAAAATCTTAGCTCAAACAGCTGCAAAACCTATTTCCCCAACATGGAAATGCTGAATTCTATAAGGCCAAGCCTGAAATATGTGTGTGTCCGAGTCTCCTATCAAAAGTTACAGCTGTCTTTATGGACTTGGTGAAAATCGCCTTATTTCGGCGAGACAGTGCGTTTCTCGCCTGAAACACATTATGGGTTTTCATTTTGTGAATAACTTGAAAATCTTAGCTCAAACAGCTGCAAAACCTATTTCCCCAACATGGAAATGCTGAATTCTATAAAACCAAGCCTGAAATATGTGTGTCCGAGTCTCCTATCAAAAGTTACAGCTGTCTTTATGGACTTGGTGAAAATCGCCTTATTTCGGCGAGACAGTGCGTTCTCGCCTGAAACACATTATGGGTTTTCATTTTGTGAATAACTTGAAAATCTTAGCTCAAACAGCTGCAAAACCTATTTCCCCAACATGGAAATGCTGAATTCTATAAGGCCAAGCCTGAAATATGTGTGTCCGTCTCTCTATCAAAAGTTACAGCTGTCTTTATGGACTTGGTGAAAATCGCCTTATTTCGGCGAGACAGTGCGTTTTCTCGCCTGAAACACATTATGGGTTTTCATTTTGTGAATAACTTGAAAATCTTAGCTCAAACAAAATCTGCAAAACCTATTTCCCCAACATGGAAATGCTGAATTCTATAAAGCCAAGCCTGAAATATGTGTGTCCGTCTCCTATCAAAAGTTACAGCTGTCTTTATGGACTTGGTGAAAATCGCCTTATTTCGGCGAGACAGTGCGTTTCTCGCCTGAAACACATTATGGGTTTTCATTTTGTGAATAACTTGAAAATCTTAGCTCAAACAGCTGCAAAACCTATTTCCCCAGCATGGAAATGCTGAATTCTATAAAGGCCAAGCCTGAAATATGTGTCCGAGTCTCCTATCAAAAGTTTACAGCTGTCTTTATGGACTTGGTGAAAATCGCCTTATTTAGAAGCGAGACAGTGCGTTTCTCGCCTGAAAACACATTATGGGTTTTCATTTTGTGAATAACTTGAAAATCTTAGCTCAAACAGCTGCAAAACCTATTTCCCCAACATGGAAATGCTGAATTCTATAAGGCCAAGCCTGAAATATGTGTGTCCGAGTCTCCTATCAAAAGTTACAGCTGTCTTTATGGACTTGGTGAAAATCGCCTTATTTAAAGACAGTGCGTTTCTCGCCTGAAACACATTATGGGTTTTCATTTTGTGAATAACTTGAAAATCTTAGCTCAAACAGCTGCAAAACCTATTTCCCCAACATGGAAATGCTGAATTCTATAAAACAGCCAAGCCTGAAATATGTGTGTCCGAGTCTCCTATCAAAAGTTACAGCTGTCTTTATGGACTTGGTGAAAATCGCCTTATTTCGGCGAGACAGTGCGTTCTCGCCTGAAACACATTATGGGTTTTCATTTTGTGAATAACTTGAAAATCTTAGCTCAAACAGCTGCAAAACCTATTTCCCCAACATGGAAATGCTGAATTCTATAAAGGCCAAGCCTGAAATATGTGTGTCCGAGTCTCCTATCAAAAGTTACAGCTGTCTTTATGGACTTGGTGAAAATCGCCTTATTTCGGCGAGACAGTGCGTTTCTCTCGCCTGAAACACATTATGGGTTTTCATTTTGTGAATAACTTGAAAATCTTAGCTCAAACAGCTGCAAAACCTATTTCCCCAGCATGGAAATGCTGAATTCTATAAGGCCAAGCCTGAAATATGTGTGTCCGAGTCTCCTATCAAAAGTTACAGCTGTCTTTATGGACTTGGTGAAAATCGCCTTATTTCGGCGAGAGACAGTGCGTTTCTCGCCTGAAACACATTATGGGTTTTCATTTTGTGAATAACTTGAAAATCTTAGCTCAAACAGCTGCAAAACCTATTTCCCCAACATGGAAATGCTGAATTCTATAAAAGCCAAGCCTGAAATATGTGTGTCCGAGTCTCCTATCAAAAGTTACAGCTGTCTTTATGGACTTGGTGAAAATCGCCTTATTTGGCGAGACAGTGCGTTTCGCCTGAAACACATTATGGGTTTTCATTTTTTCATTTTGTGAATAACTTGAAAATCTTAGCTCAAACAGCTGCAAAACCTATTTCCCCAACATGGAAATGCTGAATTCTATAAAACCAAGCCTGAAATATGTGTGTCCGAGTCTCCTATCAAAAGTTACAGCTGTCTTTATGGACTTGGTGAAAATCGCCTTATTTCGGCGAGACAGTGCGTTTCTCGCCTGAAACACATTATGGGTTTTCATTTTGTGAATAACTTGAAAATCTTAGCTCAAACAGCTGCAAAACCTATTTCCCCAACATGGAAATGCTGAATTCTATAAAGGCCAAGCCTGAAATATGTGTGTCGAGTCTCCTATCAAAAGTTACAGCTGTCTTTATGGACTTGGTGAAAATCGCCTTATTTAGCGACAGTGCAGTGCGTTCTCGCCTGAAACACATTATGGGTTTTCATTTTGTGAATAACTTGAAAATCTTAGCTCAAACAGCTGCAAAACCTATTTCCCCAACATGGAAATGCTGAATTCTATAAAAGCCAAGCCTGAAATATGTGTGTCGAGTCTCCTATCAAAAGTTACAGCTGTCTTTATGGACTTGGTGAAAATCGCCTTATTTCGGCGAGACAGTGCGTTTCTCTCCTGAAACACATTATGGGTTTTCATTTTGTGAATAACTTGAAAATCTTAGCTCAAACAGCTGCAAAACCTATTTCCCCAGCATGGAAATGCTGAATTCTATAAGGCCAAGCCTGAAATATGTGTCCGAGTCTCCTATCAAAAGTTACAGCTGTCTTTATGGACTTGGTGAAAATCGCCTTATTTGAGAGACAGTGCGTTCTCGCCTGAAACACATTATGGGTTTTCATTTTGTGAATAACTTGAAAATCTTAGCTCAAACAGCTGCAAAACCTATTTCCCCAGCATGGAAATGCTGAATTCTATAAAGGCCAAGCCTGAAATATGTGTGTCCGAGTCTCCTATCAAAAGTTACAGCTGTCTTTATGGACTTGGTGAAAATCGCCTTATTTCGGCGAGACAGTGCGTTCTCGCCTGAAACACATTATGGGTTTTCATTTTGTGAATAACTTGAAAATCTTAGCTCAAACAGCTGCAAAACCTATTTCCCCAACATGGAAATGCTGAATTCTATAAAAGCCAAGCCTGAAATATGTGTGTCCGAGTCTCCTATCAAAAGTTACAGCTGTCTTTATGGACTTGGTGAAAATCGCCTTATTTCGCGAGAGACAGTGCGTTTCTCGCCTGAAACACATTATGGAAAATCGTTTATGGGTTTCATTTTTGTGAATAACTTGAAAATCTTAGCTCAAACAGCTGCAAAACCTTGAAAATCTTAGCAAAACAGCTGCAAAACTATTTCCCCAACATGGAAATGCTGAATTCTATAAAATGTCTGAAATATGTGTGTCCGAGTCTCCTATCAAAAGTTACAGCTGTCTTTATGGACTTGGTGAAAATCGCCTTATTTCGGCGAGACAGTGCGTTTCTCGCCTGAAACACATTATGGGTTTTCATTTTGTGAATAACTTGAAAATCTTAGCTCAAACAGCTGCAAAACCTATTTCCCCAGCATGGAAATGCTGAATTCTATAAAACCAAGCCTGAAATATGTGTGTCCGAGTCTCCTATCAAAAGTTACAGCTGTCTTTATGGACTTGGTGAAAATCGCCTTATTTCGGCGAGACAGTGCGTTCTCGCCTGAAACACATTATGGGTTTTCATTTTGTGAATAACTTGAAAATCTTAGCTCAAACAGCTGCAAAACCTATTTCCCCAACATGGAAATGCTGAATTCTATAAAATGGAGCCTGAAATATGTGTGTCGAGCCTGAAATATGTGTGTCCGAGTCTCCTATCAAAAGTTACAGCTGTCTTTATGGACTTGGTGAAAATCGCCTTATTTCGGCGAGACAGTGCGTTCTCTCGCCTGAAACACATTATGGGTTTTCATTTTGTGAATAACTTGAAAATCTTAGCTCAAACAGCTGCAAAACCTATTTCCCCAACATGGAAATGCTGAATTCTATAAAACCAAGCCTGAAATATGTGTGTCCGAGTCTCCTATCAAAAGTTACAGCTGTCTTTATGGACTTGGTGAAAATCGCCTTATTTCGGACAGACAGTGCGTTTCTCGCCTGAAACACATTATGGGTTTTCATTTTGTGAATAACTTGAAAATCTTAGCTCAAACAGCTGCAAAACCTATTTCCCCAACATGGAAATGCTGAATTCTATAAAACCAAGCCTGAAATATGTGTGTCCGAGTCTCTATCAAAAGTTACAGCTGTCTTTATGGACTTGGTGAAAATCGCCTTATTTCGGCAGAGACAGTGCGTTCTCGCCTGAAACACATTATGGGTTTTCATTTTGTGAATAACTTGAAAATCTTAGCTCAAACAGCTGCAAAACCTATTTCCCCAACATGGAAATGCTGAATTCTATAAAACCCAAGCCTGAAATATGTGTGTCCGAGTCTCTATCAAAAGTTACAGCTGTCTTTATGGACTTGGTGAAAATCGCCTTATTTGAGACAGTGCGTTCTCGCCTGAAACACATTATGGGTTTTCATTTTGTGAATAACTTGAAAATCTTAGCTCAAACAGCTGCAAAACCTATTTCCCCAACATGGAAATGCTGAATTCTATAAAGGCCAAGCCTGAAATATGTGTGTCGAGTCTCCTATCAAAAGTTACAGCTGTCTTTATGGACTTGGTGAAAATCGCCTTATTTCGGCGAGACAGTGCGTTTCTCGCCTGAAACACATTATGGGTTTTCATTTTGTGAATAACTTGAAAATCTTAGCTCAAACAGCTGCAAAACCTATTTCCCCAACATGGAAATGCTGAATTCTATAAAACCAAGCCTGAAATATGTGTGTCCGAGTCTCCTATCAAAAGTTACAGCTGTCTTTATGGACTTGGTGAAAATCGCCTTATTTCGGCGAGACAGTGCGTTTCTCGCCTGAAACACATTATGGGGGTTTTCATTTTGTGAATAACTTGAAAATCTTAGCTCAAACAGCTGCAAAACCTATTTCCCCAACATGGAAATGCTGAATTCTATAAGGCCAAGCCTGAAATATGTGTGTCGAGTCTCCTATCAAAAGTTACAGCTGTCTTTATGGACTTGGTGAAAATCGCCTTATTTCGGCGAGACAGTGCGTTTCTCGCCTGCCTGAAACACATTATGGGTTTTCATTTTTATGAATTTTGTGACTAACTTGAAATCTTAGCTCAAACAGCTGCAAAACCTATTTCCCCAACATGGAAATGCTGAATTCTATAAAGGCCAAGCCTGAAATATGTGTGTCGAGTCTCCTATCAAAAGTTACAGCTGTCTTTATGGACTTGGTGAAAATCGCCTTATTTCGTGCGAGACAGTGCGTTTCTCGCCTGAAACACATTATGGGTTTTCATTTTGTGAATAACTTGAAAATCTTAGCTCAAACAGCTGCAAAACCTATTTCCCCAACATGGAAATGCTGAATTCTATAAAATGAAGCCTGAAATATGTGTGTCCGAGTCTCCTATCAAAAGTTACAGCTGTCTTTATGGACTTGGTGAAAATCGCCTTATTTCGGCGAGACAGTGCGTTTCTCGCCTGAAACACATTATGGGTTTTCATTTTGTGAATAACTTGAAAATCTTAGCTCAAACAGCTGCAAAACCTATTTCCCCAGCATGGAAATGCTGAATTCTATAAGGCCTGAAATATGTGTGTCGAGTCTCCTATCAAAAGTTACAGCTGTCTTTATGGACTTGGTGAAAATCGCCTTATTTCGGCGAGACAGTGCGTTTCTCGCCTGAAAACACATTATGGGTTTTCATTTTGTGAATAACTTGAAAATCTTAGCTCAAACAGCTGCAAAACCTATTTCCCCAGCATGGAAATGCTGAATTCTATAAAATAAGCCTGAAATATGTGTGTCGAGTCTCTATCAAAAAAGTTACAGCTGTCTTTATGGACTTGGTGAAAATCGCCTTATTTCGGCGAGACAGTGCGTTCTCGCCTGAAACACATTATGGGTTTTCATTTTGTGAATAACTTGAAAATCTTAGCTCAAACAGCTGCAAAACCTATTTCCCCAGCATGGAAATGCTGAATTCTATAAAATGAAGCCTGAAATATGTGTGTCCGAGTCTCTATCAAAAGTTACAGCTGTCTTTATGGACTTGGTGAAAATCGCCTTTATTGAGACAGTGCGTTCTCGCCTGAAACACATTATGGGTTTTCATTTTGTGAATAACTTGAAAATCTTAGCTCAAACAGCTGCAAAACCTATTTCCCCAACATGGAAATGCTGAATTCTATAAAAGGCCAAGCCTGAAATATGTGTGTCGAGTCTCTATCAAAAGTTACAGCTGTCTTTATGGACTTGGTGAAAATCGCCTTATTTCGGCGAGACAGTGCGTTTTCTCGCCTGAAACACATTATGGGTTTTCATTTTGTGAATAACTTGAAAATCTTAGCTCAAACAGCTGCAAAACCTATTTCCCCAGCATGGAAATGCTGAATTCTATAAGGCCAAGCCTGAAATATGTGTGTCCGTCTCTATCAAAAGTTACAGCTGTCTTTATGGACTTGGTGAAAATCGCCTTATTTAAAGAGACAGTCGCGTTCTCTATTATGGGTTTTTCATGAAACACATTATGGGTTTTCATTTTGTGAATAACTTGAAAATCTTAGCTCAAACAGCTGCAAAACCTATTTCCCCAACATGGAAATGCTGAATTCTATAAAATTCCTGAAATATGTGTGTCAAACAGTCTCCTATCAAAAAATACAGCTGTCTTTATGGACTTGGTGTGTCGAAATCTATCTTATTTACAGCTGTCTTTATGGACTTGGTGAAAATCGCCTTATTTCGCCTGAAACACATTATGGGTTTTCATTTTGTGAATAACTTGAAAATCTTAGCTCAAACAGCTGCAAAACCTATTTCCCCAACATGGAAATGCTGAATTCTATAAAAATCTTAGCCAACAGCCCCCAGCATGGAAATGCTGAATTCTATAAGGCCAAGCCTAAATATGTGTGTCCGAGTCTCCTATCAAAAGTTACAGCTGTCTTTATGGACTTGGTGAAAATCGCCTTATTTATGAGACAGTGCGTTCTCGCCTGAAACACATTATGGGTTTTCATTTTGTGAATAACTTGAAAATCTTAGCTCAAACAGCTGCAAAACCTATTTCCCCAACATGGAAATGCTGAATTCTATAAAACTTGAGCCTGAAATATGTGTGTCCCCAGTCTCCTATCAAAAGTTACAGCTGTCTTTATGGACTTGGTGTCTTTATGGACTTGGTGAAAATTATTTTCGAGAGAGAGTGCGTTCTCGCCTGAAACACATTATGGGTTTTCATTTTGTGAATAACTTGAAAATCTTAGCTCAAACAGCTGCAAAACCTATTTCCCCAACATGGAAATGCTGAATTCTATAAAACCAAGCCTGAAATATGTGTGTCCGAGTCTCTATCAAAAGTTACAGCTGTCTTTATGGACTTGGTGAAAATCGCCTTATTTATTGAGACAGTGCGTTCTCGCCTGAAACACATTATGGGTTTTCATTTTGTGAATAACTTGAAAATCTTAGCTCAAACAGCTGCAAAACCTATTTCCCCAACATGGAAATGCTGAATTCTATAAAACCAAGCCTGAAATATGTGTGTCCGAGTCTCCTATCAAAAGTTACAGCTGTCTTTATGGACTTGGTGAAAATCGCCTTATTTCGGCGAGACAGTGCGTTTCTCGCCTGAAACACATTATGGGTTTTCATTTTGTGAATAACTTGAAAATCTTAGCTCAAACAGCTGCAAAACCTATTTCCCCAACATGGAAATGCTGAATTCTATAAGGCCAAGCCTGAAATATGTGTGTGTCCGTCTCTATCAAAAGTTACAGCTGTCTTTATGGACTTGGTGAAAATCGCCTTATTTCGTCGAGACAGTTTCGTTTCTACGCCTGAAACACATTATGGGTTTTCATTTTGTGAATAACTTGAAAATCTTAGCTCAAACAGCTGCAAAACCAGTGCGTTCTCGCCTGAAACACATTATGGGTTTTCATTTTGTGAATAACCTTAGCTCAAACAGCTGCAAAACCTATTTCCGGAAATGCTGAATTCTATAAAACCCAAGCCTGAAATATGTGTGTCGAGTCTCCTATCAAAAGTTACAGCTGTCTTTATGGACTTGGTGAAAATCGCCTTATTTCGGCGAGACAGTGCGTTCTCGCCTGAAACACATTATGGGTTTTCATTTTGTGAATAACTTGAAAATCTTAGCTCAAACAGCTGCAAAACCTATTTCCCCAACATGGAAATGCTGAATTCTATAAAACCAAGCCTGAAATATGTGTGTCGAGTCTCCTATCAAAAGTTACAGCTGTCTTTATGGACTTGGTGAAAATCGCCTTATTTCGGCGAGACAGTGCGTTTCTCGCCTGAAACACATTATGGGTTTTCATTTTGTGAATAACTTGAAATCTTAGCTCAAACAGCTGCAAAACCTATTTCCCCAGCATGGAAATGCTGAATTCTATAAAACCAAGCCTGAAATATGTGTCAAATCAAGTCTCTATCAAAAGTTACAGCATTTTGTGAATAACTTGAAAATCTTAGCTCAAACAGCTGCAAAACCTATTTCCCCATGGAAATTCTATAAAGCTTGAAATATGTGTGTCCGAGTCTCCTATCAAAAGTTACAGCTGTCTTTATGGACTTGGTGAAAATCGCCTTATTTCGCGAGACAGTGCGTTTCTCGCCTGAAACACATTATGGGTTTTCATTTTGTGAATAACTTGAAAATCTTAGCTCAAACAGCTGCAAAACCTATTTCCCCAACATGGAAATGCTGAATTCTATAAAGCCAAGCCTGAAATATGTGTGTCGAGTCTCCTATCAAAAGTTACAGCTGTCTTTATGGACTTGGTGAAAATCGCCTTATTTCGGCGAGACAGTGCGTTCTCGCCTGAAACACATTATGGGTTTTCATTTTGTGAATAACTTGAAAATCTTAGCTCAAACAGCTGCAAAACCTATTTCCCCAACATGGAAATGCTGAATTCTATAAGGCCAAGCCTGAAATATGTGTCCGAGTCTCTCTATCAAAAGTTACAGCTGTCTTTATGGACTTGGTGAAAATCGCCTTATTTGGACAGACGTGAGACAGTGCGTTTCTCGCCTGAAACACATTATGGGTTTTCATTTTGTGAATAACTTGAAAAAATCTTAGCTCAAACAGCTGCAAAACCTATTTCCCCAGCATGGAAATGCTGAATTCTATAAAACCAAGCCTGAAATATGTGTGTCCGAGTCTCCTATCAAAAGTTACAGCTGTCTTTATGGACTTGGTGAAAATCGCCTTATTTCGGAGAGACAGTGCGTTCTCGCCTGAAACACATTATGGGTTTTCATTTTGTGAATAACTTGAAAATCTTAGCTCAAACAGCTGCAAAACCTATTTCCCCAACATGGAAATGCTGAATTCTATAAAACCAAGCCTGAAATATGTGTGTCCGAGTCTCCTATCAAAAGTTACAGCTGTCTTTATGGACTTGGTGAAAATCGCCTTATTTTCCCCAGGCTAGACAGTGCGTTGTGTGTCGCTCCTATCAAAAGTTACAGCTGTCTTTATGGACTTGGTGAAAATCGCCTTATTTCACAGTGCGTTCTCGCCTTTTCACATTATGGGTTTCATTTTGAATAACTTGAAAATCTTAGCTCAAACAGCTGCAAAACCTATTTCCCCAACATGGAAATGCTGAATTCTATAAATTCTATAAGCCTGAAATAAATGTGTGTCGTCTCTCTCAAAAGTTACAGCTGTCTTTATGGACTTGGTGAAAATCGCCTTATTTCGGCGAGACAGTGCGTTCTCGCCTGAAACACATTATGGGTTTTCATTTTGTGAATAACTTGAAAATCTTAGCTCAAACAGCTGCAAAACCTATTTCCCCAACATGGAAATGCTGAATTCTATAAAACCCAAGCCTGAAATATGTGTGTCCAGTCTCCTATCAAAAGTTACAGCTGTCTTTATGGACTTGGTGAAAATCGCCTTATTTACAGCTGTCTTTATGACTTGTGCGTTTCTTATTTTCTGAAACACATTATGGGTTTTCATTTTGTGAATAACTTGAAAATCTTAGCTCAAACAGCTGCAAAACCTATTTCCCCACATGCAAATGCTGAATTCTATAAAAGCCAAGCCTGAAATATGTGTGTCCGAGTCTCCTATCAAAAGTTACAGCTGTCTTTATGGACTTGGTGAAAATCGCCTTGAAAATCGCTTTTTCATGAGACAGTGCGTTTCGCCTGAAACACATTATGGGTTTTCATTTTGTGAATAACTTGAAAATCTTAGCTCAAACAGCTGCAAAACCTATTTCCCCAACATGGAAATGCTGAATTCTATAAAATAAAGCCTGAAATATGTGTGTCCGGTCTCCTATCAAAAGTTACAGCTGTCTTTATGGACTTGGTGAAAATCGCCTTATTTACGGCGAGACAGTGCGTTTCTCGCAGTTGAATGAAAAACACATTATGGGTTTTCATTTTGTGAATAACTTGAAAATCTTAGCTCAAACAGCTGCAAAACCTATTTCCCCAACATGGAAATGCTGAATTCTATAAAGGCCAAGCCTGAAATATGTGTGTCCGAGTCTCCTATCAAAAGTTACAGCTGTCTTTATGGACTTGGTGAAAATCGCCTTATTTGAAAATCGTTTCGTATATAGACAGTGCGTTTCGCCTGAAAACACATTATGGGTTTTCATTTTGTGAATAACTTGAAAATCTTAGCTCAAACAGCTGCAAAACCTATTTCCCCAACATGGAAATGCTGAATTCTATATAAAGGCCAAGCCTGAAATATGTGTGTCCGAGTCTCCTATCAAAAGTTACAGCTGTCTTTATGGACTTGGTGAAAATCGCCTTATTTATTTGAGACGAGACAGTGCGTTTCTCGCCTGAAACACATTATGGGTTTTTTGTGAATAACTTGAAAATCTTAGCTCAAACAGCTGCAAAACCTATTTCCCCAGCATGGAAATGCTGAATTCTATAAGGCAAAGCTGAAATATGTGTGTCCGAGTCTCTATCAAAAGTTACAGCTGTCTTTATGGACTTGGTGAAAATCGCCTTATTTAAAGAAACAGTGCGTTCTCGCCTGAAACACATTATGGGTTTTCATTTTGTGAATAACTTGAAAATCTTAGCTCAAACAGCTGCAAAACCTATTTCCCCAACATGGAAATGCTGAATTATGGGTTTTCATTTTGTGAATAACTTGAAAATCTTAGCTCAAACAGCTGCAAAACCTATTTCCCCAGCATGGAAATGCTGAATTCTATAAGGCCAAGCCTGAAATATGTGTGTCGAGTCTCCTATCAAAAGTACAGCTGTCTTTATGGACTTGGTGAAAATCGCCTTATTTAATGAAAATTGAGACAGTGCGTTCTCGCCTGAAACACATTATGGGTTTTCATTTTGTGAATAACTTGAAAATCTTAGCTCAAACAGCTGCAAAACCTATTTCCCCAACATGGAAATGCTGAATTCTATAAAACCAAGCCTGAAATATGTGTGTCGAGTCTCTATCAAAAGTTACAGCTGTCTTTATGGACTTGGTGAAAATCGCCTTATTTGGTGAGACAGTGCGTTTCTCGCCTGAAACACATTCTCGGTTTTTTCATTTTGTGAATAACTTGAAAATCTTAGCTCAAACAGCTGCAAAACCTATTTCCCCAGCATGTGAAATAACTTGAAAATCTATCAAACAGCTGCAAAACCTATTTCCCCAACATGAAATGCTGAATTCTATAAGTCCTGAAATATGTGTCCAGTCTCCTATCAAAAGTTACAGCTGTCTTTATGGACTTGGTGAAAATCGCCTTATTTCGCGAGACAGTGCGTTTCTCGCCTGAAACACATTATGGGTTTTCATTTTGTGAATAACTTGAAAATCTTAGCTCAAACAGCTGCAAAACCTATTTCCCCAACATGGAAATGCTGAATTCTATAAAATAAGCCTGAAATATGTGTGTCCGAGTCTCCTATCAAAAGTTACAGCTGTCTTTATGGACTTGGTGAAAATCGCCTTATTTAAGACAGTGCGTTCTCGCCTGAAACACATTATGGGTTTTCATTTTGTGAATAACTTGAAAATCTTAGCTCAAACAGCTGCAAAACCTATTTCCCCAGCATGGAAATGCTGAATTCTATAAAACCAAGCCTGAAATATGTGTGTCCGAGTCTCTATCAAAAGTTACAGCTGTCTTTATGGACTTGGTGAAAATCGCCTTATTTCTGAGACAGTGCGTTTCTCGCCTGAAACACATTATGGGTTTTCATTTTGTGAATAACTTGAAAATCTTAGCTCAAACAGCTGCAAAACCTATTTCCCCAGCATGGAAATGCTGAATTCTATAAAATGAAACACATTATGAAATATTGTGAATAACTTGAAAATCTATCAAAAAACCTATTTCCCCAGCATGGAAATGCTGAATTCTATAAGAAAGCTGAAATGAAATATGTGTCCGAGTCTCCTATCAAAAGTTACAGCTGTCTTTATGGACTTGGACTTGAAAATCGCCTTATTTCGAGACAGTGCGTTTCTCACAATGCCTGAAACACATTATGGGTTTTCATTTTGTGAATAACTTGAAAATCTTAGCTCAAACAGCTGCAAAACCTATTTCCCCAGCATGGAAATGCTGAATTCTATAAGGCCAAGCCTGAAATATGTGTGTCCGAGTCTCCTATCAAAAGTTACAGCTGTCTTTATGGACTTGGTGAAACTTGGTGTCGCCTTATTTAATGAGACAGTGCGTTTCTCGCCTGAAACACATTATGGGTTTTCATTTTGTGAATAACTTGAAAATCTTAGCTCAAACAGCTGCAAAACCTATTTCCCCAACATGGAAATGCTGAATTCTATAAGGCCAAGCCTGAAATATGTGTGTCGAGTCTCCTATCAAAAGTTACAGCTGTCTTTATGGACTTGGTGAAAATCGCCTTATTTCGGCGAGACAGTGCGTTTCTTTTTCGCCTGAAACACATTATGGGTTTTCATTTTGTGAATAACTTGAAAATCTTAGCTCAAACAGCTGCAAACAAAACCTATTTCCCCAGCATGGAAATGCTGAATTCTATAAAATAGCCTGAAATATGTGTGTCCGAGTCTCCTATCAAAAGTTACAGCTGTCTTTATGGACTTGGTGAAAATCGCCTTATTTATTTGCGAGACAGTGCGTTCTCGCCTGAAACACATTATGGGTTTTCATTTTGTGAATAACTTGAAAATCTTAGCTCAAACAGCTGCAAAACCTATTTCCCCAGCATGGAAATGCTGAATTCTATAAAACCAAGCCTGAAATATGTGTGTCCGAGTCTCCTATCAAAAGTTACAGCTGTCTTTATGGACTTGGTGAAAATCGCCTTATTTCGGCGAGACAGTGCGTTTCGTTACAGCTGTCTTTATGGACTTGGTGAAAATCGCCTTATTTCGGCGAGACAGTGCGTTTCGCCTGAAACACATTATGGGTTTTCATTTTTTGTGAATAACTTGAAAATCTTAGCTCAAACAGCTGCAAAACCTATTTCCCCAGCATGGAAATGCTGAATTCTATAAAATGGAGCCTGAAATATGTGTGTCCGATATGTGTCTCTATCAAAAGTTACAGCTGTCTTTATGGACTTGGTGAAAATCGCCTTATTTCGGAATGCGAGACAGTGCGTTCGCCTGAAACACATTATGGGTTTTTTTTGTGAATAACTTGAAAATCTTAGCTCAAACAGCTGCAAAACCTATTTCCCCAACATGGAAATGCTGAATTCTATAAAACCAAGCCTGAAATATGTGTGTCCGAGTCTCTATCAAAAGTTACAGCTGTCTTTATGGACTTGGTGAAAATCGCCTTATTTCGGCGAGACAGTGCGTTTCTCGCCTGAAACACATTGAAACACATTATGGGTTTTCATTTTGTGAATAACTTGAAAATCTTAGCTCAAACAGCTGCAAAACCTATTTCCCCAACATGCAAATGCTGAATTCTATAAGGCCAAGCCTGAAATATGTGTGTCCGAGTCTCTATCAAAAGTTACAGCTGTCTTTATGGACTTGGTGAAAATCGCCTTATTTAAAGCGAGACAGTTCGTTTCTCGCCTGAAACACACATTATGGGTTTTCATTTTGTGAATAACTTGAAAATCTTAGCTCAAACAGCTGCAAAACCTATTTCCCCAACATGGAAATGCTGAATTCTATAAAGGCCAAGCCTGAAATATGTGTGTCCGAGTCTCCTATCAAAAGTTACAGCTGTCTTTATGGACTTGGTGAAAATCGCCTTATTTCGCGAGACAGTGCGTTTCTGTCGCCTGAAACACATTATGGGTTTTTCATTTTGTGAATAACTTGAAAATCTTAGCTCAAACAGCTGCAAAACCTATTTCCCCAACATGGAAATGCTGAATTCTATAAAACCAAGCCTGAAATATGTGTGTCCGAGTCTCCTATCAAAAGTTTACAGCTGTCTTTATGGACTTGGTGAAAATCGCCTTATTTCGGTGAGACAGTGACAGTGCGTTTCTCGCCTGAAACACATTATGGGTTTTCATTTTGTGAATAACTTGAAAATCTTAGCTCAAACAGCTGCAAAACCTATTTCCCCAGCATGGAAATGCTGAATTCTATAAAGCCAAGCCTGAAATATGTGTGTCGAGTCTCTATCAAAAGTTACAGCTGTCTTTATGGACTTGGTGAAAATCGCCTTATTTAAAAACTGAGACAGTGCGTTCTCGCCTGAAACACATTATGGGTTTTCATTTTGTGAATAACTTGAAAATCTTAGCTCAAACAGCTGCAAAACCTATTTCCCCAAAAACCTATTTCCCCAAATGGAAATGCTGAATTCTATAAGGCCAAGCCTGAAATATGTGTGTCCGAGTCTCCTATCAAAAGTTACAGCTGTCTTTATGGACTTGGTGAAAATCGCCTTATTTGACAGTGCGAGACAGTGCGTTCTGCGTTCTCGCCTGAAACACATTATGGGTTTTCATTTTGTGAATAACTTGAAAATCTTAGCTCAAACAGCTGCAAAACCTATTTCCCCAACATGGAAATGCTGAATTCTATAAAACCAAGCCTGAAATATGTGTGTCCGAGTCTCTATCAAAAGTTACAGCTGTCTTTATGGACTTGGTGAAAATCGCCTTATTTAAGGCGAGACAGTGCGTTCTCGCCTGAAACACATTATGGGTTTTCATTTTGTGAATAACTTGAAAATCTTAGCTCAAACAGCTGCAAAACCTATTTCCCCAACATGGAAATGCTGAATTCTATAAAACCAAGCCTGAAATATGTGTGTCCGAGTCTCCTATCAAAAGTTACAGCTGTCTTTATGGACTTGGTGAAAATCGCCTTGTCTTTATGGCTTGAGAAAATCGCCTTATTTCGCGTTTCGTTTCGCCTGAAACACATTATGGGTTTTCATTTTGTGAATAACTTGAAAATCTTAGCTCAAACAGCTGCAAAACCTATTTCCCCAGCATGGAAATGCTGAATTCTATAAAACCAAGCCTGAAATATGTGTCCGAGTCTCCTATCAAAAGTTACAGCTGTCTTTATGGACTTGGTGAAAATCGCCTTATTTATTGAGACAGTGCGTTTCTCGCCTGAAACACATTATGGGTTTTCATTTTGTGAATAACTTGAAAATCTTAGCTCAAACAGCTGCAAAAAAACCTTTTCCCAGCATGGAAATGCTGAATTCTATAAAACCAAGCCTGAAATATGTGTGTCGAGTCTCCTATCAAAAGTTACAGCTGTCTTTATGGACTTGGTGAAAATCGCCTTATTTCGGCGAGACAGTGCGTTCTCGCCTGAAACACATTATGGGTTTTCATTTTGTGAATAACTTGAAAATCTTAGCTCAAACAGCTGCAAAACCTATTTCCCCAACATGGAAATGCTGAATTCTATAAAATCTTAAAGCCTGAAATATGTGTGTCCGAGTCTCTCAAAAGTTACAGCTGTCTTTATGGACTTGGTGAAAATCGCCTTATTTTATGAGACTTGGTGGTGATATTATTTGCGAGACAGTTCTCGCCTGAAAACACATATGGGTTTTCATTTTGTGAATAACTTGAAAATCTTAGCTCAAACAGCTGCAAAACCTATTTCCCCAACATGGAAATGCTGAATTCTATAAGGCCAAGCCTGAAATATGTGTGTCCGAGTCTCCTATCAAAAGTTACAGCTGTCTTTTTGGACTTGGTGAAAATCGCCTTATTTCGGCGAGACAGTGCGTTCTCGCCTGAAACACATTATGGGTTTTCATTTTGTGAATAACTTGAAAATCTTAGCTCAAACAGCTGCAAAACCTATTTCCCCAACATGGAAATGCTGAATTCTATAAAACCAAGCCTGAAATATGTGTGTCGAGTCTCTATCAAAAGTTACAGCTGTCTTTATGGACTTGGTGAAAATCGCCTTATTTCGCCTGCGAGACAGTGCGTTCTCGCCTGAAACACATTATGGGTTTTCATTTTGTGAATAACTTTCTCGAAAATCTTATGCTCATTTTGTGAATAACTTGAAAATCTTAGCTCAAACAGCTGCAAAACCTATTTCCCCAACATGGAAATGCTGAATTCTATAAAACCAAGCCTGAAATATGTGTGTCCGAGTCTCCTATCAAAAGTTACAGCTGTCTTTATGGACTTGGTGAAAATCGCCTTATTTAAATGAGACAGTGCGTTCTCGCCTGAAACACATTATGGGTTTTCATTTTGTGAATAACTTGAAAATCTTAGCTCAAACAGCTGCAAAACCTATTTCCCCAACATGGAAATGCTGAATTCTATAAAACCAAGCCTGAAATATGTGTGTCCGAGTCTCCTATCAAAAGTTACAGCTGTCTTTATGGACTTGGTGAAAATCGCCTTATTTAAGCGAGACAGTGCGTTCTCGCCTGAAACACAAACACATTATGGGTTTTCATTTTGTGAATAACTTGAAAATCTTAGCTCAAACAGCTGCAAAACCTATTTCCCAAACATGGAAATGCTGAATTTCTATAAAACCAAGCCTGAAATATGTGTGTCCGAGTCTCCTATCAAAAGTTACAGCTGTCTTTATGGACTTGGTGAAAATCGCCTTATTTAAATGAGACAGTGCGTTTCTCGCCTGAAACACATTATGGGTTTTCATTTTGTGAATAACTTGAAAATCTTAGCTCAAACAGCTGCAAAACCTATTTCCCCAACATGGAAATGCTGAATTCTATAAAGGCCAAGCCTGAAATATGTGTGTCGAGTCTCCTATCAAAAGTTACAGCTGTCTTTATGGACTTGGTGAAAATCGCCTTATTTAAAGCGAGACAGTGCGTTTCTCGCCTGAAACACATTATGGGTTTTCATTTTGTGAATAACTTGAAAATCTTAGCTCAAACAGCTGCAAAACCTATTTCCCCAACATGGAAATGCTGAATTCTATAAGGCCAAGCCTGAAATATGTGTCAGTCTCTATCAAAAGTTACAGCTGTCTTTATGGACTTGGTGAAAATCGCCTTATTTCGGCGAGACAGTGCGTTTCTATAAAATCCTGAAACACATTATGGGACTTGGTGAAATTTTATTTGGCGAGACAGTGCGTTCTCGCCTGAAACACATTATGGGTTTTCATTTTGTGAATAACTTGAAAATCTTAGCTCAAACAGCTGCAAAACCTATTTCCCCAACATGGAAATGCTGAATTCTATAAAACCAAGCCTGAAATATGTGTGTCCGAGTCTCTATCAAAAAAGTTACTGTCTTTATGGACTTGGTGAAAATCGCCTTATTTCGGCGAGACAGTGCGTTTCTCGCCTGAAACACATTATATGGGTTTCATTTTGTGAATAACTTGAAAATCTTAGCTCAAACAGCTGCAAAACCTATTTCCCCAACATGGAAATGCTGAATTCTATAAGGCCAAGCCTGAAATATGTGTGTCCGAGTCTCTATCAAAAGTTACAGCTGTCTTTATGGACTTGGTGAAAATCGCCTTATTTCGAGACAGTGCGTTCTCGCCTGAAACACATTATGGGTTTGGGTTTTTTTGTGAATAACTTGAAAATCTTAGCTCAAACAGCTGCAAAACCTATTTCCCCAACATGGAAATGCTGAATTCTATAAAACCAAGCCTGAAATATGTGTCCGAGTCTCCTATCAAAAGTTACAGCTGTCTTTATGGACTTGGTGAAAATCGCCTTATTTCGGCGAGACAGTGCGTTTCTCGCCTGAAACACATTATGGGTTTTCATTTTGTGAATAACTTGAAAATCTTAGCTCAAACAGCTCTCAAAACATTATGGGTTTCATTTTGTGAATAACTTGAAATCTTAGCTCAAACAGCTGCAAAACCTATTTCCCCAACATATGCTGAATTCTATTCTAAAGCCAAGCCTGAAATATGTGTGTCGAGTCTCCTATCAAAAGTTTACAGCTGTCTTTATGGACTTGGTGAAAATCGCCTTATTTCGGCGAGACAGTGCGTTTCTCGCCTGAAACACATTATGGGTTTTCATTTTGTGAATAACTTGAAAATCTTAGCTCAAACAGCTGCAAAACCTATTTCCCCAACATGGAAATGCTGAATTCTATAAAACCAAGCCTGAAATATGTGTGTCCGAGTCTCCTATCAAAAGTTACAGCTGTCTTTATGGACTTGGTGAAAATCGCCTTATTTCGGAGAGACAGTGCGTTTCTCGCCTGAAACACATTATGGGTTTTCATTTTGTGAATAACTTGAAAATCTTAGCTCAAACAGCTGCAAAACCTATTTCCCCAGCATGGAAATGCTGAATTCTATAAAACAGCCAAGCCTGAAATATGTGTGTAACCGAAAATCCTATCAAACAGCTGCAAAACCTACCCCAGCTGTGCTTTCTATAAGGCCAAGCCTGAAATATGTGTGTCCGAGTCTCCTATCAAAAGTTACAGCTGTCTTTATGGACTTGGTGAAAATCGCCTTATTTGAGACAGTGCGTTCTCGCCTGAAACACATTATGGGTTTTCATTTTGTGAATAACTTGAAAATCTTAGCTCAAACAGCTGCAAAACCTATTTCCCCAACATGGAAATGCTGAATTCTATAAAACCAAGCCTGAAATATGTGTCCGAGTCTCCTATCAAAAGTTACAGCTGTCTTTATGGACTTGGTGAAAATCGCCTTATTTGGCGAGACAGTGCGTT
Source organism: Oreochromis aureus (assembly GCF_013358895.1). Lineage (NCBI taxonomy): Eukaryota > Metazoa > Chordata > Actinopteri > Cichliformes > Cichlidae > Oreochromis > Oreochromis aureus. Next base: position 2,318,693 of record NC_052950.1, on the reverse strand, counting down.
CTCGCCTGAAAAACACATTATGGGTTTTCATTTTGTGAATAACTTGAAAATCTTAGCTCAAACAGCTGCAAAACCTATTTCCCCAACATGGAAATGCTGAATTCTATAAAACCAAGCCTGAAATATGTGTGTCGAGTCTCCTATCAAAAGTTACAGCTGTCTTTATGGACTTGGTGAAAATCGCCTTATTTCATGCGAGACAGTGCGTTTCTCGCCTGAAACACATTATGGGTTTTCATTTTGTGAATAACTTATTTGAAAATTTCTTAGCTTATGGGTTTTCATTTGTGAAACTTGAAAATCTTAGCTCAACAGCTGCAAAACCTATTTCCCAACATGGAAATGCTGAATTCTATAAAGCCAAGCCTGAAATATGTGTGTCGTCTCTATCAAAAGTTACAGCTGTCTTTATGGACTTGGTGAAAATCGCCTTATTTTTATGGAGACAGTGCGTTCTCGCCTGAAACACATTATGGGTTTTCATTTTGTGAATAACTTGAAAATCTTAGCTCAAACAGCTGCAAAACCTATTTCCCCAGCATGGAAATGCTGAATTCTATAAAACCAAGCCTGAAATATGTGTGTCCGAGTCTCTATCAAAAGTTACAGCTGTCTTTATGGACTTGGTGAAAATCGCCTTATTTCGGCGAGACAGTGCGTTTCTCGCCTGAAACACATTATGGGTTTTCATTTTGTGAATAACTTGAAAATCTTAGCTCAAACAGCTGCAAAACCTATTTCCCCAACATGGAAATGCTGAATTCTATAAAACCAAGCCTGAAATATGTGTTTCATTTTGTGAATAACTTGAAAATCCAAAACCTATTTCCCCAACAGTTATAAAACCAAGCCTGAAATGTGTGTCCGAGTCTCTATCAAAAGTTACAGCTGTCTTTATGGACTTGGTGAAAATCGCCTTATTTCGGCGAGACAGTGCGTTCTCGCCTGAAACACATTATGGGTTTTCATTTTGTGAATAACTTGAAAATCTTAGCTCAAACAGCTGCAAAACCTATTTCCCCAGCATGGAAATGCTGAATTCTATAAGGCCAAGCCTGAAATATGTGTGTCCGAGTCTCCTATCAAAAGTTACAGCTGTCTTTATGGACTTGGTGAAAATCGCCTTATTTAAAGAGACAGAGACAGTGCGTTCTTCTCGCCTGAAACACATTATGGGTTTTCATTTTGTGAATAACTTGAAAATCTTAGCTCAAACAGCTGCAAAACCTATTTCCCCAACATGGAAATGCTGAATTCTATAAAACCAAGCCTGAAATATGTGTGTCGAGTCTCCTATCAAAAGTTACAGCTGTCTTTATGGACTTGGTGAAAATCGCCTTATTTATTGAGACAGTGCGTTCTCGCCTGAAACACATTATGGGTTTTCATTTTGTGAATAACTTGAAAATCTTAGCTCAAACAGCTGCAAAACCTATTTCCCCAACATGGAAATGCTGAATTCTATAAAGGCCAAGCCTGAAATATGTGTGTCCGAGTCTCCTATCAAAAGTTACAGCTGTCTTTATGGACTTGGTGAAAATCGCCTTATTTAGGCGAGACAGTGCGTTTCTCGCCTGAAACACATTATGGGTTTTCATTTTGTGAATAACTTGAAAATCTTAGCTCAAACAGCTGCAAAACCTATTTCCCCAACATGGAAATGCTGAATTCTATAAAACCAAGCCTGAAATATGTGTGTCCGAGTCTCCTATCAAAGTTACAGCTGTCTTTATGGACTTGGTGAAAATCGCCTTATTTCGGTGAGACAGTGCGTTCTCGCCTGAAACACATTATGGGTTTTCATTTTGTGAATAACTTGAAAATCTTAGCTCAAACAGCATTTTGTGAATAACTTGAAAATCTTAGCTCAAACAGCTGCAAAACCTATTTCCCCAGCATGGAAATGCTGAATTCTATAAGGCCAAGCCTGAAATATGTGTGTCCGAGTCTCCTATCAAAAGTTACAGCTGTCTTTATGGACTTGGTGAAAATCGCCTTATTTGAGACAGTGCGAGACAGTGCGTTTCTCGCCTGAAACACATTATGGGTTTTCATTTTGTGAATAACTTGAAAATCTTAGCTCAAACAGCTGCAAAACCTATTTCCCCAACATGGAAATGCTGAATTCTATAAAACCAAGCCTGAAATATGTGTGTCCGAGTCTCTATCAAAAGTTACAGCTGTCTTTATGGACTTGGTGAAAATCGCCTTATTTCGCGAGACAGTGCGTTTCGCCTGAAACACATTATGGGTTTTCATTTTGTGAATAACTTGAAAATCTTAGCTCAAACAGCTGCAAAACCTATTTCCCCAACATGGAAATGCTGAATTCTATAAGGCCAAGCCTGAAATATGTGTGTCCGAGTCTCCTATCAAAAGTTACAGCTGTCTTTATGGACTTGGTGAAAATCGCCTTATTTCGGCGAGACAGTGCGTTCTCGCTTTACGCCTGAAACACGTATGGGTTTTCATTTTATGGGTTTTCATTTGTGAATAACTTGAAAATCTTAGCTCAAACAGCTGCAAAACCTATTTCCCCAGCATGGAAATGCTGAATTCTATAAAATGAAGCCTGAAATATGTGTGTCCGAGTCTCTCCTCAAAAGTTACAGCTGTCTTTATGGACTTGGTGAAAATCGCCTTATTTAAAGTGCGAGACAGTGCGTTCTCTCCTGAAACACATTATGGGTTTTCATTTTGTGAATAACTTGAAAATCTTAGCTCAAACAGCTGCAAAACCTATTTCCCCAACATGGAAATGCTGAATTCTATAAAACCAAGCCTGAAATATGTGTGTCCGAGTCTCCTATCAAAAGTTACAGCTGTCTTTATGGACTTGGTGAAAATCGCCTTATTTACAGAGCGAGACAGTGCGTTCTCGCCTGAAACACATTATGGGTTTTCATTTTGTGAATAACTTGAAAATCTTAGCTCAAACAGCTGCAAAACCTATTTCCCCAACATGGAAATGCTGAATTCTATAAAATGAGCCTGAAATATGTGTGTCCGAGTCTCTATCAAAAGTTACAGCTGTCTTTATGGACTTGGTGAAAATCGCCTTATTTCGCGAGACAGTGCGTTCTCTTCTGAAACACATTATGGGTTTTCATTTGTGAATAACAATAGTAATATGTGTGCCTCTTGGCATAGGCACACATAATAACTAAATCTTAGCTCGAACAGTAATATGTGTGCCTCTTGCATAGGCACACATAATAAGATAACCTTTATTAGTCCCACACGCAGGGCTGGACTGGGACAAAAAATCGGCCCGGGCATTTTGACTAGAGACCGGCCCACCAGGATAGAGATTGAAAATGTGACGTCATTCAGGGGTAAAACCGCAAAGGATTCTGGGAACTTGTGGCAAGAGGTAGTAGCGCATGCAGGCTTTCAATTGAACTCAGTTACACAGCGATAAAAAGAAACCCAAAAAATGGCAAGAAGCTGTTGTATTATTAACTGCAACAGCCGGTCGCATGACAGCCACGGGAAGCCGACGGGTAAAGAGATCGTTTTTTTTTTATCGGATTACGTCATTGAAGACAAATTTTTTAAGCCATGTTTCCGAAGTAAGAGCCGACGGATGGTCTGGATATACCAAATATAACGTCTCAGAACACTCCAGCTCACATGTTAGTCTGCTCCAAGCATTCCCACAAAGGTCAGTGTTTTGTAGTAGTCAATACGTCATTTTTCTTAACATAATTGGTGATATAGGTTACAAGCAAGTGTGGCGCTGAACAGAAATTGTAGCGCTATGCTCCTTTATTTATTGTGCATAAATAGTGAATTGTCCTGACACAATATTGTGTTTCGCTTCTGTTATTACCACGGTACATTGACAAAAACATATACTTTTATTCACAGGATAAAACAGTTGTTTTGTATCACTAATTGTCCAGTGCGATTACAACATACAATATTATTGTCACTGCTACATTTCTGTAATGCGTACCAGAAATTATTTCCACTACTAATTAATTACCGTTGAGCTCAAAGGTTATATTAATAAACGGTTAACGATTGTGTATTTATGACGACGATGTGTGAGACTGGTAAACTTACCTTTGTTTGTACGATGGTCTTTCGTTCTACACGGTGCATTTCAAGGTCCTGTACCCATCCGTCGGTAAACTGTACCTGGGCTTGTTGCAGTGACCTGAAGTTACTAAAAACTTCATGAGTGTATGCACTCACTCCAAGAACCGTATAATTATAAATCTGAGCGTGGTGAAAGTTGGGCAGCACGCTAACGTCTTTTGTCCACTGTGTGCTCGTAAGGGTCTGACCCTCTCACTCCTTTGATTTTTTCCTCGTATCTTTTCTTTGCCTTTTCGTCGAGTCTGTCTTTGTACGGACCGGCATTGTTCTCCTTCGTTTTGTACATTCCTTTTTTGTGCGGCAAAGAAAAACCAAGAAGGTATTGGAACTGGAGAATGAACGTTTTGCGGTGCTGCAAATGCTTGCATTTGATGCGGTACTTGTTTTGCCACGAGTTCCCGGAATGCAATGCGCGAAAGTCACGTGATCTGTCAATCGCTATAGGGAAAACCATAAAGCCTTTGCATGAAAACAACTGCTTTGATGTACACTGCCTTGTTGGTATATATGTATCAATCTAAAAACTTAAACCTACACCATCCTCCCTATTCTGGATTTTAAACAGTACACAGCGGAAACAAAAAGACTGCCTGGTCGAGTTACCCTCCTGAACTATCTACAACACATGGTAGAAACCTTAAATTAAGACCAAGAACACTAGAGGTGAGACATGATCATTAATTAATATTAAAATTAATAAATGGCAGATTTAGTGATATTTTCATAAACACCTCCTTTCCTTTTTTTGTTCTCCATTTTCTTTAGTTCGTCTATAAGATTGCTAAACAAGGGGGAGGGTGCATCCGGCCTCCTCGGCTGTAATTGGTCCAGCCCAGAGTCGATCATGGCCAATCCAAGACCTTTCATTATATATACCCTTCCTAAAAAAAAAAATAAAATAAAATAAAACAAAAAAAAAATCCATCGGCCCATAAAAACAAAAAATCGCCAGCGGCCCACCGGGCAAATGCCCGGTATGGCCGATAGCCAGTCCAGCTATGCCCACACGTGGGAAATTTGTTTTGTCACAGCAGGAAGTGGACAGTGCAAAAGTTATGAAGGAAAAATTAGAATAAAATGAAATAAGAATAGATACAGTACACAACTGTACAGAATAGAATAAAATAAAATACTATATACAGTAGAATAAAATAGAATAAAATATACAATAAGATAAGAATAGAATACAAATGCTTTATACAACTGAGTAAAAATACAACGATGCCAGAAAAGATTATTGCACATTAGTGTTATTGCACATGTGTGGATGTGTGTGTTTGATCAGTTGAAGTCTTTGTTGTGGAGTCTGACAGCAGTGGGGAGGAAAGACCTGCGAAATCTCTCCTTCCCACACCGTGGGTGCCGCAGTCTCCCACTGAAGGAGCTGCTCAGTGCTGTCACAGTCTCATGCATGGGGTGGGAGATGTTGTCCAACAGGGATGACAGCTTAGCCACCATTCTCCTGTCACTCACCACCTCCACTGGGTCCAGAGGGCATCCTAGAACAGAGCTGGCCCTTCTGATCAGCCTGTTCAGTCTCTTCCTGTCCCCAGCAGAGATGCTGCCGCCCCAGCAGACCACACCATAGAAGATGGCTGAGGCCACCACAGAGTCATAGAAGGTCTTCAGGAGTGGGCCCTCCACTCCAAACGACCTGAGTCTCCGCAGCAGGTACAGCCTGCTCTGCCCTTTCCTGTAGAGGGCGTCTGAGTTATGAGTCCAGTCCAGTTTGCTGTTCAGATGAACACCAAGGTACCTGTAGCTGTCCACAGCCTCGATGTCCATACCTTGGATGTTCAGTGGTTGCAGTGGAGGATGTTTGTGTTAGGATGCCTGGGTCGTTGACCCAGGGTTTTTGGGTTTATTATATTATTTATAATTTCTAGTCTTTGGTTTCTTTGAGTTCTGTCTTATGGTTTATGTCTCTGTCTTCTCTAGTTGCTCTGTCTCCCCTGTCAGCTGTATCCCTTGTCTAGTTCGCGTTTCTGTGTATCCTTAGTTGCTATATCCCGTGTCCAGTCAGTGTCTGTGTCTGCCCTGGTCCCATGTCTCTGTTCCCTCTGTTGTAGTGCCTGCCTGTGAGTCTGTGTCTGTTATGTTTCCTGTTTTATTTTGAAGGTCCATGTCTTATGTTAATATATCTGGTTTTGCTTCCTTGTCTCGTTAGTCCTGATTTCTCCCAGCTGTGCCCTCCTTCTGTGTCTCATTCCCCTCGTTACTTCCCAGTGTACTTAAACCCTGTGTTTCTTTGAGTCAGTGTCGCGTCGTCCCCCATGCTGTGTGGATCTCCCTGTGTTTCCCGTGAGTTTATGTTGTTTCCCCAGTTTAGTTTAGTTTGCTTTGCTTTGTATGCTTGTTTCCCTGTGCCAGCAAATAAAGCTGAGTATTTTGAGTTCATCCCTTGAGTCTGAGTCTGCACTTTGGGTCCACCACTCCTCCTTGCCAGCCTGCCACACAGCCAACCTTAACAGAATGACGCGACCATACTATGGACCCAGCAGACTCCGCTTGGTATCGGCGACCCGCAGTTTCTGCCTTCCTCAAGGAGAGCGTGAGGCAGGAGGCTAAGCATGCCCAGGAGCTCCAGTCACCCTTCTATGGGTCTCGTTTGGCTTTCGGAGGGCCCCGCAGCCTCCAAACTGCCATGGCCACGTCCGAGCCGGCGCCTATGCCTCGGGCGATCAGATTGAGCACGTGCTCATTCTCTCCAGTCACTACACCTCCGCCTCCACCCCTGGATTACCAGTCCGACAAGAAGGTTAAGCGGCGGAGGAAGAGGGATTACGTGACGCCGGACGTTAGACTCACTCCGCTGCAATCCTTCGCTCTGTTTTTGGGTCTGCCACGTTCTGAGCTTCACAAACTCTCTGCTTCCTCGTCGCAGCCGGTCTTTTGGAGGGTTCGCAGCCCAGTTTGCCACCTCCCACTTCCCGGAGAAAGCGGCGTTCACGCAGTCGCCACTCTGTCTCTGCTGAGCCACTCCCCGTGGTGAGTTATAATGACTGTTTTCATTCTGCTCCCTCTAAGCTGGAAAAAGACAATCATATGAACACTGCTAAAACTGAGACTGTTAAGACTATTACACATGGTGGTGGTAGGAAGCTAAAAACATTTTAGAGGATTCTGTGTTTTCTGACCCTGCTCCTTCGCCCAGTTGTGTTCCTGCTCCCAGGGCGGCTCGGGCCCAGCATTCCCCTGCACCTGTTTCAGTGCTTCAGGTGAGGGAGGCTGAGGTCCAGCTGGTCCCTGCTCCGGTGCCTGTCGCTGCACCCGTACCTTCTCCTCGGGTGGGAGAGGCCGGTATCCGGCAGGTACCTGCACCTGTTTCTGACCTCGCTGGAGGCTCAGGTGAGCCCGTCCAGCGATTTTCTTCAGGTTCTGGAGGCTCAGGGGAACTAGCTCAGCTTACTGCTAATCCACCACCTAACCCACCATTACTACCATCGTTACAACAGTCAATAGAACTTAAACTTCTATCCATAGCTCGAACATTAGCTCACCTATCGGCTCAGTCACCTGCTCAGTTCTCACCTCAGTCGTTTACTCAGCCGTTTATTCCCGCTGGAGGGTCCGAGGGACCGCTCCAGCCTTTGTTCGTCTCCGCTGGAGGGTCTGAGGGGTCCGTCCAGCCTTCTGTTCCCGCTGGGGGTTCTGGAGAACCGCGCCAGCCTTTGTTTGCCTCCGCTGGAGGGTCCGAGGGGCCCGTCCAGCCTTCTGCCTCCGCTGGAGGGTCCGAGGGGCCCGTCCAGCCTTCTGTTCCCGCTGGAGGGTCCGAGGGGCCAGTCCAGCCTTCTGTTCCCGCTGGAGGGTCCGAGGGGCCCGTCCAGCCTTCATCGCCACCACCTGCGGCTCCCACGCCGTCGCCTGCAGTGCCACCACCTGCGGCTCCCACGCCGTCGCCTGCAGTGCCACCACCTGCGGCTCCCACGCCATCACCTGGCCCAGCTACGGCTACGGCTTCATCCTCGCCTGGCCCAGCTACGGCTACGGCTTCGTCCTCGCCTGGCCCAGCTACGGCTACGGCTTCGTCCTCGCCTGGTCCAGCTTCAGCGTCGCCTGCAGCGTCACCCTCGCCCGGTCCGGCCTCCGAGTCTTCGCCTTCGCCCGGTCCGGCCTCCGAGTCTTCGCCTTCGCCCGGTCCGGCCTCCGAGTCTTCGCCTTCGCCCGGTCTGGCCTCGGCTACAGCTTCGCTTGGTCCTGCCTCGGCCACGCCGACGTCCGGACAACATCCTGCGCCTCTACAGCGCCGGCCTCCTTCCAGGCCTCTGATTACACGTCCTGGTCCTGCTCGTCCTGCTCGTCCTGTCCGGCCTGCTCGTCCTGCTCGTCCTGTCCGGCCTGCTCGTCCTTTCTGGCCACTTTCCAAGCCGATGATTGGGCGTCCTCGCCGTCGTGGACGGCCTCCTTCCAAGCCGATGATTGGGCGTCCTCGCCGTCGTGGACGGCCTCCTTCCAAGCCGATGATTGGGCGTCCTCGCCGTCGTGGACGGCCTCCTTCCAAGCCGATGATTGGGCGTCCTCTCCGTCGTGGACGGCCTCCTTCCGGGCCGATGATTGGGCGTCCTCGCCGTCGTGGACGGCCTCCTGACCTGCTCCGTCGCCGCCGGTGCCTCCCGCCCGGCCGGCCTCCTGACCTGCTCCGTCGCTGCCGGTGCCTCCCGCCCGGCCGGCCTCCTGAACTTTTTTCTGGACTCTTGGGTCGTCGTCCTCCGGGCCGGCCCCCTGAACTTTGTGTGACCTGTTTTTCCTGGCCGCCTGCGCCTGTCGTGCGCCTATTTTTTGTTATGTTGCTTTCTGGGCTCCGGTGTTTGCACCTTTTTTGTTTCTGGCTCCTTGTTTGGTTTGTTTCGAGCCCTCCGTCCTGTTTCCCCCACCGCCCGCCCTGGTTGGGTTGTTTTTTGTTTTGGTGTTTAGGTTTGGGCTGTCTGGGAGCCAGCCCTTTAGGGGGGGGTACTTTTAGGATGCCTGGGTCGTTGACCCAGGGTTTTTGGGTTTATTATATTATTTATACGGCAGCACGGTGGCACGGTGGTTAGCACTGTTGCCGCACAGCAAGAAGGTCCTGAGTTCAATTCCAACATCAGGCCGGGGTCTTTCTGTGTGGAGTTTGCATGTTCTCCCCGTGTTTGCGTGGGTTCTCTCCGGGTACTCCGGCTTCCTCCCACCGTCCAAAGACATGCAACTTGTGGGGATAGGTTAATTGGAAAAATCCAAATTGCCACTAGGTGTGAATGTGCGAGTGAATGGTTGTTTGTCCCTGTGTGTTGGCCCTGCGACAGACTGGCGGCCTGTCCAGGGTGTACCCCGCCTCTCGCCCTATGACAGCTGGGATAGGCTCCAGCGCCCCCCGCGACCCTGAAAAGGATAAGCGGAAGCGAATGGATGGATGGATGGATATATTATCTATAATTTCTAATCTTTGGTTTCTTTGAGTTCTGTCTTATGGTTTATGTCTCTGTCTTCTCTAGTTGCTCTGTCTCCCCTGTCAGCTGTATCCCCTTGTCTAGTTCGCGTTTCTGTGTATCCTTAGTTTCTATATCCCCGTGTCCAGTCAGTGTCTGTGTCTGCCCTGGTCCCATGTCTCTGTTCCCTCTGTTGTAGTGCCTGCCTGTGAGTCTGTGTCTGTTATGTTTCCTGTTTTATTTTGAAGGTCCATGTCTTATGTTAATATATCTGGTTTTGCTTCCTTGTCTCGTTAGTCCTGATTTGCCCCAGCTGTGTTTCCCTCCTGTTGCCCATTCCCTGATTGCTCCCTCTATGTATTTAAGCCCTGTGTTTCTTTGAGTCATTGTCGCGATCTACCGTTTATTATGCTGTGTGTTTTGTCTGCTTGTTTGAGTTTATGTTTGAAGTCTTAGTTTTGTTACCTTTTTGAGTTCAGCATTAAAGCTGTTTTGAGTTCACCTTTTTGCCTCCGAGCGTCTGCACTATGGGTCCACCATTCCTGCCTGCACACAGCCTTAACCTAACAGTTTGTGCCTGTGGAAGTCTACCACCAGCTCCTTGGTTTTACTGGCATTGATCTGGAGGTAGTTCAGCTGGCACCAGTCCACAAAGTCTTGAGTCAGTCCTCTGTACTCCTTGTCGTCCCCATCAGTGATGAGGCCGACTATTGCAGAGTCATCAGAGAACTTCTGCAGGAAGCACTGGGTGGAGTTGTGGGAGAAGTCTGCAGTGTAGATGGTGAAGAGGAACGGAGCCAGAACCGTTCCCTGTGGGGCCCCCGTACTGCAGACGACCCTGTCTGACACACAGCCCTGAGTCCTCACATACTGTGGTCGGTCGATGAGGTAGTCCAAAATCCAGGTAGTGAGGTGATGGTCCACTCCAGAGTTCTCCAGCTTGTCCTTCAGAACCGAGGGAAGAATAGTGTTGAAGGCACTGGAGAAATCAAAGAACATGATTCTCACAGTGCTCCCAGCGGTCTCCAGGTGAGCGAGGGAACGATGTAGGAGATGAATGACGGCATCATCTGCTCCAATGCCAGGCTGGTAGGCAAACTGAAGTGGGTCCAGTGATGAGCTCACAAGGCGCCGAAGCTGAGCCAGGACCAACTGCTCCAGGGTCTTCATCAGGTGGGATGTCAGAGCCACCGGCCTGTAGCTTTGGCACTGGTACAACACTGGAGGTTTTCCAGAGCTGTGGGACTCTTCCCAGCCTCAGGCTCAGGTTGAAGAGGTGCTCCATCACCCCACACAGTTGGTCCGTGCAGGACCTGACGACCCTCGAGCTGATGCCATCTGGACCCGCTGCCTTCTTGGCTTTAATCCTCCTCAGTTCCCTCCTAACCTGGGTGGTTGAGAGAGACAGGCTGGAGCCTTGTGTTGAGTGTGTATTGGATGCTGTTGTTGGGGGTGGGAGGAGTGAGCAGGGTGAATAGAGGAGGTGTGAAGTGTCTGAGGTGTCCGAGGTGGAACAGCAGCAGTGGGGGGGGTGAGTCTGCAGCCGATGTTGGAGACTGCCTCATGGCTGAATCAAATCTGTTGAAGAAATGATTCAGTTCATTTGCCCACCTCACATCCCTCCCAGGCAGAGAGTTCTGATGTTTGTGGCCTGAGATGGTTCTGAGGCCTCTCCAGACTTCACCAACGTTATTTTGCTGAAGCTGGTTCTCCATCTTCTGCCTGTAGCTGTCCTTCCCATTCCTCATCAGTCCCCTCAGCTCTCTCTGCACCCTTTTCAACTCCTCTTTGTCTTTGGATTTGAAGGCCCTCCTCTTCTGCTTGAGGACGGCTTTAATTTCTGGAGTAATCCAAGGTTTGTTGTTGGAGAAACACCGTACAGTCCTGGTAGGTACGGTGTTATCCACACAGAAATTAATATAGTCAGTAATGCATGTAGTAAGGCTGTCGATGTCCTCTCCGCGGTGGTCGTCACAGATCACCTCCCACACAGTCGACTCAAAACAATCCTTAGAGCCTCCTCGCTCTCCTCCGACCATCTCTGCACTGTGCGGGTGGCTGGTGGCTCCCTGCGCACTAAGGGCTCATACACAGGGACAAGGTGCGCCAGGTTATGATCAGATCTGCCCAGGGGAGGGAGAGGTGATGAACTGTATGCCTCTTCAGCATTGGCATACAGTAAGTCCAGTGTTTTATTGTCTCTGGTTGGGCAGGTCACATACTGGGTGAAGGTGGGCAGTGTGGAGTCCAGTGAGGCATGATTGAAGTCCCCTGATATTATGAGAAGGGCTCTCGGAGATTGTGTTTGCAGTCTGCTGACCACAGAGTGGAGAGAGTCACAGGCTGCATCCGCGTTGGCCGAGGGGGGGACATATGCTGTTATCGCGATAACATGCGAGAATTCCCGGGGCAGGTAGTACGGACGCATGCTAACGGCTAACAGCTCAAAGACATCAAAATTCAACAGCAATATTTTATTGAAACATATTTTAAATCTAAAAATGCAGTTTAACCAGCCACAGCTGATTCTCATTGTAGATGAACATCTACACAGGTGTTACTCCTTCAATCTCATTACAAAAGGAGACAACTGCTGAATAGGTTTGTTTTGTGATGTAAACATGGACCCAGCCAGAAATGGAGAAGTGGCTGAAAGAGGAAGAAGAGTGGCTGGGAGGGGCCGAGGAATACGTATGCGTGGTGGAAGAAGAATAAGAGGAAGATCAAGAGCTGTAGTCGCAGATGAGATCAGAGCTACTGTAATTGATCATGTAGTAAATCATGGTCACTCAATGAGAGAGGCTGGTCAGAGAGTGCAGCCAAATCTGCAACGCTCTACAGTGGCATCTATTGTTAGAGTTTTCCGGCAAACCAACAGGTAACTTGTATTCTGCAAGGGCATTTGCACATTTCAGACGTAAATAAGCTTTTGTGTAATTGTTGTTGCATTTCTGCTTAGGACTCAACGGTTACCTCACACAGGAGGGAGAGGACGGATGTTCACTGATGTGCAGGAAACTGCCATTGTTGATATGGTCATCAGAAACAATGGGATAAAACTCACTGAGATTAGACACAGAGTCTTGGCAGACAACGTTACTTTCGCAAATATTCACAGTGTAAGCATAACAACAATTTCTAGAGTCCTGAAAAAACATCAGGTCAGGATGAAACAGTTGTACACTGTGCCTTTTGAGAGGAACTCTGAACATGTCAAGCAACTCAGGAACCAGTATGTCCAGGTAAGATCACAATAAAATACAGATCTGTTTTTGAACAAAACCAAACACACACAAAGACAACTTTTACAAATTTACTACTGTAACAGCTTATGTTGCCTTGTGGATTTATGTTAGAGAGTCATGGAGATTGAAGGCAAGACAAGGCAAGGCAATTTTATTTATATAGCACAATTCAACAACAAGGTGATTCAAAGTGCTTTACAGAGACATTAAAAACAAAAACAAATAAAAAGCATGATTTAAATTTGATTAAAACAAGCAAACAAACAAACAAACAAACAAACAAACAAACAAACAAACAGTATATAAAATCAAATATCAAAACAGTAGATAAAATCAGAACAGTAGATAAAATCAGTAGTTAAAAAGTAGGTTTTGAAATTTAAACTTAAGTGTGGATTTGGTGCTTTATTCAAATGCAGGTGAGAATAGGTGAGTCTTCAACCTGGATTTAAATAAACTGAGTGTTTCAGCTGATCTGAGGCTTTCTGGGAGTTTGTTCCAGATATAAGGAGCATAAAAGCTGAATGCAGCTTCTCCGTGTCTGGTTCTGACTCTGGGGACTGATAACAGACCGGATCCAGATGACCTGAGAGATCTGGAAGGTTCATACTGGGTCAGGAGGTCACTGATGAAGGCAGGCAAACACACCACATTTTCATCTTTGTGGATGAGGCAGGTTTCAACTTGGCCAAAGCACGGCGACGAGGGAGGAATGTGATTGGGAAGAGAGCCACAGTGAATGTCCCGGGCCAGAGGGGTGCCAACATCACATGTGGGCAGCAATATCCACTGATGGACTGCTGTTACACAGACCACTAATTGGGCCATACAACACTGAACGGCTCCTTGCGTTCCTGCATGATCTCTATGGAAGGGTTGTGCTAGGTGAGGAAAGGGATGCGGAGAGAAGGAATCAGCCAACATTTATAATTGTATGGGACAATGTGGCATTTCATCACTCCCGTGGAGTCACCGAGTGGTTTGCAGCCCATCCCAGAATGGAGTCTCTTTTCCTCCCACCTTACTCTCCATTCCTCAACCCCATAGAGGAATTCTTTTCCTCATGGCGGTGGAAGGTTTACGACCATCATCCACATGATCAAATGTCCCTCCTGGATGCAATGAATGCTGGATGCCTGGAGATATCAGCAGAAGATTGCCAGGGATGGATCAGGCATGCCAGAAGATTCTTTCCTAGGTGCATTGCCCTAGATGACATAAGATGTGATGTGGATGAGAACCTGTGGCCAAATGGAGAAGACCGAGTAGATTAGCATTACTATTGTATGTGTATCAGTGGATGGGGTGTATGCAAATTCTTGTATTTTGGGATTACTCAGTGCAAAAAAATAAAAATACATAAACAAATATTAACGAATTCTGCATGATGTCTGATTCATTCCAGTAACATATATTGAAATTATGAACAAAGATGTGTCCTTGTTTTACACAAGAAAACACTGTGTGATGCTACATGTTGTTAGTTAGAACTATTTGTTAGAACTATGACCAAATTCATAATCATCATGACAGTATTGTGGACTTACTGCTTGGCTCATGACAAACTTCAGGAGAGCTGATGATGACAAACAGCTCCAAACACTGCAGTAAAGTCAGGTTTCTTTTCTTGTTTTTGTGACCTCAGCATGCTGGCAGACTGCTAAAGATTTATAAAAGTGATAACTATAGGGAAGCAATTTCTCTTTTTCATCCTTTTAACCAAACATTTTATATCATAGCTGTCTCCGTCCTATAGCGTTCTGCAACTACAACTAACCCGAGGAGGCTTGGATTTGGCTGCAGGCATGCCTGTACAGCCTTCTCAGCAGCACACATGTGGGTATACTGGCTCAGTCATACTTCGTCCTGAGCTTTGCTTCCTCACAAGACCAAAGGTGTCACAGTCCTAAGGACCCCACAGTTGTATAACTTTTCAGACAGCCCTTTTCCTTTGCAAGGAGAGAAAAATTAGACACAGTTCTTCTGACTGTTAATGTTTTGTTATAATGGTATTCTTCTCTTATCCTGTGAAAATCCTGCATAATATAACACGAGGCATGCAGTGAGGGCAACTCAGACTGATAATTAGGCTGCTCCGATTCAGTCTAAAAAGTGTCTGATGCTTGCTGCAGGCCTGGCTGCTTTTCCTATAGATCACCCCCAGACACAGTCCTGCATTTATTCTTTGGTTTACAGCCACTGCATGCACATACACAAAGACGGAGAGAGAGAGAGAGGCCAGCAGGACTGCAGTTGGTAGAGGTCAAATTTCCTGGTCAATATAAGGAAAGTTTAGACACAAATAAGCACAGAACAATCCCCAACTGTCCACCCACTCTCTGAAGCTCATATAACTTCAAGCTGTAAATATCGACAATCCCAACTCTTTAACTCTTTTCAGGATGGATTGGCAGGAAGGGCGGGCAGGGGGATGGGGGATTTATGTAGTTGTGTTCGGAAAGTCAGAAAACAGCTTTCCTACATATTCCCTCCCACCCACCACTGAATTGTCATACATTTTTGCCTTGCTTGATTCTTGTTTTGGGAAAAGAAAACTTTAAACAATAAAAATATTGTCACAATCTGGGTGCCGTGTATGTTTTATTTCTGTTTAAAGAGTTTTTTCTCTCCACTTCCATCAAGCATCAAGAACCTTGAGATGATTTGTGTCTGACCAGCTGCTACAGATAAAAAAAATCAACTGACCATTTCAACTTTATGACCCAAACTCTGATGTCAGACTTTGAATGGTAATGGGCATCATTCCATGGATCCTGATCAACGTAAGACAGGCTTCGATGAGCTCTATAGACAAGCCTGCTATTGTAGCAGCACAATGTTGTGTCACACAGATGTTCCTTTCATCAATGTTCTAAAAAAGCTTGGGTGCCAGCTACCCTGGCACTTCTTTTTTTTAAGAATAAAGAAGGGGGAAAGGTAACAGAAAAATCAAAGAAAATACTGAAAGTATTACAGAAAGAAATACTATGATAACCAAACATCAGTTTATTTACAGTCAGTGTCAACAGGGAACCATTTACTAATTCTTGAGGCAGGGGAAGTCCAATAGTGACAGTTTGGGCTCCAATTAGTGATGGGACGTACTGTACAGAGGCTTCAGCGAACGTGTTGAGAAATCCAGGAAGGCTTTTGTGAAGCACCTGCTGGGCTCGCTTTATTACGGGTGAGTGATGTCACTGATGATGTCTGAAGCCTCACTGCTTCAGAAAGTCGTTCGACTGTTGGTGTAATTTATCAACATATATAAGGCACAATGAACTCCTGCAGAATTCTTTGTGTTAGTGTTCATGTTATAATGAAAAATGTTAATTCTATAATATTTACAAGTCTATCTATGGGTGCCATCTATACAGAGTTGCATATATCGAAACATATCCAAAGGTTATTACCGAAAAGAGAAACTGCCTGAGTCAAGCACAGTGGAAAAATATAATTTCTTAATAAAAGTGAGCAAAGTCACCACATCTCATGGCCTATTGGGTTTAAGAACTGAGTGAAATATAGTTTGATTTGTTTAATCAGTCAATCCACACTTCCTGTTGGAGAGTTAGAGGAAAAATGTTGCGCTCCCTCTGTAGAGAGAGAGAAGGCAAATGCTGCTGCTGAATTAGAAAGTTGGATATAACTACAGTGTTACACAACACTTGTGCAAACTGAACAAAGAGTTGCACAAATGTAGCTGTGTTTGAACTGTTTCCTGGTGAGATGAGTTAGGGCAGCGAACTCGTCTGCAGCCATGTTGTATGTTATTGTGTTTGCATGGTGACCTCTACTTCCCATGCTGACAGGTGAGCATTATATTTATGCTGTTGTTTTTAACCATAAGTTGCCTTAATGAACTAAATTTAAATATGAATGGTAGCCTTGCTTTGATGCTCAGTGCATTGCACCCTGTGATAACAATAATAGTACGTAGTTTAATGCACTGCATTATGATGTTGTTTACTTCACTGTGTAAAACTAAACATGTGAAATGTATGTTAAAAGTGTATATTGTTGATGTTTTATGTTAATAATTGATGGTTAAATAAAAGCTAAAGAGACGCCATGACCAATGTTCTCCCTCTGGAACTTTGGGAGGTGTTGAGCTCCGAACCTGATCACCTCCTTCAAGGTGACCATCCACAGTCATTTCAGCTGAGTTTACCTGAATGAACGCACAGGAGCAGATGACGTGACTGGAGGTCAGCTTGTCTGTTAGCTACAGCTGTCTACAAACCAGAGGGAAGTTCAACTGGAGGAACAAACTAAAGACATTTTAAATAATTTACTTAGACTTTCTGAATAACACCAATAACATTTCCTAAAAATCTTATTTGCACTGTAGTACTCTTAGAAATGTTTAGTCCATTATTTATAAAGTATAAAAATGCTCGTTATGTTATGTTATGCAATATGAGCTTATTAACCAAGACTGAACATTTACATCTATGTTAATAAATAATATACTATGGACAAATAATGCTTTATAAATGACAAATTAAATATTAACCACTACTATAACGATGCTTATTCGTGTGCAGTTCTTATGAAATTTATTCAAAGCTTGTTTTTATTTCTGAAAGAGACAAAAAGGCATGACAACCCTTTATCATTGTAGAGCATTAAATATGGATCTTTTGTTAAAAACACATGTTCTTGGCATGGTGATACTGGTTGTGACAACAGGTAGCACACATTATACTGTTCCTGTTGACTCTGTTGGATCCAATTCAGGCACCAAATTCAGGTTATTATTATAATAACCCATCCACCCATCTATTTTCTCCTGCTAATCCATAGTTCGGCCATGGTAGCAGTGGGTCAACCAGAGTAACTCTTCAGGAGGATTTCCAGGTGCTCCCATGCCAGATCACAAGTTTTGGCTGTACCTGAGGTATTTTTCCTACATGAGTGTGTTCACAAAAGGGAGGAACCGAGAAGGTATGCATGATGGATGCCAGACTATCTAAGCCGGCTCTTTTGGACGCAAAGAAACAGCAGCGTGGGCTCCCTCGTCTATTTCTAAGGCTGAGCTCAGTCACCCTACGCAGAGAAGTCATTTTGGGTTTCTTCTCAGAGCTCAGGACCACAGGTAAGATGTTGCGACATAAAGTGAATGACAAACTGAAAGCTTTGGTTTTTGATTAGCACTCTATTAAACCTGCATGCTAGAAGTAGAGCTAAATAGTATGTAAGATGTTAAAATACAACAACAAAGGGTTTTGGCCAACAAAGCACTCAGTACTTGGTATTCAGACCCTGAATCCATTAAAAGCTGATGTTGTTTGCAGCAACACAAATAAGTGCATGTGTGCAAACAGCTCCTGCTTTATCCTACCAAGCCCTAAAACCCCAAGCAGCATCAGAAGCCCAGGTGGACGTACTCGTTATGGAAAGCTCTGCAAATCAAGGCCACAGGTCACCTACTAACAAAAAGCACCAGAGTAGCTCTGCCTCACTTGGAAGCTGCTGGTTGTTGAAGCTGCTCCTCACCTTTGGTCTTGTGAGGAAGCTGAACTCTGTGATGATGATGAAGATGACTGTGATGACCACCAAGAGCACCACAGCTGTAACAGCTTTGGATGGTGTAGCCGGAGATGGAAAAGGAAAGGACTCTGTCGGCGGAGTGTGAAGAGGTGACAGGAGAGCATCAAGAAGAGAACAGAGAACGGCGGCGGGCGAGCTAGGAGCTCTGCCCATTCAGGGTTCCAAGTTCCGAGCCAGTCCTTAGATGAAGGAACATTGGTAAATAAAAGGAAGTGACTGCCGCTGTCCTCCTTCTCCTTTAGTGGGCACCAGAGCGAAGGAGTGGAGAGGACATGTGAGGACGCTGCTGGATTTTGTATTTTAATGGACTTTTAGCAGTTTTAACTGATTGACTGTCGATATTGTACGGAGCCCTGCAAGGGACATTGGAGAAAAAAAAAATGAAGATGTCCTTTTGCAAGATCCCACAAAAGTTTTAAGTCCACGCACCTCCAGGTCAGTACTGAAACCTTAGAAACAACCACAGCGATGGAGGACACACAGCCATGTGAGAGATTCACAGATTTTTATTTTGAACTTGGCCTAAACTATAAAGACATTAAAACAGTGCTTGGCACTAGACACAGTTTTCAAATAAGAGAGAGACATCTGAAGAGAGTTTTTAGCGCAAGGGGACAAAACTTTTAAGTCCATGCACCCCCAGGTCAGTACTGAAACGCTCGTCACAAAATGTACTCTGACCTGCAGTCTTTTTTTTTTTTTTCTTTCTCCGCCTGTCCCGTTTGGCTCTTTTGCCATCAGAATTATTGTCTAAAGGCAAAGAAAGATGCCCAACGGATTTACTTTACCAAATGGTAAAGTAAATCCGGCCTTGCCGTATTGGTCTATTTGATTCACCTTTGCTTTTATTGTTTATTTTATTTTATTTTCACGTGCTACACACGGGACAGACATGACTGGGAGAAAGAAAGAGGGAAAGAAAAAGAGCGGGAAAGAGGAACGGTGATAAAGGGCAAAAAACAAAAACCAACAAAACAAACAGACAAAAAATACATATATCAATCACCTGGATCACCTGTTGAGAAAGAAAAAAGAGAAAACAAGCAAAAAAACAGATCAATATAATAAACAACATCATCGCGAAAATCTATGGGAATATGACAGTAAATACTAAATATTGAATATTATTGTGCAGCACGTAGGATCGACAGCGCACAGTGTGCTTTGAGGTAGGAGCCAAAAAGGGTGTAGTTTGTGTGTGTGATCACCCGTGTGTACACCTGTGAGCATGAACGCACTTGTATTTAAAAGGTTCCTTCATGTAATGATCTGCTAGAGGGTGTGGGGGGGCCACTGCCCCGTCCTCCAGGGCATGAAGCAGGTATGAAGGAGATCCAGGCTCCAGACATCCAGAGGCCCCCAGAACACAAGAGACCAAGGAAGACCAACAGAGGGGCAGCCGCGCCACTATCCCAGAAAGAGCTGAGGAGAGCCCCAGATGGGGGGTCACTCAGCAGCCGCGGAGCAGAAGCCAGGGGGGGTTGCAGTGACGTGCCCGTGAGCTCCGCCGGCAGCCAGCTGTGCCAGAGTGACTGAGCCCCAGGCCGAGAGGCCGAGGGCACCCCACCCCCCGAAGGGGCCTGAGCGAGCCCCAGGCTCCATGCCCCGACAAGCAGCCACCAGGAGTGAGCCGGTGCGTACCTGGACGCCCATCCCCGGACACAAAGAACCACCAACGCACCGATGTCTGAGGGCGTCCGCCACCGGCAGGGGGAGTGGTGGGGGGAGATAGGCCTCCATACCTTGGAGGGCCTGAGATGTCCCCAGAGAGGTGGCGTCTGATACCCAACCTGACATATAGACACAGACATACAGGCACACACAGATACAAACATCCATTCCCACCCTCATGCTCTCATATGCAATTACTCAACACTCACCCAACGTGGAGACAGACATAGAGAGACACTGTACACACAATCACACTCCCCAAGCGTACTCTAAGCCCCAGGTCTAGGTACCCTTGCCCCTGGAGGGGGAAACTGCACCCAGACCCTTGTAGTGTTACCCTTTTCCCTGCGGTGGGGAGAAGCAGACCGCCCTGACTCCGCAGCAGCAGGGAGGCCCCACATTCCAGACCCCAATCGGACGGCCAACTCCTCCTCCTAGCCCCCCCGCCCCAACAGGCAACAGAGAACGGGGGTGTGTGAAGACTCCAAACCTCCCTCTGCCCACTCATATGTAGTGTTGATGCATGTGTGTTCTAAGGTGCATTTAAAACCCAGGAGGGCATGGAGCTACCTGCCAGAGAGCAGCAGGTAAGCGAATAGCCCCTCCTGCTAGCCCTCAATGTATATGTGTATTTAAAATTGAGAGGTGGGCAACGGCGGCAGGGGTGAGGTTGTACACCCTGATGGTCTTCTGGATGCCATGCAGTCTTGGTTGAATTCATTGACAAGCAATTGCAGTACTCTGGGCAGCTTCACGGGTACCGAAGGATGTACGCTAAATGCAGGGAACATGGAGTACGAGAGAGGAAAGAGGATGTGCGCTTGGTGTTGAAG
Organism: Oreochromis aureus; assembly: GCF_013358895.1. Taxonomy (NCBI): domain Eukaryota; kingdom Metazoa; phylum Chordata; class Actinopteri; order Cichliformes; family Cichlidae; genus Oreochromis; species Oreochromis aureus. The sequence continues at coordinate 2,297,888 of NC_052950.1, read as the reverse complement.
GAGCTGGATAACTGAGGAGTGGCACTGAGGAAAGCAACACGTCTCAGGCGAAGGAAATATTTTTCAAAAGGGCCGAATTTCATCTGGCACCTGGACTCCATATGGCATCTGTATCAATGGGAGTATTGATGCTTTCTCAAGAAAAACAATCTGGCTTTATGCCTACACAACAAATAGTAATCCAAAATTTATCGGGGGTATTAAATACAAGCGGTGCAGCGTTTAAAGCGTTTAGAGTTGTGAGGGGTGACCTTGGAACTGAAAATGGCCATGTTAGAGGCTTTCAGTTTTGTTGCATGGGACTTTTCCAGGTGAGTTAATAAATTGTGTTTTCTTGCGTGTGTGGATGCATTCGTGTGTGAGTGAGAGATAAAGGGAACAGAGGAAGTGATAAAGAGGGAGTAGACAAAGTAAAGTGAGAGATGAGAGCAGGGCTAGGTTGAGGGAACGGAGAGACATGCAAGAAGAAAGAGACAAGAGCAGAGGCAGAGCAGGGAGTAAATGAAATGTGAATTGTGTAAATACTATAATTTAGCCTACTACTTTTTTAGGCCAGCATGTCTACACATTTCTTAAATTTGTATTCTTTTTAACAGGATGAGCTGGATGACGCTGCAGAGGTTTGGAATACACCATCAGGCCATCAGAAAACATCAATATCCCCAGTGGTCGGCTAACGTACCGTATACATTACCTGAGCTCAAAGGGACAAGAGACTTCCTTTGCCCCACTGAAGAAGAACATGTTGAACTGTTTAAAAACGAGTATGTTTTTCCACTGACCGAACCATGTGATCCAGATGTATATGAACTGTGCAATATCCTTATGAACCCCATCTGACTCCACCAACAGACCCATATCAGGCTGTGAACTTGTACATACATGTAAGAGAGTCCATCATGGCATCAGTGTAAAACACATGCACTGCAGCAGAGAACATTTCTCAAAATTGACCTGTGCTATATGTGAGAAAGCAAATATTTATGAGAATATCTTATACATAAAATATTGAATATTGTGTTCCAGGAGGGTCAGTGAACTAAAGTATGAAGGGAGTCTCTGCTTTTTAATGATATTCTGAGTGTTCTTTAGCACAAAAACACCGTGATGTTCTGTCAAATGTTATCAAGTTCTATGTTTATGTCTATTACTTTGAAGTACTTTGAATTTCTCTCTGGCTCGGTACATGGATCAAACCATAAGACACAAGTCTGAATTTAAGTTTTTTTGATTGAGGAAGTCTCACAGGAAAAAATGCTCATGCCAAAACATTTAATTAGGAGTTTTAATGTACAGTATTTACTCAGATAATGGTGGTTTATGTTGAGTGTTTTGTAATAATCAACAAACAGTGAGTTGGCATTTATTGACACCAGCTGACTGGAATATTTAGTTATCTATGGGGGCTAGAATAGAAGTTAAAATTGAAGAGAAATTCTATTCTTCTTTGCTGGTTCTTCTCCATGGCTAGCTAGCACTAGCCATGGAGAAGTGCAGAGGCAGGGAGAGCAGTCCCAAAACTGACATTTATGGTAAAATAGCTGCTAAAAACCATGACTAAGGAAAAGCAACTAGCAGAAGAGCTTTTGGGGGGGCAAGAAACACAAGGATGGACATTAGACTGGCGGGAATCTGTGCTTTGGGCTGATGAGTCCAAATTTGAGATCTTTGGTTCCACCCAATGTGTCTTTGTGCGAAGCAGAAAAGGTGAATAGATAGTCTCTACATGAATAATAATGATAACTTTATTTATAAAGCGCTTTCAAAGAAAGTGCTGTACAGCTATTTGAAACTAAGATAAGATAAATAAATAAAGCGATACATAGCAATACAAGTAAAAAACAATAAGAATTTAAAAACTAGAAGGCATAAAATTAAGACATGTAGGATAGGGTGAACAAATGTGTCTTCAACTTAGTTTTAAAAACCTCCACAGAGCATGTCTGCCTAATGGGGCATGAAAAGAAAAAGCACGCTCTCCAGTTGTCTTTTTTCTGGCTCTAGGAACCTTTAGAAGGCCAGAGTCCTGAGATCGTAGAGCACAGGATGGAACATAAAGGTGTAAAAGGTCGGAGAGGTATGACGGTGCCAAACCATTTAAAGCCTTGTAGGTGAGCAGCAGGACCTTAAAATCTGCTCGAACCTGAGAAGGTAGCCAATGAAGGGATCTCAGTACAGGGGTAATGTGCTCAAATTTCCCAGTTCTTGTTAAAATGCGAGCAGCTGCATTTTGCACCATCTGTAAACCTCTAAAACATTTCTTTGGAAGCCCAGAAAGAAGAGCACTACAATAATCAATACGTGAAGACACAAATGCATGGATAAGAACCTCTGCAGTGTCGCTTGACAAAACTTGTCTGATTCTGGCTATGTTCCTCAAATGATAAAAGGCGGTTTTTGTTATCTCTTTTACATGAGACTCGAAAGAGAGCACCATATCGATCCACACGCACAAGTTTGTCCCTACAATTTATGACATAGTCATCAATTTTCAAGATGAAATTTTGGGACAAGTGCTGAAATTTTTGTGGTCCAATGACCATCAACTCTGTCTTATCAGTATTTAGGAGCAAGAAATTATTCGATAACCAGCTCCTAATTGCAGATAGAGACGATTCTAGTTTAGAGACTTCAGCACAATTTCCAATGGTTAAAGGAACATAAAGCTGCAGGTCATCAGCGTAACAATGAAAGGTTACATTAAAAGAACGTAAAAGAACACCAAGAGGCAGCAGATACATAGAAAACAGCAATGGTCCAAGTACAGAGCCCTGAGGGACCCCGTGCCTCACTGCACAGGTCTCGGAGAGATCATATTTAAAACTAACAGTCTGAGACCTCCCAGACAGGTAAGATCTCAGCCATGATAAAACATTTCCTGTAACTCCAATAAAATGTTCAAGCTTATCCAATAAAATGTAGTGATCCACAGTGTCAAACGCAGCACTTAGATCCAGCAGTAATAAAACTGAAGTGCGATCGTTGTCTGCATTTACCAGCAGATCATTTACCACTTTGACTAAAGCTGTTTCTGTGGAGTGGTTTGGTTTAAAACCAGACTGAAATGGTTCAAACAGACAGATGCTCAGTGAGCTGCTTAAAAAATACTTTTTCAAAGACCTTAGACAAAAAAGACAGATGTGAGATGGGGGTATAATTTGCAACCATGTCAACAAGAGGCAAGAGATGAGAACAGGGTGCTGATGGAATGCTACTCTGCAAGTAACCCCAGTTGAAGGAGGACATGAAGAGGATGTAAAAAACCCCCTATGTAATCTTCAATACCCAGCATCATGACTGACGGTGAAACAACTCAGTGTTCCAACATTCAGATGAAGGAACTGATGTGTCTGTGAAGGTGCTCAGTCATCCAGGTCATCGTAGTCCAAGGAGCTTGGAAAGAAAAGCATCTGGACTTCTTTAAGTTTCCTTAAAGATGTTTCACCTCTCATCCAAGACGCTTCTTCAGTTCTAAGAGCAACTGGCAAGGAGTCCCAGATTGACCTCAGTAAATCATATGATAGAGTGGGGCTAGGTTGTCTTCAACTATCTTCACACCTTGGCTCATGTGATTAGGTAGAGGATCAATAGGGGGGTCCATGACACTCTTGGGGACACTCCCATAGGGCATAAATCTGGGACTCTCCACCATTTGCTCTTAGAACTGAAGAAGCTTCTTGGATGAAACGTCTTCAAGGAAACTTAAAGAAGTCCAGAAGCTTTTCTCTCCAAGCTCCTGAGACAAGGAACTGATGTCATAACTGGAGATCAATGAGATGCAACACAAGTGCCATGGCAAGGGGACATTGGGTAGAGTACGTATGTACCTCTGGACCCAGTGGAGGTGGTGAGTGACAGGAGAATGGTGGCTAAGCTGTCATCCCTGTTGGACAACATCTCCCACCCCATGCATGAGACTGTGATAGCCCTGAGCAGCTCCTTCAGTGGCTGCGGCACCCACGGTGTGGGACGGAGAGATTTCGCAGGTCTTTCCTCCCCACTGCTGTCAGACTCCACAACAAAGACTTTAACTGATCAAACACACAAACCCACACATGTGCAATAACACTATGTGCAATACTCCTTTCTGGCATTGTTGTATTTTTACTCAGTTATATACAGCATTTGTATTCTATTTTTATCCTATTGTATATTCTATTCTATTTTATTCTACTGTATATAGTATTTTATTTTATTCTATTCTGTACAGTTGTGTACTGTATTTATTCTTATTGTATTCTAATTTTTGCTTCAGAACTTGCACTGTCCACTTCCTGCTGTGACAAAACAAATTTCCCACGTGTGGGACTAATAAAGGTTATCTTATCTTGTCTTTTCTTACTCTGAGTGTGAGAGGAATGGACCTGAAAGACAGGATCACGGCAAAGCTGGAAACCAGGACCCTCCATAGCCAGTTACCAAGATTAAGTGAAGTACCCTCTGAAGGTCTGCTAGAAGATGTGAATGCAGCATTACAAACAACCCTACTGTGGCCATCATTGAAACCAACCGACTGATCTACACTAGAACTATACAAGATCAACAGGACCCTAAGAGCCTTTATCAGGAACTCAATGGGGATGTGGCGTACAACACTAGAGGCCACCTTCAAGGCTATAGCATAAGTTACCATCAAGTCTGGGATTACCCAAGGAGATGCTCTGCCTCCACTATGTTTTGCAAAGGCCTGAACCCCCTCAGTGAGATTATTGACAAGATTGGCTACAGATACCAACTACAGAATGGAGCAATAGTCCACCACCATCAAGCTGTATCCCAGGACTGAATGAGACATTGATTCACTGATGTCCACCACAAGCATATACAGCACTTGGATGCAGCAAAGAGAGGGAAGGTAGTCAGAACTGAGGGGATTGCACTACCAGAAGTCAACATTGGAGACACCAAGGACACCAAATCCCCCAATCAATATCTATGCTCTGCCAATGATCAGATACCTCGCTGTGATAAATAGCTGGCCAAAAGGAGGTGATAGAAGCCCCTGACATCAGGACAAGGAAGCTCCTTGTCACGGCCGCAAAGGCCGATGCCGAAAAGTGGAGCCAAAAGCAGATACAAGTGAAGGTACAATAGACAGATTTCTAATGAGAATTTATTAACAAACACCAGGTCACATCTTAAGTTTGTGGAAGGAAGGAGGTGTGAATCAAAACGTGATTAAGGAGTGGAGTGAGGATGGAGGTCACTGAAACACAAGGAGAGAGATATCAGAGGAGTGCTGCATCAGGCATCGGGAGGTAAAGCACTGTATAACTTGCAGGGTTTACTTGCTCGCAGGTGGAGTGCAATGTGAAGGGGAGGTGGAGCGGTCCAGGTGAGGACCCTGGAAGGAGAGCGGGGGTTGAGAGTCCAGCCTGATTGATCCAGCCTGAGTCCAGCAGGCAGATGAAGAAACACGGAAGCAGAGCAGGAGCCAGTGGAGTCAGGTTCACAGGACTGACCAGCGTCTAGGTAAGTGTGAGTACTGCCAGGTTAATGAAAAGGAGATCCGTGAGATAGTGGTGAGCAGGTGAACTGGCGAAGACTAGTTTTGAGGGCTGGTCTTACAGTTTTTTCTGAATGCTTAAACCCTAACTGTGATTCTTATAGTACAATTTTAAAACTATTAATACTTATAGCAAAACCACTCACTGAGTTTGCAAAACTAAAAGCACAAACACTGCTTTGCACTCAGTTTGCCATTTTGTAACACACACTTTGCAAACCTGTAGCTACAATCCACTGCACAGCACTCTTTTTGCAGAACTGTAAATACAACTCACGGCTTTACACTCAATTTGCAAAGGATCAACACACTCCTAGCAAAACTATACACATTTATGGCCATTATTTACACTATTTTACCAACTGTCTGGCACACTGTCACATGTGAAAACTTTTTTTAGATAATTAGTTCACTTTGCAATCAGCCTAAGCACTATAATACAGGTAAGCTGTGTGTGTGGAGTACAGTGGAGGGAGCAGGAAGAGTGAGAAGTAGAGGAGGCCAAGGAAGAGGACGTGGAGGTGAAGAAGTAGGATGAAGAGGACGACAAGGACAAAGAGGAGCAAGAGGAGGATGAGGAGGGGGGAGAGGAAGGGTAAGAAGAGTAAGAAATAGAATTGCTGATGACATCAGAGCTACAATAGTGGACCATGTCATCAACCATGGAGTGACCCTGAGGGAAGCTGGCCAACGGGTTCAGCCTAACTTGAGCCGCTACACTGTAGCAAGCATCATAAGGACATTTTGAAATGAGAGTCGGTTAGTACAGTCACTTTGCACTAAGATCTGTAGCACTGCCATGCTAATGAGAAACACAACAATACCATAGATGTAAAATTCCAGAAGATATTTTCCCTGTGCCTTGGACTAGAGCAGCGCTCCCCAACTCCAGACCTCGGACCGTACCGCCTGTGAGTCGTTTGGTACCGGGCCACGAGAGTTGAGGCTCAGGTGTGAAATGTATGGTTTTCAGGGTTTTTATCGGTTTTCAGCGTTATTTTGTTATCGTTTTTATCGTTAACTCGCTTTTCCTGGGTCTTTTCACGTGTGTTATGAATAAATCGTCTTTTTTTTGGTACCGGTACTAGTTTTATTTTGTTGTGTTTATCCGCGACACCTTAAAGGCCAGTCCGTGAAAATATCGTCTGGCATAAACCGGTCCGTGGCACAAAAAAGGTTGGGGACCGCTGGACTAGAGGACATTTCATGTGATGTAGACGAAATTTTGTGGCCAGATCCACAGAGATGACACAATGTAGACTGATTTCTTTTTTTTCCTCAGTGAAATTACTATTTCGTTTTGACTTGGGAATAAACACTTGTGTTTGTTTTGATGTGTGAATAAACACCAGTACTTGAAGTTTGGATCCCTCTATGCTTACGGATCTATGACAAAAGTATGAGCTCAAACTGACATAGCCTACCTTGTGCACAGAGAAAGCAAAAGCCAGATGTGTTTTCATTCATACCATCATCAGTGTAGTTGGTGCATTGTGTGCTTATTAATTTGATGGCTTGTGTTTACTGTCTGATACAAAAATACCATTTTTACAAAGGTGTGGTGAGTTAAGCAAAGGTTATTCGCTTTTACAAGAAAACTACAATGTTTTGCTGATTGGGTGAAGAGTTTTCTTATTTGTGTGTAGAGTTTTGCAAAAATAGCCAATAGTTACAAAAAATGTGCTTAAGCCATCAGAAAAAACTGTAACTCACTCCATAATACAGTACAGTGTACTTACGAAGTTAGACTGGTAACTATCCTTAGTTCTTCTGTAAATTTACCAAGAAATTACACAGTACTTAAAATTACTTGTGCAGTGCTTAAAATTGTCTCTCTGGCTGGCTCATGTGGCTACAGGTTCTGTTTGTGTTTTTGTTTTTCCCTCTCTCTCCTCCCCTCTGTCTCCTGCTCCTGCTTGCCTGGGCGGAGCTCCCACTCTTGGCTCACGCACCTGTGCTGATTTGTCTCCTCAGTCACTATTTAAGGCTGCAGCTCTGAGCAGCTCATCGCTGGAACTTTGAACACCCTGAGTTTGTGGATTCTGCTCTCTTTCAGAGTGAACTCACTGGCTTGAACTAACCTTCATCTTTGTATAGGCTATAGATTTCCCTGGACTTGTTTGCAGACCTTTCCCAAAATTCCTGTGCGTGGCAGCGTGAGGGGAGATTGGAAGAGCCAAAGCGTGAGTGGAGGAAGAGCAGCAGTGCAATTGCTGAAGAGGAAGGTGTGTGTGTGGATTCCCTTCCCTCTTCTCCCCGGAGCCCTGGACCCCCACCCAGCTCACTGTATATACTGTGGTGTTCTCAACTGTAAATAAATTGTGAACTTTTTCAAGAACTGTGTCTGCGCTCGAGTCTGTTCTGACCTGTAAAATACCCAAAGTTATCCAATACTTACAAAACACATTCACTGCCTAAGGTTACTCATATATTACTTAAATTTGCTTAGAGTATAATTATTTATTTGCTTCCTGTAAAACACTGACTTGCTGCTCCCGTATTGTAGTGTACCTATCATTAAGTATTTGTAGTTATGATAAATATGATTACATTGTAATTTTTAATAAAATCCATTTCCAGTTAATTATAGTGCAATTGCAGCCATATTATAAAGTGTAACTTCATAATCATAATTACTTGGGCTTATACAGCACCTTTCAAGGATCTCAGTCTCACATCAGACAATAAAAAGAGTCAAAGCCGTCAATGACTAGATAAATCTGCTTTTGGTTAGGTTTAGATGCCAAAACTGCTCGTTAAGATTAAGGAATAGTTTGGTTGAAATGTGTTTCATCCTTTGCAAGGCTTCAAATAACATGTCCTCACACAGAGCACTTAATCTACAAAGGTTCTTTTACTTTGAAAATTGGCAGGATTTTCTCAGCTAAGAAACTCAGCTTGATAGAAAAATGTTGCACAGCGAGCAGTTCTGTTGGCCACGCTGGAGCCTGAACATGACACAGTCACCTACACTGCACTTGTTAAATTCCTGTTGAGTTCATAAACAATCATTTTCAGTTGTAGTTAAGATCTTCTGCTGGATGCTGCCTCCTGTGGGATTCACAGCGCTGAAGGAAACCTCGTGCCTCTACGACGCTGGCAGCTTTGGGATATGGAATAACTGATTAGTAAAGAAACCTTCATTGCAAAAAATGATCAGCTGTGATGCTGCACAGAATATGCAATACTGTAATTTGAAATCTTTATTTTCTGTTATAGAAACTAATGACAATAATATTCATAAATTACAATGACTAATTATTTATAAATGTAATTAAAACATTTTTTGTTTACTAAAGATTAAAGAAACAACAACTTTGTACTTTATAACAAACTGTCACCAAAGAAACGAGGCACCAAAGCTGCGTCCACACAGGAAGCAGTTCACAGCAACACAGCAATCAAAGACTAGAGAAAGTCAATGACATTCTGTGGCTTTAAATAACTACTGGACAAATAAATGCTGGTGACGCAAAGTGGGCAGGTCCCATGATTAACATATGACTTGTCAGTAAATCCATTGGAGGTTACCTTGGCAACTGGAACTTCAACTACCCAGAGGCTTTAAGGGGTGGCTACGGCGCCTTTGCACCTTTTGTTTTTTTAAAGATCAATTGTAGTAATATTAGAACAAAATGTAAAAAATATTACCAGATATTCAAAACTGGTCTCTGTTGGTACCAACCACAAGTGTACCCCCTGTCAGCATTATCTTAATAATGTCCTCACTGACAAGCTGTACTGCTAAAGGTACAATGGAGCACTTTATGTTCTTAGAGTGTAGTCATTTCAGCTCTGAATCTGTGGTTGGTTTCTGGGTCTATGGGGAAACAATGTAACTAACATATATAGCAGGGCTCTGTAGAGAACCAAAAACAAGCGTTTGCCCTGTGGCCCCCCAGGAGAATAATCCTCAGTACATCGCAACAACACAAAAACTGCTGGGCATGACCCGTCGATGTGCTCGCTGTTTGTTTTTTTACTCCCTATCACATACTTCCACACTGACATGAAACAGAAAGGCAGTAGAAAGAGAACCACCATCCTTACCTCTGTAGACAATGAAAGTATATAATAAAAAATGGATAAATAATAAAGTGTGCTAAACCTGACTGACATAATTCATCTGCACTCTGGCATTATTTAAATGTATGGCTCCAAGATACAAATCTCTAACTATTCGAGCTAAAACTCAGACACAAAGACCTCGATTTCAAAAACACACTGCATGACTTTGCTGTAATGCGAGTCACCTGTCTAATGAAGCAGACGTGCATCTGCAGAGCCGTGATTTGTTGAGCACGGCAGGAAAGGCGAGGCTCCATCCTGTCATTGAAAACCGCTTTATGGGATTAATTGGCTGCTGATGGCTTATGGATTTTTTCTTTTTCCTCTTTCTGTCTTTGTGCTACAGTTGTGCTGTACATGTTGCTGTGCTGATATTTGGCCTTGTGGTGCTTCAAACTCAATTCAGTGGCTTTTGTAAGGCTGGCTGCTTTGAAAAGGAAAGACCTTCCTCTCTCTCTGCCTCTCGCTCTGTATCAGTGCAAAAGGATTTTCAGTCCCGCCTGATTCTTTGGGATGAATGCTGTGGACAAAACGTGTCAATATGTTTAGTGAGAAATTCACTTCAGTGAAGGTGAATATAAACACCATTTTGTACTTTTCTAAATGTTAATTTATTGCAGAAGTGTATTTTTTATGTAAAAGAGAATACAAACATGAGCAAAAATAGTGGGATATTCTTATTCTGGAATCAGAACACATGTAGTGCCTGTTCATGCCAAAATACATTTGTTCATAAAAATGCATAATCTCTTAGCACTGTGTTAACAAAGACGAATGAGCAGCACAGTTACAGCTCATGTCTAGTCCCAGAGTGCTCTTAATATAAGCATTTAATAATAAAACATTTCTGCCCATGTCCACAGTGATGTCCACCTCAGCCATGACGGACAGAAACATGTGGACCTCTAAACCCTGCCAGCCTGCCTGTGAGCACACAGCTTTAATGAAGAAGCTTTGCAGCTATTGGCAGAGATCTCTACACTGTGTGTGTGTGTGTGTGTGTGTGTGTGTGTGTGTGTGTGTGTGTGTGTGTGTGTGTGTGTGTGTGTGTGTGTAAAGAGTCATTAAGTTTACCACAAAGTCTACATGTATGACAGAAAGACATGTGCTGTTAGGTTGAAGCCTCAAACACAGAGCAGCAGTGTTGTGATTATTTAAATGCTCTTTCCAGTAGAAATGCAGGAGAAATGATATTCTCCATGTCAGGCGGTCAAATATCAATAAGCTGAATGGTGTTGCTGTGCGGGTGCTGGGTGTGTATCTGAGACTGGATTACTTAGATTACTCTGCACAGACCCTGGTGTGTACTGTGGCTGTGGTCTTATTCCCGCACACACTGATAACCCTGATCTGTGATATTCAGTGTCTCTCTGGTTATCCCTGTAAAAGAACCATCTGTGGCTGAACAATGAGCCCACAGCAAGTGGGCTCATTGCCACTAGGGGGCACTACACCGTCACGAAACAGAACCAGTACCCCCCCCCTCCCCCAGCTCCTCAGGCTCTTTTGTCTGCTATACATTAACGAACCATCTCTTTCGCAGATAAAACCGTGTATGATTATTTTACCCCCCCATTCGCCCTCAAAGGCGCCGCTGATCACTGTGGAATCCTTGAGAGATTTTAATTTCCATTGACTCTGGATATTCGCCAGTGTCAGAGGAAGTAGCAGAAATGTAAATGTAATTGCTCTGTTGCTCCATTGAAATGAAGACACTGCTGAAATTAAGCATTTGTGTGGCTGCTTCTTTTTTTTAATCTACTCACAGTCGACTTTGTTCAAATGTGGAAAGAGGAATCAAACAAGAACAAAAGAGAACAAACAGAATCATCACACACAGGCGTGTTGCAAGGATCGCACCGCCTAATTTCTCAACAGTCACTGAGAGATTTGGTGTGCAGCTTGTGGCCTTTCAGTGCAGCTACAGTAAACACAGAAATAGAAGAAGAACATGAAAGCTTCTTGGATGTTTGTCCGAATTTCATTTCTGGCATGGCTTTGAAAAAGAATGGCACAACATTACTGCTGTGTTCCTGCCTGTGTGTGTGTGAAAGAGAGCTGGACACCTACAGGGAACCTTATATGATCTGACCATTATCTCTGCTTAAAAACACGGGCTCGTTTTCTCCCCCACAAATGATTTTAAGCCTTCCTAATTGAAAATGTCAGCGCCTGTTGCAGCGAGTTAAGAGAGCAGTGTGGAATTAAGAGCATCTTAAATGGGCCCCGAGGAACTCGGTTTCATTTCTCCTCGCGTTCATTCTCCAGTTTTTTGTCCCTTTAGAAATGTTTTTCCGAGCTATTCTGCAGGCCTGATGTGAGGGTTCGAGTCACACTTTGGTCACTGATCAGTTTCTGAATGTTCATGAATCACAATCAGAATACTTTATTAATCCCTAAAGAAATGATGTGGGATACAGATGCTACAAGACAGTAACAGTAACAGACCAAACTAACATGTTACAAATTTAAGAAACAGCACCAATATATACAAATCACTCAATTATAAATATCAATAATATTACAGAGGTCGGATAAATATGTGACTGACATTTGACTGTAGAGCGTGTGAAAAAAGGATATTATTATTAGCATTTTCATAAAGAAAATTTAAAAAAAAACACACAACGGTGCTCACGCTGTTTCACACCGTTCACATTCAGTGTGTGAAATATTAGCTGCGTGACATCACACATCACCGTAGGAACACGGGCGTTTGGCTCACGCCACCTGAAGCGTCCCCTTTACATGTTTAACAAAGACGGCTAATAGGAAATGTTGGCAGACTTCAATCCACACAGCAGCCTCATCGTCCTGTGTGTGCGTATCAGTGATTCCTCACATCCTCGTTGTATGCTTTCATCAGTCCCAGGGGCCCATTCATTTCCTCTCTTCCTCCTCTTCTTCTCCAGCATCATCACAGTCACCCCTCACTTCATTTCTCATTTTTTTCTCCCACAGTTTAGTGGCTGCTGGTGGAAGTGTTGGCTGAGGGCCGTGAAGCACACAGTACATCAATTAATCCAGCAGTACTAGGTTCCAGGTTGTGTGTGTGTGTGTGTGTGTGTGTGTGTGTGTGTGTGTGTGCGTGTGCGAAACGCTCAAATCTAATTATTCTCTACCTCTCCTCGTAGCAGGGATGTGGCTTAGACAGACTGCTGCTGGCTCAAGGTTTTCATTGCTGCAATACCTCTCTCTCTCTCTCTCTCTCCCTCCCTGCATCCTACCTTACCCCACCTTCTTCCTGGTTCATCTATTCTCCTGCCCCCTGTTTTATCTTTCCCTCTCTCTCCTCTATCACTCTCTCACAGATGCCACATCACACCACACACTTGGACTTTCTCTCTCTCTCTCTCTCTCTCTCTCTCTCTCCCATCTGCCTGCTTTCTCACTCGCTCCACCAGCTTGTCGCCGGCTGTCTGTTCATTTGCCACGGCAGAGCAACAACTGGCTTCTTTCAGTGCTGGAGAGCAGCAGGAAAAGTGGAAGGAGAAGAAGAAGTAGAGGAGGGAAAGGAGAAGAAGAGGAGCTCTTTTGTGAAGCGTCCTTCGCTCGTCCCTCTCTGGCAGCAGCAGCCGCAGCATCCGTACCGCTGCCTCCATCAGCAGCGGCGCATCGGCCGCCACGCTCGCTGCTGGATGCTCCGTCTCCTGCCGGGATCTGCCTCCACCTTCTCCTCAGGGAGCTCTTCCTGGAACTGGGAGGGGGAGGGAGATCACCACCTCCCAGTTTGCCACGGACCCTCAGCGAGGCAAGGAGAATTGTAGGAGAGCTGAGGAGAGGCACCACCCTGAGTGACAGGAGGAAGCAGGGTAAGAGGCCAGAGTGGCACACACAGAGCTCACACTTCCATACTTTGCTGTCTCCATTCGCACATCCTGTGAAGCGCAGAAAAACATCCTGGCTTCTACATCACCTCCATCAGCTGCTCTCCCGTCCGCACTCATCATCTTCATCAGACTGTGGGCACTTTAGAAGAACCACAAGATGTGTGAATGTGTGTGTGTGTAAGCAAGGTGCTGAAAGTTGAGTGGAGACAGGAGGGAGTAACTGCAGTTCCTGTGCAAAGAGAAAGAAAGCAACTGTTAGAGGCAGCATCCTCCTGATGTGTGCTGCTGCTCTTCCTGACGCTCACAAACAAAGACTGACACAATCATGCTCACAGTAATCTGATGAGACTCCAGGGAGCTTCCACTCTACAATCAATGATACTTGGGCTGGCCGACCTCTCTGAGAGTGTGTGTGTGTGCAGGCTGGCCTGGCTGAGTCGAGCTTAAGTGAAGAATAGAGGAGGGGATGCTAGGTTAGCCTCTGCTTTCTTCCTTCTTTGTCTGGTTCCTCCTCAGTCTTCCTCCTGCCAGCTCGGGGCCGCTGACTCTGATCATCAGTTTGTCTCTTCGTTCTGCTTCAGCTCATCTGCACGTCGGGATTTTTCATCCTCGTCACTGTGTTTTCTGATTGCAAGTCCAGTCACATCAGTTTGTTCCTCCTGTTAAATATGATTTTTCAGTTCTCAGGAACAATGAAACAGTTCATTTAGTGCCAGCATCACAGAAACACAGACTGACAACCTTTTACCAAAGCAGCCACGGACTGATTGTGGAAAAAAATCAATGGAATGATTTTGGATCAGCTTAGCTGGAGCGTGCTCTTTGTATTCAGCCGGTTAGTTTAATTAGAATAGAATGGAATAAATTTGCTTGAACTTTTCATCCATTATTCATGCATCACCCACCAACATTTAAACACATTGCTTTCATTTCGAAATAAAGAACTAAACCTGCCAAACTAACATTTAGGAACCGATTTAAAGTCAATTTTAAAGTTAACAAGTTGCAACAAGTAAACTCTGTAAACGTGACAAAATGTTTGCTCTTCCAGTAAATAGCCTGCTCCAGTAAGCTAGACTGCTGCAGAAACACAGGAGTATTTCATAAAATCAAACAAATGAGTTGCCTGCATGCGCTGCCCCCTCCCTCCCTCCCGTTGTATAATCCATGTGTTGATTTCTCTGCCTGTCCCGTGGGGGTGGGGAGGGATGGTAATGGAGCGTACAGGGCTATTGTCACACCGCAGCAGCTCCTGGCCTGACCTGCCTAACCCTCCGTCTCCCCTGTGTGTGCACCCCAGCCCCCCTGTCACCCTCCAACCCCTCCTTCCCAGGTCTCACGGGGACGAGCTGGACGAGCACCGGGAACCAAAACTCCCCGTTGCTTCGGACTTTCGGGAGATCTGGGCGGTGCTGCCGGGCCGTAGTCCCGGTGAGAGGCGGTCGCCGTTTCTCACGCTCCCCCTGTTGCTTGCAGAGATGGTTGCACAGAGCCGTGAGAGACTGAATCGATGTAACGTGAGCTTTTTCACACCCTTCTTTTCTCTGTTTTCTGTGTCTCCCTCTGACACACACTTGCTGGCTTGGATTGAAAATGCCACCATTGTCAATTTTCTCCTTTGCAGAGGAGCCATTGATGGAGCCTAGCCTCACGCTGCAGCGAGGCGTCTTCAATCAATGCACTGGCCACTCTCTGTGTATGTGTATGTTTCTGTTTGCCACCGGAGCCTGAAGCGGGGCTGCTGATGGCAGCGGCGATGGCCATGGTGGTGATGGTGGTGGTGATGATGATACGATGGCAGTGGCGCTGCTCACGTGCTTTCTGGCTTAGCTCCCCTGTTTACTGAAAGACTCTCTTCGGTGACGGGTATTCTTGGGTGGATAATACAGATCACGTTGTTATTGCTTAAGAATACGCGTAGTCGAGGAGAGTCCTCTCTTCGCCCAATACCAGCAACACCCCTCAGCCCCCCTGCACTCACCCACCTCACCTCCCCCTGACAAAACACCACCCAACCACGGAGGTCAGTCAGGTTGGGTGAAGCCACACCTCCACGCTCCACCTTCCTTAAAAGAAAACCCATCTCTTCTTTGATTTCCGCTGCATCCTGCTGTCTTGCCTTCCCGCCCACTTCCTGTGTGCTGAGCCACGGTGTGAGGTCGACAGTGTCCTCGTGTCTGTCCCACCATGCATCTGTTGGTGTGTCTCTGTCTGCGAGGCATAGTGTGTGGATGTAGTCTTTCAGTGTGTGTGTTGTTCTTTGAGGGAAACTCTGGATTATTAGACGTGTGCATGCGTACGTGTTCCTGCAAACCCAGCCTGGAACAAGCAGCAGACAAATGCCTGTCTGAAGCCTTCCCATCAGGAAGGACACATTCTCTCACACAAGCAACAGGTTTCTGTGCTGAGCACTGTATCTGCATTAATACTCCCGCCTGGCACTCTGTGTGCCGACAACATGAAATAAGCAAAGATAAGATTTAAACATAGAAACTACAGCACAGCTCATCAGGTGTAGTATCTTTACATCTTTCATTTCCTTGGTCTGCACTGGACTGGCTGTACCTTGGACTTTAGGGCTGCGCGTGGCAGGTGGGAGAGCCCCCCACACTCACACTGGGTATGCAGAAGAAAGGGTTTTTTGGTCCTTGAAGGTTTGGAGATTAGTCAATTAATAAAAAAGATTATTAGTACAAGTGGAGATAAATGATCTGACCACGCCTCCAAACACGCCCCTAGCTCTACGAGCTTTTCGTTCTTGTTTTTGTGCCCCACCCTCCCTCCCCTTTTTCACTTCTTCTCTTCTCATTAGCACACAGGGATGCCTCTGAGGCCTTCCCCAAACCACAGCTCAGTTCATGTTTAAGCCTTTATCTACTAAAAACGCTGTCAAATGTAAAATAAGGACGTGGGCCCAGCTTGTGAATGCACTCATCAAAGAGCAGGGTGAAGACCAAGGCTCAGTTCTGTCTAACACCGAAGATGCCAAACACACCAAGAACATACTGAGAGTGTGTGGTGATGGCTTCAGACTGCTTCTCTTGTTTGAGCGTCAGTCCTCGTGTGCACACACTGCAGGCACAGCGCTCTGTGCTCCGGCACAGCTAAACAAAAACTACCATAAAAGCTGTGTGATTAAGTTGAGCTTCATTAGAGTGTGACATCTAAAGGTGCAACAGCATGGACCTGTAATATTTACTGAGGGGCCAGTGGACATCCACCGGCTGTGGTTACAGAGTGGAACCTCCTTTTCTTCAGCTCCATGTAGTGCATTTATTCTGTGACTGAGCTGTGCTGAGCTGCCTCTTGTGTTCCCCCTTTTTTATGCAAATGGCTGCTCAAATGGCATTTATCGCAGTGAGGTTTACGCCACATGTAACACTGCTGCTGCTGCTGAGCCTCTCACACACACACACACACACACACACACACTCAAAGCTGAGAAAACAAAATGTCCACCACGAGCAGTCGACAGCTCAATTTATGCATTGAGGAAAGCGGCGTCTAGATAAACAATTACCCCTGGCTCAAATGGTCTATAACCAGCTTTTTCTGTGTTGCCAGCCGGGCCAATACATCATGAATATGGATTCCATCTCCATGTCTGATGGCACATTCTGAACCTTAACAGCCGTGTAAAATCCATTTAAACACCTAATAGGATCAGCTCGAGTCATACAGCCATGTCCTCACACGCATCGCCTCCCGTGATTGTGTGCCGCAGATTTCTGTATCGCAGGGCTTTTCCAAGCCTTTAAGAAGCAGTTTCTGTGCTGGCTTTGCTGCCACGTCGAACATTAAAGTTAGCCGCAGAGTCACTTAGACATGCTTGTGATTGTAATTATACAAATCATCTCAGTCATTACCACTGCAGATTATTCCAATAATGCAATTAATGCTTAACACTTGGCTTAGCTGATAATTACTGCTCCTTTGCTCGTGGAAACAAACAGAGCAACATGCTTAAATGTGTGTAGGAGGATGTAAACCGGAGCATTTGTGGGGTAATGACAAATCCAAAAAAGAGCCTCCTCCCTTCCTCTGCATGTCCACTGTGCCGTAGCGTGGACGCGGTCCTCTCGCTGTTTGCTACCTGCAACTGTGTTTGTTGCTGCTGCGGGGCTTCAGCTGGCTGCCACCGCTGCTGTCATCTCATGTTGCATTGTGTAAACACCTTACATCTAGCCCCAGTGCTACACCGTTAACCTGTGATGATTCCTTTGTTCGCATTAAAAAGCAAACACATGCATCGAGGCAGTCAACTGTCACATTTACTGACTGATTTTGGACTCTTCAGTGGTGTGTGATGAGCACACCGTGATGAGGTATAAAGTGTTGTGTTAGTCACTGTGTGTGCCAACCTGTGTTTGGACTGTTTCAAAAGAGCTGCTCTGCTGTAAAACCCACTGTTGACATGTCCTGTCAAACGCAACGCTCAATTTCTTTGAGGCGTGGATGAATGAGGCATTGTGTGCTGAGAGTGACGCCTATCTAAAGTGCATGTGTGCTCCTGTGCTCGTGCACTAATGCTGTTGTGTACTGATGGCATGCTGCTGCAGCTGCTGATGACTACGGTGATCCGTTTAAGCTAACCACTCTTTTCAACACGTGTCCTGTAAGTGTGCCTTATTTCTGTCAATAAATTGTGGCTGTAAATACAAATAAATCCCTCTCTTCAAATTGAAATGTGAAATGAAGCATTAATTAACAACATGTGTATACACACACGCACACACACACACACACACACACACACACACACACACACACATTGATGTGGAAAGAGGCCTTTACTGTGTGCTTGAGGCCTGTTTCATATCATAATATAAAATAAAAAAAATACACAAACTGCATTAGTGTTAAATATTCGGGTTTAACATAAACACTCTGTTGGCCTTTTCACCTCAGAGAGTAAAAACAAAGCTGCCTCCTCTGTTCTGCTCTTTGGCAGTTACACCAACAAAGTCCAAAGAAGCTGAAATATCCAGTGTATTTAAAAAAAGGCAGACGAGCTATGAACCTTTCATTTGTAAATAATAGATATATTTTATTAAATTGCAAGGTTTCTTCAAACTACACACAGACAAGCAGTAACAGCTAAAAAATGTGAATGATGAGCAGATTTTAAAATCGTTTCCTCTTTTTCAAAAAGAGCCATTTTTATCCCTCTTATTTTCACTTCTTTACATTAACCAAGGGAATTTTTCATCAGTTCAAAAAAAAAAGAAAAGCAAGAAAAAAAATATCAATACTCTCCTGAAAAATGTGTTGTGACCTTACAAGATCCACTAAAGGATTTGCTGCCCTGGGTCTGCTTCAATTGTGCATCTCTGCACCCGGAGGGAAAGACCTGCAGGCTCTACTTAGTGCTGCAGAAATGCCACGGCTTCAGCACCAGCACGCATCATCATTTTGGTATTCTACTAAAGACTGAAAATTTTAAATAACAATAAAAAAACTTATTTTTTCATAATATATTAAAACTGTTTGGACAGCCTTGAGGACAAACGAGGTTTTCGAGCACTTTTAATTTGAATAAGCTTCACAAAGAAAAAAACCCCACAGATTAAAATCAAGGAAAAATTAAATTGCAGTTAATTAATCGTTATTTATTGTTAAAAGACAATGAAATATTTTTAATTCATCCCACTGAAGTTTAAAAACTTTATGAATGGTAAATAAATATTATTACAGCAGAGGAACAGATTCATGTGGTGCTTTTATAAAACTGAGAGAAATCCTTCTAATACTTGTTGCAGAGGCAGACGGGACGATGAGGGTTATTGTTTTTCTTTGGATAGGCGGAGCCATCGAAACGCAACAGAAGACTGTGGCTTTGATTACCCTGCATGTTGAACGATGATGCTGTAATGCTCTCAGAGCGTCTACGTGTTTGTGGTTCGGTCTCACCAGTCTCACCTTTGCTTCACACCTTGGACAAAAGAATTATTTAGAACGTGCTCAGCAATGCAACCTTGTTATAGAACAACTATTGGTAATCACTGAAAAACACATAGAAAAACACAAGTAAATATAGTAAATATAAAAATAGAAATATAATATAATTGTCTCTTATCAACTATAATAAATATTACATTTATTCTTTTTTTAAACCACCACAACAGTGACATAAATAAAATTAAGTCATATCTACTAATAAATAAAATCTGCTAATAATTATTATGAATGAGGGTGACATTATTTGTTTAGGGTAAAACATCAAATAACATGACAACAACACACTCACTTTACAATTGGTTATTGATGTTATTTTTTTGCATGCTGGGTTCATTGGTGATTATAAGTTGGCTGTAGGTGTGAATGCCCCCCGTGACAGCTGGGCTCATCTTCACCCCCCTGTGAACATGAATGAATTGGATAAGCAGACGAAAAACATAATATAATGAAAATATTGAGCCTACAAAGTCCATTGAGGTGAATCAGTATAAAGTGACTCATTACTCTCATCATCCAAATAACTACATCATATTTTAGAGTCAGACCTCTCTAACCCACAACTACTAAAAAATTAGAGAACCTGACGCCGTTGTTATTCACACCAGATTACTGATCTACTGTCAGTGGTTATTTGCATCCTCTTATCACTAAGCAACAGATTACCATATTACATCCTATTTAATTTAGCCTGCAAATACCCCGAGCATCTTAGTGCCTTTTATCTCTTGTAATCCTGTTAAAACCACAGTAATTGGAATCACAGAAATAACCCCACTAGACCAAAAACACTCAGTGTAGCCAAGCAAAATTTCACTGTTTTTATTGGACAGCAGCGATTCCAAAAGACAAAATTAATTTAACGATATCTGCTGTTTTCTTTTTACATCTGCAGGCGTCGATCCTTTCATTGAATCAGTTTTCAAATGTGGCATTTAGTGTAAAAGGTAAAATGAAATCCAGTCGACTGTACAGGAAAAAAGTGTGGACTGGAAGTTCAAACACAGCCCTTTTGTATGTTGCAGTGTATTATTAGGAAGGAGTTTACAGCCCTGCGAAAGCTGTGCAGCTATTGGTTGGAGATGTTTTCAGGCCACTCATTACTTATTAAACACACTATTAGTGAAAATTGACAGTAATGATGGGAAAGATAGGACCCAGGCTCATTTGGCAGAACCGCCACAGGAAATATTCAGCTTTTGTACCAATTAATTATGCATCATCTTTACTTTGCTCTCTGTAGACCGAAACTGGGTGTAATGTAGCAGAACACACTGCAGTAGGTGAAAAGGAAAAATCCTCATTATAAACAAATAGAAAGAATACGAGACTGAATTTTATTTTGTAAGATCGAGTGCATTTGAACAAAATACTTTCAAGCCAAATGGATTTGAATTTTAACAGAGGTTGTGTTATAGACAAAAGTCAGTATTTCATTCACGTTACTCCTATTCCATCAAATCATTAAATTTGAAAATAAAAAACGACATAAACGATAACACTGTTTTGATATTTTCCAGTCGCCGTCTTCAGCTGATGCTTTTACCTTAAAAAAGCAGAGAAAGCTGTGCACTTTCATTATGTTTAGTTTAATACACAAAGTATAATACAGCAACTGCTCTAATCTTAAATCACACTTGGTTCTATATTTTTATTCTTTTCAGCAAATCCGTATGCGGTGCCAAACCACCACTGATTATACTCCACTAACAAGCACTGTGTGGGCATCGCAGCCCGATATAGCTTACTCCTGCGTGGTACAGTGTTCCATTGTTTTCCAGAAATCATTAAAATCACATCAGTGAGCCACACTGGTGTGTTCGGTGACATGTTTCTTCATTATCACAACACACACACACGATATTTATTTAAACTCAGTCACACACACACACACTGTCCCGATGCTACACTGGACCACAGGGTCTGGGTTCAAATGCTGTGGAAGGCAGTCGCAGGCAGATGTTGGCGTTATCCATTTCCTGTGTAAACACTGAGCTCATCCATCTATGGAGGTGTGTGCTCTTTCTTTTCCTCTTTTCTTAAATGTCTGTTTTCATCTTTGACAATCGCTGGTTTTTTAACAAAGCGACACACAAATCTTGTCTTGTACCAATTATTCTTACATGCTGTTAATTTGTTTGTAGGGAAATAGAAAATGCCCACGTGGATTATAAACTGACTTACATAATACAGCATAATGAATATATTTGCACAACTTTCTCTGCTTATGTTTTATGTGTTTTTTTCAAATATCTGTATGTTATGATTTAAGCATGAATCATCTTTAATTGTTTTGTTTTTCCAAATCTGGCTCATCACAAGTATTTATCATTATTTATTCCCTCTTTTGTAATGGACAAAATATTATGTTTGTAAATGACTTAGCAGTTTTTCAGCCAGTGCAAAACTGCTATGATAAACTTTAATCAGTTTGTTTATAAGCACATTTAAAAAACAACACAGGTTGACCAAAGCGCTGTACAAAGTAAAACAAACACACACAAAAGAGCAAAACAGAACTCGGTCATAATTAAAAGCTCGGGGGTAAAGATGTGCTGTTACATCTTATTTACCAAAAGGCTGATATCAGCTGACAGTGATGTTCAGCCCTTATTAAAGTCCATGCTGCTCAGACTGGATATGTGCACTTAGTTAATTATGTAAATACCGTCTTTGACCATTCAAAGGATTCCACTGACTTCAATCAAACCACACGGATGTGAAACTCCTTTGCTGTCAGTGGCCTGAATGCTAATATGCTCACAAGCCACGCTGATCATGTTCACAAAGATAATCAAAGAAAAATATTTGCAGACTTTTAAACCTCACTGAAAGATAATTTCACTAAGATAATGACGATAACTGTAATTTGTTTAATGTAGTGCAGCAAGGTATAGTGACAAAACCTGAAATTACATTTGTTTTCCAATTTTTTCATTATGTGGTTAGAATGATGTTTTATGGTTTTGCACACCATTTTGTAGGGCGGTTGTTATTTATTCCCTCTTTTTGATTTTAAAGTCTTTAACTTTATATGTTGGTATATTTACACCTTTTTTCACTTGCATAAAATAAAAATATGATAAAACAGACAGACTCATGTCAGGAGAGTATCAGTAGCATTTAATACCAGACGTGTTGCTACCAGTAATGTTTTTTTTGTTTGTTTTTCACAAAATCAACAGTAATTGGAAGCATACGTCCTTATTTTAACATTTAATACCTGTAAATGCTGTTCCACCCTATAAGTAAAAACATTAGCACCCCCAGAAACAAACTGATGATTGCAGACTTTAAAAACCACAGGAAAACATGTGATTGTTTTCATTTCATTTAGCCATTTCAGAAAATTCAGAAATGTTCAGAAATCCATCTCAGAAAACTGGAGGAGCATAAAGCAGCATCATGAGCAGGCTCAGGACAGTCATCGTATGCATCAGCAGGACTGGGACAGTGAGAAACAGCTTAAAGCGTCTCCTGAGCTGCTCTATTCCCCTTACTGAATCACGATAACAATTCTGGCTCTCTTCCTCCTCCTCGTCTCCCCCTCTGCCCAAACCACCCACCAACCGGCAGGATAATGTGGTTTCCGCCAACAAACCCTGTCTGCAGTATTAATCAATTGGAAATGTGCTGCATTTCCTCTCTTCCTGAGACAAAAGCACATTGATGTTTGTCTTTGCTTCTTTTTCCCTTCTCCCTTCTTTTGCTAGCTGTAGCATAATATTGACTCTAATGAAGTACCTAGTGGAGCTACACAAAATATCTTGCAGTTAATAACTATGTTTTTGATTTTTCATTGAAGGATGGCCTCCCACCTCCCCCGACATGTCTATAATGTGTCTTTGACTATCTTTTTACATTTGTTTCTGACGTCCAATAAGGGATGAGTGCTAGACTACCAGTATTGTAGCCCTAATAACAGTAAGTGGCTCTGCTATCAAATATGCTGGCACTCATTTAAACAAGGGCCACTATGAAATGTGTCCACATCAGTGGCTCCAAGATAGAGAACTAAGCAATCTATTTAAAAAGCAATCTATTTCTCGCTGTTGTGGAGATTGCACAGATTGACTGGGGGAGTCCGAACCTCAATGGAAGGCCCACTCGATCCACCCTCCACTCCACTTTTATCTCACAGCTCTTCTCCAACTCTCTGCTCTGGGCTGCTTATAAAGAAAAGGGGAGAAGGGGGAGTTTTTCCTGTAATGCATCCATTAAAAAAAACAACCAAAAATGAGCTCAGCACTGATGAGAGCTTCTTATAAAACCGCTGTGCTCATGTTGCATGGCCAACATCACGACTATAAACTCTTAGCCACAGAACAGAAGTCTTTTTTTAAGATTAACATGGCCACAGCATGAGAAGAAAATCATTTCAATTGTTGCCTAAACAATATATGAAATTCAATAAATCTATAATGCATATAAAGAAAATCAAAATTGAAGATTTTCCTCAACTTTTAGTTTTTAGTTATGAACATTTCCTTTTTTCATTTTTGTTCCCTGCTAGAAAAGCTTTACAAAATTTTCACTTCCACAATAATCTTTATTTATCTTATATTGGGCTTCATTTGATCATCTGTCTGAAACAAGGCATCTTATCTTCCTGTCCCTTCCCTTCAGGCCCAGCCCTACACCAAAGTCTCTCTGATTCTGATTAGCCATATGAGCCATTCATGCTTTCATTTTGCCATTTTATTTGCTCTTGTTGCTGATGGACCAGCAAAAATGCTGGCGAGAGACTTATCTACTTGTCATTTAGTCAAATATAGTTTCTGCTTGAATAAAACAACTTATTCAATTATTTTTAACTTACTCATTATTTTTGAGCAGAGAAACTGAAAAAAATGAGATGTATGCTGTAGATATTGGCAAAGACTTGGAGCACTCGAGTCTATTAAAAATGTGTTTGTTTGAATGACGCATGTTGTATGAAGCACTTTAGGTGCTTTCTATCTAACATTCATCCTCCAATGGATGCATCAAAGACAAACTTGGGGTTCGTATCTCGTCCAAGGATATTTGGCATCCAGACTGGAGCGATCCAGGATCGAACCACCAACCATTGATTAGTAGATGACCTGTTTTTACCTCCTGGGCTGCAGTCATCTGAGAAATTGATAAAGGTAAATTGAAAAAGGAAAAAACAACTTTTAAAACAATGAAGAATTGGTAAATGGTATAGCCATTAATCATTTTGTATGTATTCCATTATTATTCATGCATTTCCTTTAAACTGAATTTTTAAAGCAATATTCTAGCCTTGCTTAACACTCCAAGTTTTACTCTCATACTTTTATCTGGCAACTTAAAAACATGTGAATTTTTTTAATTTCACCCAATGTGATCCAATAGTTTTTTTTAAATGTATTTTTAGCTTTATTAAGATGGAAAACCAGGAAGAGAATTTCTCTTCACTGCCAACACTAGCTAGCTTCCCCTACCAGTCACACCTGCCAGATGTTAGAGATTTCCAGCCAGATGCTTAGCAGCATGGCCTCTTCACCTGTCCCTCCTGTACTTTCCTGCTCATTGTGTCAGATGTTTAGTTACTCCTCAGCATCTTTTAACAATAACCATACCTGTAATAAGTGTACCCTGTTTGCACCTCTGGAGGAGACCCGGCTTCACACCTTTGAAAAACCCATAGCTTTCCAGGCCCCTGTAGCTGGTGCAGCTGAAAGTGGCATCTGAAAAACAGGATGGCTGGGTGACAGTGAGGAGAAAGTACTGACACATGGTTACGCCAATCGGAGGTCACTAAAATCAATATTGAATCGGTGTGTAACTTTGCCAAAACAGTGTGGGACTCTGTAGTTTTCTCTGGTCCCCTCCCCAATCAGACCAGGAGTGACATGTTTAGCCGCATGTTCTCCTTAAATTGCTGGCTGTCTGAGTGGTGTCCCAGAAACGATGTGGGCTTCATAGATAATTGGCAAACCTTCTGGAGGAAACCTGGTCTTGTTAGGAGAGACGGCATCCATCCCACTTTGGATGGAGCAGCTCTCATTTCTAGAAATATGGACCAATTTATTAAACCCCCCAAAATATGACTATCCAGAGTTGGGACCAGGAAGCAGAGTTGCAGTCTTACACGCCTCTCTGCAGCTTCTCTCCTCCTGCTACCCCCCCAAAAACCCATCTCCATTGAGACTGTGTCAGCTCCCAAACAGACAAAAAACAAACTAAACACCAGCAACAAAGAAACAAAGAAAGAACAATATTATATCCACAACTTTACCAAAGAGTAAAACAGTGAAATGTGGATTATTAAACATTAGGTCTCTTTCTTCTGTAACTTGGCTACAGCATGATGATTATTTCAGTTTAAATTAACCAACACCCCTGAGTTATACTAATGGTCAGAATCGTCAAAGCACAGCCCGAGGTGGGATGGCATCTCCCACTCTCTTAGACTCTTTTTCTCCAATTGATCTTTCTGAGTTAACTTCAATAATTAATTCCTCCAAACCATCAACGTGTCTTTTAGACCCCATTCCTACAAAACTGCTCAAAGAAGTCCTGCCATTAATTAATTCTTCGATCTTAAATATGATCAACCTATCTCTAATAATCGGCTATGTACCACAGGCCTTCAAGCTGGCTGTAGTTAAACCTTTACTCAAAAAGCATCTCTAGACCCAGCAGTCTTAGCTAATTATAGGCCAATCTCCAACCTTCCTTTCATATCAAACATCCTTGAAAGAGTAGTTGTCAAACAGCTAACAGATCATCTGCAGAGGAATGGCTTATTTGAAGAGTTTCAGTCAGGTTTCAGAGCTCATCACAGCACAGAAACAGCTTTAGTGAAGGTTACAAATGATCTTCTTATGGCCTCTGACAGTGGACTCATCTCTGTGCTTGTCCTGCTAGACCTCAGTGCTGCGTTCGATACTGTCGACCATAATATCCTATTAGAGCGATTAGAACATGCTGTAGGTATTACAGGTACTGCACTGCAGTGGTTTGTATCATATCTATCTAATAGACTCCAATTTGTTCAAGTAAATGGAGAGTCCTCTTCACACACTAAGGTCAATTATGGTGTTCCACAGGGTTCAGTGCTAGGACCAATTCTGTTTACATTATACATGCTTCCTTAGGCAGCATCATTAGAAGACATAGCATAAATTTTCACTGCTATGCAGATGACACGCAGCTCTATCTGTCCATGAAGCCAGGTAACACACACCAATTAGTTAAACTGCAGGAATGTCTTAAAGACATAAAGACCTGGATGGCCGCTAACTTTCTGCTTCTTAATTCAGATCAAACTGAGGTTATTGTACTCGGCCCTGAAAATCTTAGAAATATGGTATCTAAGCAGATTCTTACTCTGGATGGCATTACCTTGGCCTCCAGTAACACTGTGAGGAACCTTGAGTCATTTTGACCAGGACATGTCCTTCAACGCACATATTAAACAAATATGTAAGACTGCTTTCTTCCATTTGCGCAACATCTCTAAAATTAGAAATATCCTGTCTCAGAGTGATGCTGAAAAACTAGTTCATGCATTTATTACTTCCAGGCTGGACTACTGTAATTCATTATTATCAGGATGTCCTAAAAACTCACTGAAAAGCCTTCAGTTAATCCAAAATGCTGCAGCAAGAGTCCTGACAGGGACTAGAAAGAGAGAACAGATTTCTCCTGTTTTGGCTTCCCTTCATTGGCTTCCTGTTAAATCCAGAATTCAAAATCCTGCTCCTCACATACAAGGTCTTAAATAATCAGGCCCCATCTTATCTTAATGACCTTGTAGTACCATATCACCCTATTAGAGCACTTCGCTCTCACACTGCAGGCCTACTTGTTGTTCCTAGAGTATTTAAAAGTAGAATGGGAGGCAGAGCCTTCAGTTTTCAGGCCCCTCTTCTGTGGAACCAGCTTCCAGTTTGGATTCAGGAGACAGACACTATCTCTACTTTCAAGATTAGGCTTCAAACTTTCCTTTTTGCTAAAGCATATAGTTAGGGCTGGACCAGGTGACCCTGAATCCTCCCTTAGTTATGCTGCAATAGGCGTACGCTGCCGGGGATTCCCATGATGCATTGAGTGTCTTCTTCAGTCACCTTTTTAACTCACTACGTTTATACGCCTCTCAGCATTTAATCATTAGCTATTGTTAATATCTGGCTGGTTAATATCCACAGTGTGTCTGCCCCTCCCTGAGCCTGGTTCTGCTCGAGGTTTCTTCCTGTTTAAAGGGAGGTTTTCCTTCTCACTGTCGCCAAAGCGCTTGCTCATAGCAGATCATATGATCATATGATTATATGATTGTTGGGGTTTTCTTTCTTTCTCTGTAGTATTGTTGGAGTTTCTGACAGAGCAGGAAAACATGGCGTTAGCTGACTTCTGGAATTGTCTTTTTTCTCCAGAATAATTAAGTACAGTGCACCCCCCAAAGAAAATTTAAAAAAGAAAATGAGCTAATCACCGAGTTACTGATGAGCTTATCCTGAGAATATTATATCTTTGTTTTAATAATGGTGATTAGTTTGACTAGAAGCCTTTCATACTGCATGCTGCTGAAGCCAATCTCAATCCAATTATTCCTGTTAAGACTGATGCATTCAAGTCAACACAATTAATCACTGATGCAGGGAATATATTTTCACAGCTCTATATAATGGTTATGTGCACATGAACCTGTGATAGAACAAAAAATATATGTTTCATTTAAATAACCAGTTTAGTCCAGGAGGTCAAAGGTGCGTCCGATGGTTTTTCTGACCTCGGGTGAGGACAGAGATGTCTCTCCTTGCATGTACTTCTTTGTGAGTGATTTCGACTGGATGGGTTTTTTCAGACTGTCTGATGGTGTGCGCTCTGGCTGTGTGCTCACTGTTGCAGTCAGTTCAACACTTTACAGTCAAATCTTTCTGCTGATATGCTTTATAAAATTCTAAGTCATTACAAGAGAGCATTTCTGTAAAGTGAGGATGAAAAGAAGTGGAGAGAAGCAAGTAGGAAGATTCAACAAACTGCTTCAGTCTTTACCACCTCATCCACCGTTTATGCGCGTAAATACAGAAGCTAACAGTCAGGGCATTTTACACAAATCTTTATTTTTAACTGTGTCTCAGCATTTGTGGATGTACTCAGTTGTTATGAAGCAGCTTCAGCTGACACCTGGAATGTGGAATATAACACGATGCTGGTCATCAGGTTGGATCCGATTACTTTAAAATGGGTTCAAGTACAAATGACAAATGTTAAAAGATGTTTCAACACATGAAATATAACAACAGTATAAATGTGTAAGAATGGATGAATGTGGCTTCTAGTGAATGCACTTTATACTGTAAGTATCAGTCCATTTGGTACAGGCCAAGCTGGCTTTTCATACAGGAGGACTGAATTAACTGAGGCTCATTTTAAACAACATCAGCTGACTGGGAATACCAAAATAAAACCACTAAAGCAGTTAAAGGTCACATTTGACACCCAGACTGCACTGCATGGACTCAAGAACACTTCTGCTTGCTGATGAACGCAGGGTTTATAAAGGTAAGGTATATACATAGAAGGAAGACTTGAATTAAAGCTGGAAGTCTGCATATGCACTGAACAAACAAATTAATTTTAAACAGAGTTCAAAAGTTCACTGAAAGACACGATGAGCACAAGAGCAACTATTTTTTTGTAATGTAGTAAGTAACAGCTGACAAATAATGTCAAATTTACAAGTAGAAAAATAATTGTTTAAAGAATCTTTTTTCTTCTTCAAATAAATTAGGGAAGTCTGAGTATGTGGTTAATGTTTAGAATAATGCATCTTTCAACAAAGCATGCAGTGCATGAGCTGATTCTCTGTTTCTGACAGTACATAGATCTGTAACCTGCCCTATCTTCCAGCTGAGGAAAGAGCAGTAGTTAGAGTAGTTCAACAATGGCTCCAAAAACCTTCCTGAGGACATGATCCCAGGACATCCTACTGGAACGAGACATGGGCCCATCATGCCCATTTCATGCTTTCTCTCTCCAACACGTGAAATACACACGCATGCAGAAGTTGCAGCACGGAGAGATTTAAAGCCAAGAAGTCACTAGTGAGCAAGGACGGTATGAAGTACATTCCAGGGTCCTTCTATGGCAAAAATGATGAAGTTGGGCGGTTAATTATATATTTCCATGTAAATGTATTAGTAACGTATGTTTAAATGCTTTCCCGCGATTATTTTCATGGTGCCTTATATAAAATTTTTCCCTTTGCCGGTAGTGCAGCGTACTGCAACTTACTGCAACTTCTGCATCCTTTCTTTGATTTGCTTGTCCAAAGCGTGAAATCGACACAGTGGACCAGCGTGCCCATTAAACATTTCACCGAGATACTGGGTTGGACCCAGAATCTGAATCTTGAGTCTTCTAGTTCCAAATCCAAATCCTGGAAACTCGATCAAAATGAGTGGATGAAGGATCTCCTCTGTCTCATGCCTCAGGACTGTGATGTGTAAAAAAATCTCACTCTCAGAGGACTGTCATTTTCTTTCCACATGTAAATGTCCGTCTCTTTTGACAGGCTCCCCACAGCTTTGGAAACTATTAAAACCGTACCTGACAGAAGTGGGAACCAAACTCTCATCATCAGTGACGAGCCTGGGATAAAGCAGAAGCTGATGTTTGATCTGTGATGGCTGTACATGTGGTCACAGTGGGATTTCCATTCTGACCACATACGTGTGCGAACGTGCACAAGAAGACGAAGACTCTAAACAAGAGATTGCTTTTTTCTTTCTTTTTTTTTGAGAGCCATTTACCAGAACTGTCTGCTCACACATCATAGATGCCACTGGCAAAGTTATACAGGACACTGTCCTGTTCCAGAGTCAGGGAAGTATGATGCCTTGCATAGTATTTCGAATACAGTCACTGAACAGCTGTAGAAATACACAACACATTGTGCTGGACTTGTGTGTATGCTTTTGTCTAAGCAGTTTCACTAAAAGCTGTGAGGCAGTCAGTCCTTGGGTGTGCAGTTTAACAAGCTGACCACAGACATATGTCTACGTGCTCTGTAGCATTTACATAAACCGAGACAGGTCTGTTAGCATCAGCGGACCTGTTTATTACAGTATGAAGCAGAGCACAAACACACTCTCAGTGATAAACACATGCTCATTCATATACAGTCAACCCTACACTCACAGACCATCTGTTGCACCTCACGAGGAAAATTGGAAATTTTTATGGTGTGCAGATAAAGAAATTCTTGTTTTCCTCCAAGCAAAGCTTTGAAAGTAATGATTTTTGTCAAAAGTATTTTGTAAACAGACTGTCCTCACACAGGAGGTCTCAGGTTTCTAACGTGTGATAATACTTATAAGAGAATCTGACCCACACCACCATCTTTTCCTAAACATAACATAAACTGCAATACACTTATACCTGTTTGCAATTTATGTCTATGTAATGAAACCTGTAGATTCAATTTTAAAAGTTTATTGTTAATCAGCTTTCCCGATTCCACTCGAGAACAGTCAGGGGGTGAACTTTAATCACTGCCACTGGACAGTCAAGCTTAAGCTCTAAAAGCAGCGCATGTCCTTTCCTCTTGTTTCTTTGTGTTGGACACATGAACACAAGAATGCATGCACATTGGACTTCTTTACTGAGTTATTTCATGGACATTATGCACTTCTCGCTCATTCCAGTGTCCAAAATACCGCACATGGACTTAAATACCCCTTGGCTACTGAGTATGGTCCCATCACCACACTTCTGAATCCCCACCTTGACATGTCGATGGCATTCGTGTGCCTTCATGACCCCGGGGACTCTTTTGCAAGGAGAAATTGCTCCTGGTACAGCAACTCAAGATTAATCAGTCCTGAGCAGAAACCGCCAAAGAGCAGGAGCTTCAAAAGTGAGCTATCTGACATTTATAAGAGACATTTCTGCCGAGGTGGACAGCCAACACAGAGCAGCCACCTCATGGATGAGCCATGTGCAAAGAGGTGGGATCTTTCGAACAGTGATACCAAAGGAACTGAAAATATCCACCTGTGAGGAGATTAAACAGCATGTATAGATTTTTATTATTTTCCTCTCTTCAAGTCTTTTTTTTTTCTTCTATTTTGTGTGTTGAGATCTTAGTGCAGTCTAAATGTGAATAGGTTTAGGAATCAACATAGATTGGTCAGGAAAGTCCTGGATTGTGTAAAATATAAATATTACTGGTTTTACGTGTCATATCACAGTAACCTGTGATGTATTTGTACTTTCATGTAATTAAATACAGTACAAGCAGAGGAGCTATGAAGATAAATTTGCTGATTGGTATAGAGCTTTGGAATTGCAATGCATTCTGGGTAGCCACCACCATGTCATTGTTCACACAAAAATAAACCCAGAAACCAATAAGTAATAAGGAGGAGAACACACTAGGAAAAGCTGAAAAAAAACCCCAAACAGAGAGGATCAGATGCATGATATGATACAGAGAGAAACTAAACAATGAGGTGTAGCAGTGCTCTTTGGGGGAGGGGCTTTTTACATGTTCTCAAAACCTATTTGTGACGAGGAACAAGACATTAAACAAGTTAAAAATAACAAATGGCTTCAGGCTCACGTTCATACACATGGGGCTCAATTAAGACATTCTCAGTCAATAACCAAGGCTCTGTCATAATGCTGACATTTGCAACTTTGGGAAAACTTAGAAGGGAACCAACTACTAGACGCTCGATTACTATTTCACCCCTATATGGCAGTCAAGGGTGGGGGCCCTGGCAGACTGATCCCCGGCTATTGAGGCTGTCTACTTGGACATGGAACCTCACTTTTATTCTGACTAAATAAAGTCAGGCGCACCGCTTGGCCTCTGGAACCAGCCACCTGGAGAGGGGTTGGACTGTGTACTAGTCTGGAGTTGACCTTGGCAGCAGGCAGGGGTGGGTATTCATGTATCCCCTCGGTTTGCTGCCTGTATCTTGGATTTTTTTGGCAGTGGAAGAGAGGATTGTTTCCCTATACCTCTGGACCAGAGAATGGGTCCTGACTCCAACAGTTCAGAGCACCCAGCCTTTGTGGGATGCTCAGTTGTGATCCAGCTGGCAACTCTGATTTCCTACTGGGAGACTTCAGTGCTCACATGGGCATGGGACACTGCAATTATGAGCAATGGCCATAACGGCAGTGTGACCTGGGGGGACGTTATCAGAAGGAACCCTGATCTGAACCCTAATGATGTTCTGTTATTGGAATTATGTGCAAATAACAGTTTGTCCACAACAAACACCATGTGCAAACATAAGTGCACGGATCATCCTAGGTCGCAGGTCAATGACTGATTTTGTAGTTGTATCATTGGATCTGCGGCCATAGGTTCTGGTGAAGAGAGGAGCTAAGCTGCCAACTGATCATTACCTGGTGGTGAGTTGGATAAGATGGCATGGGAGGACACTGGGCAGACCTGGCACACCTAAACATATTGTGAGGGTGCACCGGAAATGCCTGGCAGACACCCCTGTCTGTGAGACCTTCAACTCCCGTCTCTGGAAGAGTTTCTACAGTATTCTAAGGGCAGCTGTAGCTCTGGATAATCTGTAGATGATCTGCTAGAGCAGATTAAATTGGAAAGTTGGTGGCATGTCAAATATCCTTGGGCAAGATACAAACCAAGTTGCTCTCTGAAGAATGCTTAGGAATGTTATTTAGAAAGCATCTCAGTAGAAAAAGCAAAGCATAAAAAGTACTTGTATGAATGGGTGTGAACGGGTGAATGAGGCAAGTTGGGCTGAGTGCGCTGGTACTGTAGAAAACCATAATGTAAGAACCAGTTCATTAACCATTGAGAGGAAAGCTGGGGCATTGAGTCTGCACTTCCATTTCTCAGGCCAAGTGGAATGTGACCCAGACGTTAGGTGAAGCAAAAACTCGGGTTAGCGAGGAATTTGTCAGGCCATGAAAAATAAACTTTCGATATGTCTCGAAGCAATTTTGGCAAACTGTCCCCTCAGGAGAGGAAAGCGGTGCTCTACTCACACGGTCTGATGGGAGGGTGGCCTATTGCTGACCTCAACTGAGGACACAGTTGGGCAGTGGAAGGAGTACTTTGAGGACATCCACAACCCGACTGACACAGAAGAGGTGTAATCGGAAGGTTACCGGTTCGAGCCCCGGCTCGGACAGTCTCGGTCGTTGTGTCCTTGGGCAAGACACTTCACCCGTTGCGTACTGGTGGTGGTCAGAGGGTCCGGTGGCGCCAGTGTCCGGCAGCCTCGCCTCTGTCAGTGCGCCCCAGGGTGGCTGTGGCTACAATGTAGCTTGCCATCACCAGTGTGTGAATGTGTGTGTGAATGGGTGAATGACTGGATATGTAAAGCGCTTTGGGGTCCTTAGGGACTAGTAAAGCGCTATATAAATACAGGCCATTTACCATTTACCAGGTGTTCTGTAGAAGAAGCAGAGTCTGGTGACGAGGTAAACAACTCTCCCGTCACTCTGGGCAAGGTCACTGAGACAGACAAACCTCATCACCCCATGGGCCACCAAGGAGTTGTTTAACTGAGTTCCTAAAGTATTGTAGGGCTGTCTGGAGTGGTGGGTGCCCTGTTTAAGAAAGGGGACTGGAGGGCGTGCTTACTCTATATAGTGGGATGATACTCCTCCTGGTAAGCTCTATGCCATGGTACCGGAGAGGAGTGTTTGTCTATTAGCTGAATCTTGGGTGCAATGATGCATGAACAACTGTAGAATAATGCATTTCGTTGGTGATATCACAATTCTGAGCTCTATTTGGGTGCCAATAGGATTTAGAGGAAACGAAAAAGGAAGTAAGGGTTAGATAACGGTGTGGCTTTTCACATGTTTCAGCACAGTTATGATAATACTGATCGCTGCTACAGGGCCTAATGATCAATCAATACATCTTTTAAGATGAATAGTACGGAACCATAGAAATGCTTACCTAACTTTTAGGCATACTGACAGATGATAATAATATTGGATATGGCTGTGCTGAGAATAAATTATTTATATCATCATCACCATCATCTTTATTTATAAAGAACTTTAAAACCCCCCACAGCTGACATAAAGTGCTGTACATTGGAACTAAATATTTAAATTACATAAGACATAAGTAAAAGCCATATAAAAGAAAAAACTAAAATAATTAGTTAGTTAGTTAACTAACTAAATAATTTAATTACAAGAGAAACCAAGTCTCACTGAGGTCAAAGGCCAAAGAATAAAAATGGGCACCCAGTACTGACACTCACCTGAGAGTTCATGACACTGCACTGTCCAGGTTGTGTTTGATGAATTGAAACAGAACTGCTCCTCCAAAAATATGTTGGAGATTAGTTTTCTTTCACTGTGTATCCACACACACACCTACACACACACCTACACACACACCCACACACACCCACACACACCGACACACACACACACACACCCACACACACACACACACACACACACACACACACACACACACACACACACACACACACACACACACACACACACACACACACACACACACACACACACACACACACACTTGATTCTAGAGACCCAAATAAGTGCGATGCTGAGTTTGACATTGCTTACATGAGCAGTTCTTGTGTATTTTGGCTTAATGTTTCCTCTGGAGTTGTGGTTTTTAAACTTTTGCTGTTAAGGCCCACTTTAAAAATTGAAACAAGTTTTTTTTTATCTGACCACATTTAAAAAAAAAATATCAGTCAGTAACATTAAGAAAGAAGTGATCTAAATTAATTTGACTGTCTCTCTTTGTGAGGACAGTGATTCCATTCCCAAGGTTTAACCATCACATCTCGGTGCCAACTCTAACTCATATCTAATTTTAACCCTAAGATCAGCTCTTCACCCTCAAATGGGCCTTTTGAATGGCTAAAAAGTTGTAACTTTTACAACTTTTTATTATTCTAATGTACTCAAAGCAGTAACTTTTGCACTGCCCTTGTAATCAAAATGAAAGCTCATTCAAACCAACAGAGTTCTGAGAGTTGGAGAATTAGTGCCAAGTACACTGAAGCTGTGGTCTAATGCTTTATACCATGAACATGAGGTGTACAAGCAGTTTCCCAGTTAAAGCTAAAAATATAAATGATAAAATAAATCTGTTATTGTCATGGTTGTAGGTGTGTCCCCTTATCAAAGGCTGGAGCTTGGTAAACGGAGAGGAACAGAATTTTTTGGCCGAATATACATGAACACTGTGGATCATTGTCCTCATTGTCAGCAGACTTTTGGGAGGCCCAGGTTCTAGTCAAACTGCCTCTAGCTCAGCTTTTTTTGCTCTGAGATCAAATACAATGTGCAGATAAACAGGGTAAAGCAAGACACAGGAGCAATAAGCTAGCTAGCTGATCACACTCTGACTTATTGTAATACCTACAGCATCCTCTAATCTCTGCAGAGACTGATGAGCTCTGAAATTTTTCAAATAAACTATTCCTCTGTGTGTGTGTGGGGGGGGGGGCTGGTTGTTGTTGTCAGAACGGTGAGCTGCGAACTGAAAAGCTGCAGCCGGTGTGTAAATTGCAACAGCCGTGAATAAAGATGCTGAAAAGCATGCAAACGTGGACGCTGTGGTTCTGTTACACGCTGCAGATCATCAGTTAGCTGTTCTACAGCTACTCTTTCAAGAACATTTGAGATAACAGGAAGGTTGGAGATGAGCTTTTAATGAGCTAAGACAGCAGGTCACCTAGTAATTAGAAGGTTGGATCCCAGGCTGAGCAAGAAGCTACACTCTGAGTTGCTATGTGTTTATCAGAGTGTGAATGTTGCACTTTTAACCAGTCACATGTAGCCCAAGTCTACATTTTAACTCTGTTTGTTTTGTTAAATGTAGTAATTAATTGTATTAATTCTTTAGTTACTCTCAGACCATTGGGTCTGCAGTTCAAAGAAGAAAACTAAAACTTTCTTATGCTAATTTTCACATTAATTTAATGGAATAATTGATTATAACCCATCAGATTTTCCCATGTGTTACTTACACTTGGCATTTTCAACAGCTTTCAAATACAGTAAACTATATTAATCTTTAATCTTTTTACACATAACACGACCAAATCACATTTTCTTTCCTAACACTTGACCAAGTGGTGCTACATTTTAAAGGACTAACCTTAACATTGCATGTTAAATAATGAAATAAATAGTTTAGCTTTCAATAACCTGTTTTCAAAAAGCCTGTGTTTAAGCTGTTCCACAACTTTATCCTGAGATCGTCTCCTTTACTTGACTTTCTTTAACCTGACAGAAAGACCTGAAAGCCACTTAAAATACACAACAATAAGTATGCTGTTCACAATCTTTCTAATGTTGCAATAATGTTAACAGCTAGCAGATGATGTTGTCTGATGAGAACAAAAATCTGACTGAAGACCCAAATAAGACAAGTTGGACCATGATAGGAGGAAAGTTAGCAAAAAACTTATTTGAGAGCTCCTTCTAAACTATTTGAAAACTCCGGACAACCTTTTTAAGCTGGTTGAAGTAGATGTAAGGTTGTTAACAAATTAAAACCTACAACTGAAAATTTTTGCCTCCACTCTAAATCCAGATGTGTTATTTAATAGCTTTAATAATAAATGGTTCAATTTAATTAAATAGTCATATTTAGTTTTGTTCTACGGTGTAAAAAAATATTAAATGTAATGATAGAAAATAATATAATGAGAAGCAGTGACAAGGAATAGGTGTATTTATGTCGAGTGACTCTATTTTAAAGATTATACGACCTTTTAATGATTTTAACAGGTATATAAAGTAGACACACTAAAGCTTAAAACAAATACAGGAGGAGCTCAAGGAGAGAACAATCATCAGCTTCTAATTCTGAATTTCACCATCGGTATTTAGTTTGAATGACCAGAAGCATATCAGGAAGTAGGTGTACTGAATATATCCCTTTAAATGATTTTATAGTCATTATTACACCTTTTAATTTTTCACGTACAACGGCTCCATCGTCTTTAACAAATTTACACGGAAACGAAGGGTCCAAACAAACCAAACCTGTCAAGGTTGTACGACGAAAGATCTGTGCCAGATCAGATATGTGGCTCCTCTGCTGTCCATTAGTCTGAGACCTTTTAGGAAGCTCACCTTGCCTTGTTTTTGTCATTGTGTAACTATTTCGGAATTTCTGCTGTGCCGAAGTTCAAAATTCCAATTGGAACTAAAATGACTTATTTTCTTCCTTATCTATTTCTGTAGCTTGTAAACATCTTTCTCACAGGTTAAAGACAAACAGATGGTTGGTGTTGCAAGTTTTTTTCAGTGCAGTATTAATTAAAGCTTATAGCAGCTGATGCAACAGATTCACACTGACCTGCAATTAAGGAGAACACTTGAGAGTTTGGAGAGCTGGGGATATAGCAGCCTAACAAAGTGCTGCCAACTGCCATTAAAAATCCATCCCTCTCACTGGGATTTGTACTCATTAAAAGTTGCTTTGTGACATTTTGATTTGGATGTTTTTTTCCGCTCTTGTCTGTGTGCTTGTGTTTTTCTGGTGGTTCTGAAATTCTCCTAAATGTGAGGTTGGAGTAAGTCGATGAGCAAAATGTAAACACGAGAGGATGAGTTTACCAGGTTATACACGACCACGATCTTTATGAACATAATGGCATGTTAAGTTAATAATAATCCGTCCTCTTTTTCGTTTGTCCAGAAGTGTGCAACGACTAAGACAGTGGGCATGGGAAAAAATACAGGTCAGTAGTCCATCACCAGGTCAATGCAGACAAACAACCACAAATCACAATATCAAATTTTAAGGAGGAACAGAACACACACAGTTTCCAACCAGGAGACCCACATCTACAACCTGGATATAATAAAAGATTAGAGCAGAAATAGAAATGCACAATGTATCGCCAACTGTTGCACCTGTAGGAAAACACACAGGGAAGGAAGAAGAAAGAAAAATCCATACAGCACCTGCAACACAGAAATATGAAAATGTACAGCTACGTGAGATTGTGTGTGTGTGAGAGAGAACGAGAGAGAGGGAGAGTCTGTGTATGTGTCTTTGTCATGAAATCTTCTTGAAAATGAGGGTGTGAAGCATCAATGTCCCCTGGAGCTACAGGCAGACAGAGATATATGCCGGAGGTCCCCCAAGAGCACCAAAGACCTAAGGCCACACATCTGGGTGACAGCTGTTTGTCCATTTCATGTAGGGTCACTGCATGTAGTGAACTGTAATGACTAGTGTAGTGTAATTAAAAGGAGTGGCGGGTCACCGCGCAGCACAGCCAGCAAAGCCACATGATCACATGACTGACTCCAAAACTCTTTATAAAACTCTGCTGGAAAACCATCGGGACCAGAGGCTTCACTGTTTGGGAGATGCTGTAGGTGAAATGAAATTCAGACAATGAAAGAGGTGAATTCAGAGCCTCAGTCTGTTCATCATTTAGTTTTGGTAGATTTATATTGTTACATTCTTCAGTGGCGGCTTTATATGAATTAATCTGTGAAAGCTTAAAGCTTCATCATAAAAGTCTCTTAAAAGAATTTTTTTTTTTGTGGGTCATGGCTAATGTTTGCAGTTGAATCCTTAATAGAATGAATAGCAAACAAAACTTTTTGCCACGTTTGAAGTTCTCCAAAAGCAGCCGTTATATCAGAAATTCTATTCTCTTGTTAAAGATCAGTTTTCTCAGTGTGTTAATTATGTTCTTCTGGTGAGGCAGCATACACAACTTCTAATGGTGGAATTTTTTGTTTTAGTTCTATTACAAGCATTTTTTTCATTATCTTTTTTCCAATGTGAACAGTAAGACATTATTTTGTCCTACATTATCAACTTTCCTGTTTCCCAAAGAATACATGGTGAAATCAGTGGCGCGCCATGTGCCCTCAGTGAGCTGTCATACTCGTGAGTTTGAGGAAGCGGCATCCTTGAAGTGAACACACCTACTTGTAATTTAAAACAACAACAACTCTTTTTCAAGTTAATGGTAAAAGTCAGTATAAAAATCAAAGCCATCAATCTTTATTAAAAGAAAGCTTTTAATAGAGCTTACTTACATTGTTCACAATATTACTGTCCATGTTCACAGTCTTATTGAGTTTGTCCTTGTTTACGACAGACAGCAAAAAAAAGGTGGGAATACACAAATAAAGAATAGGAAACAACCAGAATACGTCTATTAACTTCTAACTGTCCCAGCTTCTGTATAAAGTATAATCATCATAATTCTGTCTTGTAAATTACATTTGTGTTTAAATTCTCTGACAGTTTTTAATTTTGTTTATCAACATACTTTTTGTTTGTTGTTCATTTATCTCAGTAGTCACCACTGCCAGCTGCCTGTTAATGCGTTTTCCTGCACCACCCTAAAATAAAAATCACTCTTAGTTTCATATTTTTTTGGTGTTTAACTGAAGAAAACAATCATTACACCAAGTAAAAAAGACATCCACACATGCACCATATTTTGTTCCTTCTTCTATGATCATACCAACAGTTACAGCATCACTAAGCTATTGCATACAAAAGAGCAAACTGGACCCACTTTCATTTGTATGTATGGAAGTGGGTCCAGTTTGCAGCGAGCTGAGAACATTGTGCAATACCAC
Source organism: Oreochromis aureus (assembly GCF_013358895.1). NCBI lineage: Eukaryota > Metazoa > Chordata > Actinopteri > Cichliformes > Cichlidae > Oreochromis > Oreochromis aureus. The sequence goes on along the minus strand of NC_052950.1, from coordinate 2,257,946 downwards.
TGACATCACGTGCAATGAAGAGATTTAACGACTGTATTTTGATATTTTCGGTACGGGAGCAGTTATTGGGGACTTTACATTTCTTTCTACATTTCTTTACATTAGGACCACGCTACTTAATCCACTAGGCCAAGCTGTTTTTTCTTTTTTATCTTTAGGGTTTAACTTAGTTCCTCTGCCATTACATTACTGGCCAGGGTCAAGCTGTTCCCAAACATAACTCACACTGAATTCTGTTGTTTCAGTCGCCTATAAAAAGCAGTCAAACCAAAGATCAAATCATCCTGTAAATAATTTGTTTTCCCTGTCCCATCATTGTGGACAAGTTCCTGCCATCCCTGTCTTAGGTTATCTTTCTTTTCTTTTTTTTTGTATACTTTTTTAATCCCCTGTAGGGAAATTACTCTCTCCATTTAACCCATTCACTCAGTGAGGCAGTGGGCAGCCACCAATCCAGCACGCGGCGAGCAGTGTGCAGGGACAGTGCCTTACTCAGGGTACCAAACGGCTACCTCAGGGCGAACACTCTACCTACTGAGCTATCTCCCCCCCCTTATTATACTCTCTATTTTCCTGCTTATACTATTATATATTTACCCCTAACAACACTATATTCATGGTTTATAATTTGGAAAAATTGTGATTTCTTTTTATATAACATAATCAACACAAAACTTTTCTTAATACATTTCTACAGTTCTAATTTCATCCAAATTTCTAACAGTCCACTGAATCATCATTCCACTAATTGCACCTTACACTGTAAATTCCAGTACCTTACATAAATTAGTTAACTTGGCTAGGAATAATACAAGATTTTTAATAGTTTGTGTTAATTATACAGTGAAATTTTTAATGAGTGTTTACTGACTGTTGAGTGAAGACAGTTGTTTTACCAGTGGGAGGAAGTAATGCACTAAACTGTGCTTAGTCTGATGAAAAGAAGATGCTTAGTTATTTGGAGAGACGTGGATTTTGACCTTTTCTGAAGACCTTTTTTTTTTTTCAAAAAACAGTAGGGTGAGTAATCGAACTAGGAATAAGTGGGATTCCCTCTGTTTCTCAGCTGATAAATAAAGTTTATTAAAGTATTAAACCCCACTCCAGGAGACTGATTCCAGAGTTCAAGCCATGTATCAAGGTGATCTCAACTATATGTTTCTGTCAGCCTTATACACGAATGCTGGCCCTTCTCCCACCAGAGAAGTGACATTCTATGTCCCAGCCACCAGCATCAGTCCACCATGGCCACCGCTGCCCGACACATACTGCACCTGACCCCTATGATGCTTCGTAGGTAAGTTGAAGTGTTTGCCAGTGGAAGAAAGGGTTGTTTCCCTGCACCTTCAGGCCAGGAAATGTGTCCTGACTGTCATCTGCACTTATGCACCAAGTGACAGTTCAGACTACCCAGCCTCCTTGGAGTCGCTGAGTGGGGTGCTCAAGTGTTCTCCATCTGGTGACTTAGTGGTCCTACTGGGAGACTTATGTGGGCAATGACAGTGATATCTGGAGGGGCCTGAATGGCAGGAACAGCCCGCCTGATCTGAACCTGAGTAGTGTTTGTTATTGGTTATGGGAATGACAGTCTGTCCACAACAAAGCTGAGGATGCAACGGAGTTGTTGCATGTCATGGTGATAACCGCTGAACTAGATGATAGACACCAGTGTGTATCCTGCAGGAGGTGCTGTGGGAATATGTGGTGTCTGTTGAGGTGGTCTGGGTATCTGACTAGGACACCTCCTGGGTGAGGGAGAGGGACATCTGCGATCCTCTGCTTTGGTTCTTGCCCGCATGATTACCCCTAACAGTCCCGGATAAGTGGAAGAAATTAATAATTGGATTGTCATTAGTTATTATTAATCTATGGCTCTCTTCCGCAGCGTGCCTTTGTCCGATTTTTCTCCCATCACCTCTAATCAGTTCATCCATAATATACATCCCCGTACTTTGGACTAAACCTTTATATTTATTTTCATCTAGTTACCTTTAAAAATGACTCGATGAAAGGAGCTTTTTATTTATCTCTATGAAAGCTCTCAATTCACATATTCAATTTAACTCTGTTTTATTTATTCAGAACCAAATCACAACAACAGTGCCTGAAAGTGCTTTATATTGTAAGGTAAATCCTACAGTAATACAAAAAAAACACAGAAAACATCAACGATCATATGACCCCCTGTGAGCAAGCGCTTTTGGAAGGAAACAGTGGGAAGGAAAAACTCCCTTCTAACCTTGGACAGAGCCAGGCTCAGGGAGGGGCGGGGCCATCTGCCGAGACCGGTTGGGATTAGGGGAGGAAGACAGGCCAAAGACATGCTGTGGAAGAAAGCCAGAGATTAATAATAACTCATTATTAAAAACAGTAATACATATAGTGATTATTAATATAGCATACATTTCCTACTGCAAGAGGCAAATGGTTTGTATGCCTTTTTTATTTTAACTAAGATTAGCTAATTAGAATATACAGTGCTAGCAGGTTTTAACCTGCTGTTACAGATCTTACATGCCTTTGCATGTTTGGTTTTGTCTCTAAATGCCATCAGCCTGCCAGAGACTAGATGAAACTTCATCAGGGATATTTACATGATTGATTAAGTACTTGTTAATTAATGTACATTGTCCCTTTAGTAAAATAAACGTAAACATTTTCAGTTTTAAAAGAAAAATAAAACATAACGCTTTCAAGAAATTTTGTTTAATTAAAAGTAACACAAATTAATATAAAAATTAACAGAAATATAAATTATATTTTGCTACTAGAAGACCCTTCCCCTTTAGGTCAAACTGTCATGGTTTGAAGTGTCACAGACAGACTTCATAAATTAAAGATGATCCTCCATGAACAACAAAACAAAATTCAAATGACAGGGCTGGGTCAGGTGAGCCTGAATCCTGCCTTAGTTATACAACAGTAAGCCTGGGCTGATGGGCTGATGGGTGTTTCCCATGATGCACTGACAGACAAGAGACAGAAGACTCACAAAGGAAGTAACTAAACAGGGAACCAATGACCACAGTAATACTTTGAAGGCAGCAAAAACTACAAAGGAAATATATATTCTATGCATTTTGTTAGAGTATGTATTATTGTACTGCTGCCAATATAATTTTTAAAGTACAGCTCAAACAACGTACCAATAGCCAATTTAGTAATTCCTTTTTAAGCTTTTAATTTATTCCTTATGCTGTTGTGAAAAAGACTTTGATGAAAAACGTGTCACTGTAAAAAAATGGACAGTGAACTATGATCTATGTAAAGAATACTTATGAACCTCAACTAAACAAGGTCTGAACTTAAACATACAATCAGAGTGTATACTTGACTATTGTAATGCCGTTTTTAAAAAGAAATTAATATGTACAAGTCTTACGTTTTTTATGTTCAGATGTAAGTGACTGAATCAAACATAAGAATGCCAGTGATTTAACATACCAGGATTAAATCCCTTTTCCACATTCAGCTGTGTCATTTAACTTAAACATTTAATATTTAATATTTAATAATATAACAAATTTGAACAGTGAAGAATGTTGTCAATTCAATTTGCTATAGTAGATTCCTGCATATCAGATTTAGAAACGATAACATCCTCCTCTGTCACACCAACCTTGTGCATGTCCTCTATCATTACATCCATGAACCTCCTCTGAGGACTTCCTGTTTTCCTTCTGCCTGGCAGCTCCATCTTCAACACATCCAATAAATCCACTATCCCTCCTCTGCACATGTCCAATCCAACCGAGCCTCACCTATCTCAATTTGTCTCCAAAATGCTCAGCCTGAGATGTACCTCTGATATACTCATCTCTAATCCTGTCCATCCTGGCCACTCCCACAGAAAATATTAATGTCTTCACCTCTGCCTCCTGTCAGTTCCACCATCTACAAACAATACATCATAGGAGGTGTAGCTGATACCCATCTGTCACAAATCACTCCAGCATTCATCTCCACCCACTCCACCCTATTTGCATTCTCTCCTGCTTTGATGTTGGACGTTTTTCTGTTTTCCTGTAGCGTGCTGTCTTCAGTGCAGTATGCCTTTTACCTACATCTGTAAACCTCTGTACACAGAATGATGCAACTCTGTTACACTGACTGAGATCAACAGCAAAGTAACAGACAAATATGTGATAATGACTTGACTCTCTAATGTGTTCTAACTTGTGAAAAATGGTCACACTTTCACAGAGGGCTCTGGCTCCTCTGTATCACTTCACATTACAGTAAGTAATGGGCACTGATAGTTACAAAGCCAGCAAACTATGCATGTATTTTCTTCGGATTTGCTCTTTCTAGAGGCATCATGGACACACAGGGGGAATATTTCTTCGATTTGGAACAGAAGGTGGTTACCATTAATGATGGCTGGAAAGTGAAACAAACGCTGCACATGCAGTGCACTTGAATCCACATTCACTGGACCCATTAATAAGATGATTGGGATTCAAAAACTCCAGAAGCTTTCAAAAAAATTTCATCATGTTACCACAAATGTATGAATGAGTTGTAGTGGGATATGCATTTTTAGGTTTGTATGGGCTTTGTGTTTTCAAAATTAAGGTTCTTTTCCTGGTGCATTGAAAGAACTGAGAAACACTGCTTTCACATGTTTTTTTCACATATATTTTACCTCTGTTGGGTTGTTGGACACAATCAGTTCCTCTATGGAATCTTATGGACATAGAAATAACAAATAAAACTACCTTCAAGTCTTGCATAACTTACATTGTGATTTTTTCACAAGGATACTCAGATTAAACTTTTGTGAATCATCAGTAGTAAAACAATTCCAAATTGACATATATAATCAGCTAAGATGGGATTTTCACAATAATTTAAACTCTAGGCCACCAATCGGCAGACTGCAGTCCAGATTCGGACCCAGCTGCTGTTCTACGTGTACAGAGACCATTGCTATTTTACTCTGGGCAACTTTTCTCATATTTATAGTGTAATTACATGTTTATATATACTGCTTACATGTGTGGCTAAGGAAAGGAAGAAAAGGGGAAACTTAAACTACAGTTTTTCATTACCTTTTTAAAATTAAGTGCTTAATTTGAAGACAAGCTTTTCAAAAGCACTTTTATATTTGAATGTAAAAGAACATTTATTTTATTAACTAACATGTCTTAGTGTCAAATTCAAATTATATTATAATACATGTGGAACTTTGTGATATTCCCGACAACTGTTAAAGGAAATTTTTTCTAACTGGATCTCCGTAAATTTTATATTGACTAACCCTGAAAAAATAATTTCTATCTATCCATTTTCTTCCACTTATCCGGGCCGGGTCGCGGGGGCAGCAGACTAAGCAGGGAAGCCGAGATCGCCCTCTTCCCAGTCAACTCTTCCAGATTGTCTAGGGGAACACCAAGGCGTTTCCAGGACAGCTGAGAGATATCATTTCTTCAATATGTCCTGGGTCTGCCCTGGGGCATCCTTTTGGTAGGATATTTCTAAGTCACCCCAAGAAGCATCCTAGATGCCTGAACCATCCTGACTGGCTCTTTTCGATGTGGAGAAGCAGCGGCTCTACTCCTGAGCACCTCCTGCATGGCTGAACTCCTCAGAGAGAGGCCAGCCACCATTCATTTCTGTTGATTGTATCTACAATCTCGTTCTGTAAGTCATTACTCAAAGCTTGTGACCATAGGTGAGGGTAGTTATGTAGATCGACCATTTAATCAAGAACTTAGCTTTTGCACTCTTTCTTCACCATGTCAATTGGTACATCATTCACATCACTGTATCCACAATACCAATCCATCTGTCAAACTCCTGCTCCCCTCTCGCCTTACTCATGATCAAGACACCAAGATACATAAACTCCTCCTTTTGGGACAGCAACTGAAGAGTTTTGCTTCAGCCACTGCTCAAGTCGCTTTCCACTTAGCCTGTTGGTATCTATCGGCTGCCTCTGTAGTCCCACAGACTAACCAAGCCTGATAGACACCGAGCCGCCCGTCATCAAAGTTACAGTGGCTTGCAAAAGTATTTGGCCCCATTGAACTTTTCCACATTTTGTCACATTACAGCCACAAACATGAATCAATGTTATTGGAATTCCAGGTGAAAGACCAATACAAAGTGGTGCACACGTGAGAAGTGGAATGAAACTCATACATGATTCCAAACATTTTTTACAAATAAATAACTGCAAAGTGGGGTGTGCGTAATTATTCAGCCCCCTGAGTCAATACTTTGTAGAACCACCTTTTGCTGCAATTCCAGCTGCCAGTCTTTTAGGGTATGTCTCTACCAGCTTTGCACATCTACAGACTGAAATCTTTGCCCATTCTTCTTTGCAAAACAGCTCCAGCTCAGTCAGATTAGATGGACAGCGTTTGTGAACAGCAGTTTTCAGATCTTGCCACAGATTCTGGATTGGATTTAGATCTGGACTTTGACTGGGCCATTCTAACACATGGATATGTTTTGTTTTAAACCATTCCATTGTTGCCCTGGCTTTATGTTTAGGGTGGTTGTCCTGCTGGAAGGTGAACCTCCGCCCCAGTCTCAAGTCTTTTGCAGACTCCAAGAGGTTTTCTTCCAAGATTGCCCTGTATTTGGCTCCATCCATCTTCCCATCAACTCTGACCAGCTTCCTGTCCCTGCTGAAGAGAAGCACCCCAGAGCATGATGCTGCCACCACCATATGTGACAGTGGGGATGGTGTGTTCAGAGTGATGTGCAGTGTTAGTTTTCCACCACACATAGCGTTTTGCATTTTGGCCAAAAGTTCCATTTGGTCTCATCTGACCAGAGCACCTTCTTCCACATGTTTGCTGTGTCCCCACATGGCTTGTGGCAAACTGCAAACGGGACTTCTTATGGTTTTCTGTTAACAATGGCTTTCTTCTTGCCACTCTTCCATAAAGGCCAACTTTGTGCAGTGCACGACTAATAGTTGTCCTATGGACAGATTCCCCACCTGAGCTGTAGATCTCTGCAGCTCGTCCAGAGTCACCATGGGCCTCTTGGCTGCATTTCTGATCAGCGCTCTCCTTGTTCGGCCTGTGAGTTTAGGTGGACGGCCTTGTCTTGGTAGGTTTACAGTTGTGCCATACTCCTTCCATTTCTGAATGATGGCTTGAACAGTGCTCCGTGGGATGTTCAAGGCTTGGGAAATCTTTTTGTAGCCTAAGCCTGCTTTAAATTTCTCAGTAACTTTATCCCTGACCTGTCTGGTGTGTTCTTTGGACTTCATGGTGTTGTTGCTCCCAATATTCTCTTAAACAACCTCTGAGGCCGTCACAGAGCAGCTGTATTTGTACTGACATTAGATTACACTCAGGTGCACTCTATTTAGTCATTAGCACTCATCAGGCAATGTCTATGGGCAACTGACTGCACTCAGACCAAAGGGGGCTGAATAATTACGCACACCCCACTTGTCAGTTATTTATTTGTAAAAAATGTTTGGAATCATGTATGATTTTCGTTCCACTTCTCACGTGTACACCACTTTGTATTGGTCTTTCACCTGGAATTCCAATAACATTGATTCATGTTTGTGGCTGTAATGTGACAAAATGTGGAAAAGTTCAAGGGGGCCGAATACTTTTGCAAGCCACTGTATGAACTCTTAGAAACTTGTCCTCTCATTCAGCTGTGTCTTTGGATCTGCCAGACCTCTTCCTATGAGAGTTTGCCCCAGTTTCTGAGTGCCTTTTGATGGTGAAGGAAACTGTACTCACTGACACCTTGACTTTCTTTACAATTTCTCTGTAAGACAGACCTACATTTTTAAGTGTTATGATGATCTGTCTTTTTCTTGCCATTTTTGTAACAACACACTACTTTCTTCAGTACAATACTGTTCAACTGATGCTCACAAGGGTATGGTACCACATTGTGTTCCAACACAGAGAGAGTTGTAAGAGAGCTAAGATCCAGTGTAACTTCCCACAAATCTTAGCTCAGTCATTCTCAACCACCCTAGAGGCCATATCCCATTTTGACCTCGGAAATCCCAGGACATACTTGGCACAGATGTTCCTATATGCCAAGCAAGCCACTTGGTTATGATGTTTCATGTATGCTCTCCCTGCTAGCATTGTGATAAGAACATTTCCTGTCTTGATGTCAGTGGCTTCCATCTCCTGCTTTGGCCAGCCTATTATTCCAGCAGAGTATCTGATCTTGTTATTCCCATTAAGCTGACTCCTCAGGATTTGCCTTAATCTCTGCAGGTATTTGGTTGTTGTAGCTTCCCTAGTGTCCTCTTCATGGTTCCCATTTGCTTGTGGGATTCCAAAGTACATAGTTGTTTGCAATGCTGACTACTGGTATTGTAATCCCCTCAGTTCTGACTACCTGCCCCCTCTTTATTACCTTCTGACTACACTTCTCCAGTCTGAATAACAGATGTCATTGCTTTAGATCCTAGTGGCATCGATCAGTAAATCGATGTCTTATTCACTCCTAGCAGACATAGCTCTAACTCAAACCATGTAGAGGAGGTGGCTGATGTTTGTGTAACCAATACGTCTACTCACCAAAGAATGAGTGAAGCAATATGGATAACAGCAGAGGACAATTTATTTAGGGTCTGATGGCAATTTACCATCGGTGTCCAGCACTTTAAAGTTTTGATGGACTGGAGCACATCCGTCCTTAACATACACTCATAAACATCAGCTCGATACTGATACACCAAAGGAAACTTAACCGACTCTAAGTACAAATGTTTCAACCTGAACAACTTAGAACTTCCCTGGGATACAATACAAACAAAGACAAGAGGAAGTAAAATATATTTTCATCAATGGCCACTTCTAACCAGGTGGCAAGTGAATATATTGTGTAAAGAGTCTTTTTTCTCAGTCCTGGGGTTGTAACACCACAACCTCCTCAGTCTGTAATCAGAGAGTGTCTATTTGACAATAACCAAAATGTCTTTGGATAGTCTTTGCGAATGCAACAAGAAAATAAAACAATGGTGTTAGCTGGCCAGCAAAATAAAGAGAGTGTATGGCACTGAGTGCGGGCGTGTGTGTGAGTACTTCGGTCCAAATAATCGAGGTCCGGATGGATGAATGAATGGCAGCCGCCAATCCTTAATGGCACCCGCGAGACAGCCCGACAACGAGGCAGCGCAGCAGTAAGGCAGTACAGCAGCGAGGCGTCTGGCAGGAGAACGAACAATAGTCTTTTTTAAGGCTACTGCAGAAGGAGATATTCCCCGCTAGCTCATCCAAGCTTGCTCTCTGGCACAGCTACAAGCCATGTGAGCTCATAGCCCCTCCCGCTAGGATGTACTATCACAGTCGACTGTCGTAAAGCAGCCGCAAACCAATAAAACATAAACTCAAAATCATTAAAGAACATTTTATAACTGAACACCCAATATAGATATATACATATATACTGAATATCAGATAACCAAAGTAACACTGGGTTACATTTGCTCCATTCCATAGCTGGTATCCATAGTCAGTCTAGTTAAAGACCTGGATATGGGGTTTAGGCCTGCAGAAAATCAGTGGGGACAGAGCTTCTCCTTGGTAAGTCATCAGCTTAATTGTTAATGGATCAGCTTGAAATTGATGTCTGGTGTTGTTTCGGGTGAAGGCTCTTAGGATCCTGTTGATCTTGTACAGTTTTAGGCATCCCAGGATTCATGTGCTAGGCATTCAGTCAGGACTGTCCGGCCTTCGGTTAGCCATTCTGTGTATCTTATATGTGGCAGCACGAGGTGGGAATAAAGTAAATGCACTTCACAGTTTACAAGACAATGCCATCCTGGGAATTTCACCCAGAGAATACTGGAAGTAACACTAAATCACCAAAAAGGCACTTAGGTTTGCTATACTCAGTACAGAGACGAGGTTCAATGATAAGTCGACAATTTATTAATAATTATTTAAAACACCATATAAAAGCACAATCATAAATATCCATGTACAAATATGCTTAAAAAGGTATTCAGAGCTGAGGCTTACCAGTGGAGGGGCAGGGATGCCACACACAAACTAAAAAAAGAAAACACACCAAGACACAAGTGCAGCACACTATCACACACACTCACACTAATAAACTAAACAAGGCAGGTGTGTACACGCAAAGGATCCCACCACCAAGGCACCCTAGTCTCCTCCACGTCGGCGCTCCGCATCTGAATAAAAGAAACAAAGAAAATTTTAATATATTACAACAAACTAATGTGTAGCGCTGGGGGATAACCCAACTGCAGGACCACACTGGTGATCTACAGCTAGAAAAAGGGCCTCCCACCAGTGGCGTAACAAAAATCCAAACTACAAATCAAACAACAGTAAAACAACATACAATCTGGATAAAACTCTAAAACATGGAGCAAACGGAATCGCCGTATTGCCCCAACTTGCCGTCTGCACGACTATAAGTTAATTATCCAGTCCGCCAATCAGTATGTACGCCAGCCGACCCGCGTGGCATGCATATGGCTGTTGTCCACGCCGACGTCCACTTTAAAGGCTGGCAGCAGTAGGAAAGAAACTTCGCAGCCGGAACAGACAGCAAAAACAAAGCAAAGCAAAGCAGCACCTCGGTTCGCGTAGCGTGGCGTAAAACTAAGGCCCACACTTCCGAGTAAGCCGTGTCATAAAGCATGAGCAGAATGGCTCAGAGGAGGCTTCTACAGCTACGACCAGCCGCGATGAAGGCTTCAGAAGTGTAACCCGCAAATAATCTCGGCAACACCAAAGGGAAGTCAGGTGACCAAAAGGGAGATCACAGGTAAGCGATCCAGGGACACTCAAATGGCCACTATTTATACTAGCGCCCCCTAATGCGCCAGGCTGAAAGTGGGTTGGACCGAGGGATAACATTCATCCTGCCACATATACATTATTAGGTGGTTCACTGGTGCTGCCAGATGCTCATGGCGCGCAGGTAGCTTCTTTAGCTAGTTGGTGTGGATTATGTCAGAGTGGTGACATGTAAGGGTGTTGCTATCCAGCTCTCCATATTTGAGACTCTTTCCTTGGATATACCAGATGGTTACTGGCAAGGTTACCATAGTTAATCACATATACATACAATGAAAACAATAGCATTACATGAAAGGAAAAATTGGGCCCAAATCATGGAAAATAATAAACAAAACACTCCCTTGGGGTATTTTGCTCAGTCTCTCTAGTGTCAGGCCACACTTTGAAGTGTGAGTCCAGCAATAAGGCTTCTCCTTGCAGGATACGCAAAGGAGAAATGAGATGCAATTCTGTCCTACCACTTAAGTAGCCTTTGTAGAGTTCAAGGCTCGTCCAAAGAATTTAGTTTTGTTCTCAGACCAGTCATCTCAAGGACTCACGGAGGGGTGGCTCGCCATCTTTGGACTGGATCATCAATGAACCGTACATCTGAAAAAACCTGACCTGTATAACACAGAGTATTCAAAAATCTCCACTTAGACATTCATACATAGATTCTTTCCTATATTTTGTACATTATTAAACCCGATTCTTTTGTCCCCATGATAGAACAGAGAAAACCCGACTCATAGTGGTCAAAACATTTTATATTTCTTTTTATTCAATCATCTTCCGGAAGAGAGAGCCCTGCACAGCCCCAAAAGCCAGTTACAGGATCTCTAACATTACAAGCTCAACATGTGTCTTATATGATGTTATTTCTGTACTCCAGACGTCACACACATCACACACGGTTTCATTACAAACAAAACTCCTTCTCTTCAGATCCTCTTTTCTGTGTCTGATTTATTAATATGCCTGTGCACTAGAACTTCCTGTGCAGCTTGCCATAACTTCCCCTTTCTAAGGTCTGTTGCCAGGGCAACCTGTCAGGATTCCTGGGTCATTGACCCAGCGTTTTCAGTTCATGTTCTGTTTTCACCACTCCTGCCATTTCCTGTTTCATTATGTTCAGCTGTGTATTCGCCTGTGTCCAATTATCGTCATCATCCAGTCTGTGTATTTAAGTTCCTCAGTTTTACCACTTCTCTGTCGTGTCATTGATGTTCTGGTGATGTTATGTTGTCGTTTACGCCTGCGTTCAGTCAGCCAGCCATTCGGCCTTTCAGTCAGTCCTTCAGTCATTCAGTCAGTCGTCCAGCCAGCCAGCCATTTCCTACCTCTGTTCTGTTTGTTCATTCCATCGGCAATAAATACCAACCTTCACCTACCTACCTGTGAGTCCAGCGTTTGGGTCCTCCTTCTCTCATCCACGACACAGATCCTGACAGTCTGAACTTAGTTTCACTCTGTCTGTTACTCATACTCTACAAAAAAACATCCAGTTTCCTGTCAGAATGTGACCTAGTCTCAAAGCTGGCCTTCTTTTATACATAAAACAATCTAATGAGCAGATACACATTAACAAATATCTATTTATTTCATAACATTCCCCCTTTTACATTCCTCATTTGAGGAATGAACTAATTCCTTATTTATCCCATTAAGTTTGCTTGCCTGTTCAAAGCCTAGGGTGTAACATAAGTGATTATGCCAAACAAAACCAACCCTTTCAATTGCCCAACCCTATCTGTCCCCTCAACGGGTTGTATGTTTTCAATGTTTCCTTATTATTTTGTCATACTAACTTCTATCCTCAACAAATAAATCAAACAACTAAATCAAGCTGTGAGACAGCACCTCGCATTTACACCGGGCTGTGAGCTGTCCTAAATCTACTTCCGACACCCCCTTTTCAACTAGAATCCCAGTTTAATTTTCTTTCAGTCCCAGTTTAAAACTATTCCTTACTTCCCTCAGTGCACACTGTAAAGTCTAAACACATACCATTAGCTTTTCCTGGTAAAAGGTCCTACATTGTTTTCTCAACCTTTCGTAACATCCTCTATAGACTTGACCCTTTTCATCTTTAAAACTTAGGCCTGGTTTCTTTGCCTCCTTTAACGGGTAGGGCATATCCGGTCTGAACACTGTGTTTGGGCAATTTACGTAACATAAAAATCCTGCAGCTATTCGTAAAGTCCCTCTCATTACTTTTATGCTCCCATTATAACCTGTGTCTAACAAGCTATTGATCTTCTTTGCAATGTAAACAACTCGGTGTCTTTGTGCTCTGTTCTTCTTTTTGGGTCTCCTTTCTCTGGTTGGTTCCATTCGGTCTCGGGCATACTAGCAAAGTTGCAATTTCTGTCTCTCCAGTATACAGAAAGAAAGACAAAATATCCCCAAACATTGACAATGATCATTTCTTACTAAAGTAAACAACAAAATGGGCTCTCCTGGAGCTTCAAAATGTTGTGCAGCGTCGTAGCACAACTGCAAAAAAACCCCACCCCCTTTTCTTTAAACTGCATTCACTTCACAATAAACACAACTAGGGGTTTAATATACGAACATACACTCTCTACAGCATACATATAACCTGCAGTCTTTACATACAGCGTTATAGGAAGCTAACAAAATCTAAGATAAGGTTTAATCTTCACAATTGTACATTTACAACCACAGGCTAATAGCAATGGCCACGATAGCCGTTAGCATGTCATCATTGATGGCTTAACGTCACAATATTCTTACTCGAACAAGTTAACTCACCCAGAAGAATCCCATCAATAACAAAACTCTTCTCCAATTAAGAACAGTTGCCAGACAGTTTATTTCCTCCGTAAAATTCGAAAAAAGAAAAGCAACCACGTTTCCCACTTGGAAAACCGAACTGTTTCCCCCCCCCATATACTTCAAAGACCTGCTATTTAATTATTTCTCATCAACTTAATAAAACTTAATAATGAACACAACTTTTCAACCTCACTCATAACATACTCAAACCAATAGTAACTCTCTAGGGTTACACTCACACTGCACTGTGAAAAAAACCTACAGTTTTGAAAAAAAGTAAAACTAACAAATGTTTTTGTGAACTTCAAAAACTAACTGAAATAAGGAGCAAACATCCTTATGTTTTGTATCTATTATGTTGGTAAAAACATTATTCCAGCCACTGAAAGACAGGTTTATTGAGACTCTGGATGTCTGGCACACTATAGCTTAACTGCATTCAAAATTTTGTTTTTGTTTTTGGGTCTTTTTATTTTTTATTTTGTTTTTATAATACCTGCCCTTATTTTCCTAAATCTTACCTTCACATATGGCTTCATATGCTGCACACTGCTTATCTTGTAGTCAAGGATTTTTCTGTGGTATAGATCAGCTGGTTTGTTTTAGTTATGGTCTGTAATGCCGCATTCACATCTTCTTGTAGACTTTCACATAGTCTTGGTAGTCAGCCAAGGACGGTCCAGGTTTCCAGGTCAGCCATGATGTTTTGCACAGGTCAGCTGCTCTTGCATTCAACACATCAGTTGTTCTTGTGGCTTGGTACCAAATCTCGTGGGTGGAGATGATTATTTCCCCCCTGACCTGACATCCTGGCTCACCCTTGCCCTAGCACATGTGTTGTACCTCACCAGTCATTTGTTGTAATAGCAGCTGCTTATTCCTAATCATGGAACTCTGAGCAGCTCTGTTCAATTAAATGTTATTCCTGGTCCATAAAGACACGGACGAGCGAGTTTGTTGTGAAGGAACTTGATTGCCTTGCAAAGAGTCCCGACCTTACATGAATAGAATACTTTTGGTAAGAAATTGGCGCAGACAATGCAAGCCAGGTCTTTTTGTCCAACATCAGTGTTTCACTTCTGGGAAAATGGTAAACAGAAATTCTCATAAACACTTTCGGAAACCCTGTGGAAAACCGTCCCAGAAGAGTTGAAGCTATCATAACTGAGAGGTTGGGCCAATCATACTAAACCCTGTGAATTAAGAATGGGATGTCACTCAAGTTTATATGCTTGTGAACATTTTTCATCAAAAAAAATATGTATCTTGGAGGAAAACAATTTTATAATCTATGTCTAAGTTGTCTCTGCTATTCCAAAAATGAGATTGAACCCTTTTGAATAAATGCCAAAGCATATATAAGAGTACATATAATACCCTCAAACATTACTTTTTCACATTTAGGGAGATCAGAAATTGTGCAATGATTAAATATCAAATCAAATACTTCTTACCATATGCAAAGAAAAAATAAAGATAAACTTATAAATAAGTAGACTTTATATATCAGTCTAAGGTTTTGTCCATTTTTAGTTAATTTGATGTAGTTTTGTTTCACCAATAAAGGTTCAGTAAGAAAGATTTATAATCACTCATCTGCTCCTTTCCTGGGTGTTCAGCTGCTAATTTGTTCATCACATCACTATCACTTTCCCATGTTGTTGATCTCAATACTGACATCATTACTATAATTGAATCATCTTCTTGCTTGCTTTCTTTAAGCCAATCAGCCACCATTCTGTGTAGTTTAAATCAGTGCTCTCCATCATTCTCCCTTTCAGACTCTTTTGTGAAATCTCCTTCTGGCTCACAAAAGTACCTCAGAGCTCCCCAAGCTTCCATCTTCTTCTTCACCACAACCAAAGTCTAGACTTGTGTCCTGAATCCTATCACTGACGGGATCTGTTCTGCCATGATGGGTCGTCAGAATCTAATCGCTAAACACATTTATTTCTCTAGGTCAGTAAATCATGTCAATTCTTCCAAATGAGCCCTCTATATTGAACTATAATATCTAGAAGCTGATTAGTGCATGTGCAAGTAACACTTGCAGTACACTTCTACAAGTGTTACTCTACCAATCTTTGTCTTTAGTTCTCATCTTGTCAGACAAGCTGTCATTGGGGTGATCGTGGCTCAAGAGTAGGCAGTTCGTCTTGTAATCGGAAGGTTGCCGGTTCGAGCCCCGGCTCCGACAGTCTCGGTCGTTGTGTCCTTGAGCAAGACACCCGTTGCTTACTGGTGGTGGTCAGAGGGCCCGGTGGTGCCAGTGTCCGGCAGCCTCGCCTCTGTCAGTGCGCCCCAGGGTGGCTGTGGCTACAATGTAGCTGCCATCACCAGTGTGTGAATGGGTGGATGACTGGATGTGTGAAGCGCTTTGGAGTCCTTAGGGACAAATAAAGCGCTATACAAATACAGGCCATTTACCATTCATCCACTTTAGACTACCTTCTGACAGTTTTGTTCCCTTCCTATCATGGCTCTAGGATTTTACAATCAAAAATGATCTAATAGTTATAAAGAATGTGTATTAGACAATAAATATGATCAATAATAGTGCAATAAATATTTTAAAAGAACATTATGGAAAAGCCTAAAAAACTTTTTTTAAATTTGCAGTTGCTGTAGATTAAAGTTTTACTTTGCACCCTTCATTACCGGGTATATCCTAAAATGCATAGAATTGTACAAGGTCAGCAGGACTATAAGAATCATCAGGAATTTGAAGTGGCGAACAACACTAGAGGCCAACTTCAAGCCAACTGCACATGTCACCATCAAGATGTCCCGTCTCCACAGCTGCATGGGCACATGAGACAGTCAACACAATAAAGATGATCAACAACAGTGTCATTAATATTTTAAAAGAAAATTTAAGAATATCCTAAAAAACATGCAGTGGCTGTAGATTTAAGTTCTATTTTCCTCATTACCAGGGTGTATCCCTGCATCAGACTGGTGATCTGTACAGGGTGTAGCCCATCTCTCGCCCTTTGCTTGCTGGGATAGGCTCCAGCTCCAGAGCCTCTTAAGAATAAGTGGACGAAGACAGATGGCTGGATGGATGAATGGCATTACCTGTGTGGTCATATTTGTTCGTTTAAAATCTGCTTTCACACAAATTCTGTTATTGCTATGCATACTGAGAATTTAGATTCTAGTACATCTTGTTCAGAGTCCATAGTCAGATTTAAAATACAGTGGAACCCCGACTTACGAATACCCCATTTAACGAAAAATTCAAGTTACGAAGGCACTTAACGGCAATATTTATGCCTGTGTTACGGCAAAATGCCCGTGTAACGAAATCCGATGGCTCTGATTGGCTGAGCCCAGAATGCCTACAATGCCCACAATGCCTTCCGAATCATGTGACAACCCCTTGGCTTTCGTACTTGCGCTTCGCTGTTCCACTTGGACTTATTGTTGTTGCAGTTAGCAATTAGCCTATAGCCTATCGTTCACTCAAAAGGCGCTTCGACTTACAAAATTTTTCGACTTACGAAAGACCCTCGGAAACAAATTAATTCCATAAGTTGGGGTTCCACTGTATTACGCTCTTATGATTAAAATCCAGCGGCAATAATTACAGCAAGCTGTCTGCTGCTGTGCTTTTTTTTTAATCGTTTGATTTAAAGGCAGTTTGTTAACACTCATATTCCTCAAGGTAACAAAAAATCAGTAAGTGCACACTTTTTCTCCTGGAACAACACTTAGGATGGTAAAGGATGGCTCTCATTTAGACTGCAGACAGTTATTAAGTCATAGCTTATGGAACACAATGTGGCCTGCATATTCAATATCTTCATTAAACAATTACTGTGCCTTTGTTAAATTGGCTGGCCAGATAATCTTATTAAGCCATTTGCCAGAGGCCTAATTCCATGGAAGGTGATACAGACTATTTTGAGGCATTGCTTGAGCTTTCATATCAGGACCTGGTATTGTGTTTGTAATAGCAAGGCAGTATTATTAAAAAGTAATGTGGGAGTTGAGATGATATTACATATAATGATTATGTATTCTTATTTCCTAATATAAGACTATGGAGACTCACAGGCCATGTTAAGTCATGCTGGCAGAAGTGAAGCTTCTTCCACCTTCACATTGCTTCGCTTTGTTGGATATACTACTGCATGGATACAATTCTTTTCTTGCCAATCAGTTTCACAAGTGCACTATTAGGAAACAGCATTTTTCAATTTTGAATAAAATTATATATATTTAAAAAAGTGTGAAAAGTTTCTAAATATTTACGAAAATGTGATTTATTCAACTATTCAGCAGCTCAACTTCAAAAAGTGAAGCCAACAGAAGCTTAGAATGTTTTCAGTGCAACAAAATATATTTTTGCCAATTTTTCACCAAAACATCACTTAATCAGAATAAACACTGAAATGCAATGCTTAAGTTGTAAGGTTAATTTTTTTTCACAAACCTGTGAATGTGCAGAAAGTACAAGCAAAGTTTTTTTTTCCAGTTTAGCATCACCTGTATGCTGCATAAACACTGAATTAAAACAAACAGAAATGTGAAATTTCTGTGCCATGAAGTCATGTCACAAGTGCTGTGCTGGGACAACTGTTTGTGATGAAAGGAATGACAAAAGACAAAGTCCCATCTTCACTTCATAGTGTAAAAAGATTTTGTAGTTATTCCATTAAAAGGATGAACCTTTATACTGATCTCCATAATAAATAAGTTTGTCTTATAACAGCAATTATAGTTAGTTTATTCTTAAATGTATTTTAATGTTTGCTTTAAACACTTTCTATTGTACCATTAGATCAATGAAATGGTTTAATTCTTACATATATGCACATATTTCATTACTTCGGATGCATAGTTACAGCCATAGTCCTCAGGTCTTCACCCACTCAGCCAGTTGTATCTGTCTCTCCTCTTCATATTCTCTCTCGTCTCCCTTTGTGTGTGTGTGTGTGTGTGTGTGTAACTGCTGAGCTGGGTCCTCCTCCGCTTCACTGTGAATAAACACAGTCACTTATCCGAGTCCTGCATCTTGAGTCCATCTGCACCATTAACGATGAAAGCTACCTCTCTTTGTGTGACCCAACCACAGAAAATATGGTTCAGCCAACCTTTCGATAAGATTGTTGTTACACATATTATTCACTTGCAAATGTAATTTAATTTACAACCCCAGCAAAATAAGAAATGCATCCAATCAATATTCACTAGACTTCAAGCTCGAATAATTAACAGACTTCTGTTGTGTCCATGAACTAACACAGTCACAAAAAAAAGTTAACACATTAAAGAGTCAAACATGAAAGACACTAAATTTCAGTTAATGTAAGATCATCAGATTAACTTGTCATGATCCTGGCAGTCCGGCTCTTTTTCCTTCTTTCTCACTCCCTCTATCTGTCCTCCTTTAGGTGGAGTAGTGAGCCCACTGTTCCTTACAGAGCTTCTGAGTATCCTGAGATTTAGCCATCACACCTGTTTGTCATCTCTCCATCAGAGAGGAAAGCACAGTTAGTTGTTTTTTGAAGTGTTTAATAGAAAAAGGTTAATTCTACACATATAAATGTACATTGTTTATGACTATTATATAACCATGGTCCCTCGTTTATTGCGGGAGTTACGTTCTAAAAATAACCCGCGATAAGTGAAATCCGGGAAGTAGCCAACTTTATTTTTTACAATTATTATAGATGTTTTAAGGCTGTAAAACCCCTCACTACACACTTTATACACTTTTCTCATACAGGCATGAAGACTTTCACACTTTTCTCTCTTGTTTAAATGCTCTCAAAGTTCAAACCTTCGTAGAAAAATCAGTCCAGTATTATGGAATGAAACCAAAGGCACCCGCGGCTGCCTTTGACAGTGCAAAATGTTTTGTCAACATTGTTGTGTTTGTTGAGGAGAAAACTTACCAAATACAGCACAGCACATCAGAGTCACACTGCTAGCGATCGAAGATTTATGTAAATTTGACAAGCTGAAAGTATTCTGTACTGTACAGGAGACACGGCACAAGATAAATTGACAATGGTCTACAGCCAATCAGGACACAGAACACAATGCGCTGTTAGAAAAAAAAAGGATGCAAAATTGCACACAAAAAGTACGTACATATATATATATATATATATAAGTATATACACACATACCGGTGCCAGTTTGTGGAAGCCCCATGTTGACCCCACATTCTCACATGATATAGGAGTTTATTTGCTAGCTGTCCAAAGTCCAAAGATCCACTTCAAATACAGTTTCAGTAATGCTGGCTAATAGTAGTGCTTACTGACATAAATGATCAGGATATCCTCAGAAACTCACCTTAGTATCTCCGTCATTGGTCATGAGTGAGCTGCTTTAACAAAGTTTTACAGCCTCGTCCAGAGTAAATAGATGTAAATGCTTGCTAAGGTGAACAGCAAACAAACAGCCTACACTTACTACAGACGAACAACAGTCAGTGTTACAGCGGCTATCATAGTTAGGATTATGCACTTGAACTGCGGGGGTTAAGAAAAGAGAATTCAGTTGACTGCAATCGAATGATTGTGGTGAGATTTTACACACTTCTGCTTCCAATCTCCCAAACTGTTGTTGGAGGGAGATGTTGCTCCTTACATTGCTAACCTTTTCAACAAAGAAGGAAAGAAAATTTTCACAGTCTTCATTCGAAGAAATAGGGACAGCAGCAGAAGCCGGAGCAACAATATCCCTAATTGTGTCAAATAGAACCTTAGGGTTACCTCTGCTCCTAGAGACCAGGTTTGAAAAATAAGCATCCCTTGCGTCACGAATTGAAGCGTTAAAAGAAACTTAAAGGTCTTTTAAATGAAAGAGATGAACCTGTAAATGAGTCTTTCTCCACAAACGCTCAGCTTTACGACAGACACGCTTTAAACAGCGAATGCTGTCGTTTATCCAGGGCGAGGGTTTTGTAACAGGGGCTAGTCTAGTTTTAATAGGACAAATATTATCGATAATAGAAAAACAGTAATTATTAAAAAGATTTATTAATAAATCAACATCATTAGAAGCAGGCAGAACCAAATTAAAAACGTCAGAAAATTTAGCAGCAGTAGAAGAATCTAAGACACGTGAGCTAAGAGCACGACGCTCAGGAGGAGGAGGCAAATAAAAAGAAAAATTAAATATAATACAATGATGGTCCGAAATAAAAATATCCTCAGAACTAATACAATCGATGGTTAAGCCAATAGTAAAAACCAGGTCCAGAGTGTGCCCTTTGGTGTGGGTGGGGCCAGATACATGCTGTGTGAAATGAAAAGAGTCCATGATGCTAAGAAAACCTCTGGCAAAGAGGTCAGAGTCATCATCAATGTGCATGTTAAAATCACCAATTATTAGCAATCTGGACAACTTCAGGATGGAAGATAAAAAGTCACTGAATTCCTTTAAAAACTGACTGTTAGGTCCAGGTGGACGATAAACTACAGCACAGTAACACGGATCTTTAATTCCAATTTTAACCAGCTGTAGTTCAAACGTTGACATTTTTTCAACCATCAATGAGAGACAGTGAAACCAATTTCGATACACCACAGCCAATCCTCCGCCACGACCAGAAGTCCGCGGCCGACTGACGAAGGAGTACCCGCCCGGGCAAAGTTCGATAAGGGAAGAATAGTCACCATCACACTGCCAGGTTTCAGTTAAAAATAATAAGTCCAGTTTTTTGGAAAGAATAAGATCGTTCAATAAGAACGTTTTATTTGTCATTGATCGGGCATTGAGAAGCGCCATGCTCAACGAGGAATAAGTCAAACCATTATCAACACTGACCTGTTTTAGGGGGTGTAGAAACTGGGGGTTTGATCCGTAACGATCATAAATACCGCTCGCTGCTGGGGCAGCGGGCCAAATAATAGGAGAGTCTGGATGAACACTCCTAAGGAAACACGATCTCATAAGTCCAGGCTTTGCACAATCCAGCAGGGACGGGGGAAACAAATTCTCCTCCGAAAAGGCAGTCTGAGCACAGGTGACCAGAAATGCTTGACGTCGCTTACCCGCTAATCCTCGTCTGAAGAGCAGTCTAAATTTCACCTGGAAACCTGCTCTTTTACCTCTCCTCCTCCGAGATTTGCGTGGACCCAGAAGGGTGCTGTTGGCGACATCTGTCAAAAATCCAGACACCGGCGGCGGAGGAGGGAAGAAGCCATTGTATGAAGGAGCGATATCCAGGCCCACCATAGAGGAGCGAATAGACAGTAGTGTCAGACGATCATAGACTAGTGCAGGCAGTACATCAGAGACAAAGAAGGAGAGCAGGACAGTCAGAAACAGCAGCATAACAGAGCGAGGGAAACTGCAACCAGCAGCGGAAAGGCCGAACACAGGCGCCATCATACCGAAGGCAGACAGTACGAATAAGGACCCTGAACATTCTCTGTTTGAACTGATGACCTCTGGCAAACGGTTCAGAATCTAAAGGAACCTAAAATGAACAGACTCATGAAGAGTTTTCAGTCAACCCCACCTCAATTTCCACCACAAATTCCCTTCAGTGTTGTGTAAGGACGGATGTCTGCTGTAAAACTTTGCCAAATAACACATGTGGAGCGATCCCTTGAGAAAGAGAGCTTGAAAATGCTTCTCTTCCACTCGCTGCGGAGAAAACTAAGCTTTATTACACTGCATTACTTACCTGTCCCCACAAGCCAGTCGCCTGCTTGCAAAGGAAGACACACCTGCAGGCTCACTCTGCTTTCTCTGGATCCCTCCAACACACCTATAAACCCTCGACTACCTGTTCAGAGAAATATCGAAGTAAGAACTCAAACTCAAATCCACTAGTTTCTCAAGATCAACTGAAAAACACTCACGACTGGCTGATGCCAACTCCTGTTTCCTCTTTGGCAGAGCTCCCTGCCTTATTCCTTTAAAAAGAGATGCTTCCCTGCACAATTCCCTGTTCTCAGCTCCAAGTAATTCCTGTATTAAAGCTCTTTGAACTGCTTCCAGTTTCTGGGTTCACCTTCTTTGGGTCTGATCTAACACACCTTATTGCTAACAGTACCATCACAGTAAGTAAGTAAAGTTTTATTTGTGTAGCACCTTTCAAAATAAAAATCACAACGTGCTTCACAGAAAAGCTAAAACATAAAAACAAAAATCAACCAAAAGTAAGTTTAAAAAGATGAGTTTTTAGCTGTTTTTTAAATGAAACCACTGAGTCCACAGATCTCAGGCTCAAAGGAAGGGAGTTCCAGAGTCTGGGGGCCACAGTTACAAATGCTCTATCGCCTTTCGTTTTCAGCCTCCTATGATGAATCAGAATCAGAATCAGATGGATGACCAGCAAGCCCTGATCACATGACCTCAGGGACCTGCTGGAGATATAAGGATGTAAAAGATGAATGCCTGAATGTCAAAGTCAAAATCGTAAAGTGTTACAGCAGGGGTGTAACGTGAGAGTATATCACCAGGGGACCCTGAATCCTCCCTTAGTTATGCTGCAATGGACGTAGGCTCCCGGGGGATTCCCATGATGTACTGATGATGCAAGGATTTTTTCCTTTCCAGTCACCTTTCTCACTCACTATGTGTTAACAGACCTCTCTGCATTGAATCATATCTGTTATTAATCTCTGTCTCTCTTCCACAGCATGTCTTTATCCTGTTTTCCTTCTCTCACCCCAACCGGTCGCAGCAGATGGCCCCGCCCCTCCCTGAGCCTGGTTCTGCCGGAGGTTTCTTCCTGTTAAAAGGGAGTTTTTCCTTCCCACTGTCGCCAAAGTGATTGTTGGGTTTGTCTCTGTATCTATTATTGTAAGGTTTACCTTGTTGTTGTGTTTTGGTTTTATGGGCGACCATGGTTCAGGGGGTTGGGAAGCTCATTTTGTAACTGGAAGGTTGCCGGTTCGATCCCGGCCTGTCTTTGTGTCCTTGGGAAAGACACTTTACCTACCGCCTACTGGTGATGGCCAGAAGGGCCGATGGTGCGATATGGCACCCTTTCTTCTGTCAGTCTGCCCCAGGGCAGCTGTGGCTACAACTGTAGCTGCCTCCACCAGTGTGTGAATCAATAGTGGAATTGTAAAGTGCTTTGAGGGTCTCGAAAAGGGCTATATAAATGCAGTCTATTATTATATAAATAAATTGAATTGAACAGAATAGATGTAGCTATACTAATTGATTGCAGTAGTTGGGACATTGACCCCCAAACTGGGTGAGTGGCTCCAGCAGGTCCTAGGAGCAGCAAAGATGGTGCACATCATCCTCTAACTTTGGTAGAGGACCCGAGCTTGAAGGATAAAGACCGCCCACAGGGTGAATTGGGAATATTATATTTATATTTTTAAAAGTTCCCCTCTCACTCTGTGTGGGGTCTGTAACCTTTAGAGACAGAGGAAGCAAAAGTGAACATAATACACATGAGGGAGGAAACTATCACAGTAAAACAAGAAGTAGCACACACAGACTGAGACTAAGGCTTGGCACTCGGACTGGGGAAAAACACACATAGAGAGAGCAGTTGCAGAGGTGAGCCTCGGCTGCAACAAACGAAAGAGGAGGGAGACCGTGAACCCAGCTCGCATTCTGGCTTCTCCTCTAAACAAACCCTACTGCTTACTTGTTTGATTTTCAGCAGGTGTTGAAGCAGATCTTCAGTGTCTTTTCTCTTTCTGTCCCGCTTGTCTTCTAGTTTTCTTTCCCTCTCCTGCTAATCTCCTGCCCAACTTCTCTTTCTTTTTTCTTTCTCTTTCCCACGGTCGTGTCCACTCTGATTGTAATAACTTAAAATAAAAAATTATTTAAAAAAATAATAAAAAATAATAAAGATCTAATAGACTATGACAATCAAGTGGACCAGTACAGCAAATAAATCTGTTGGGCATTTTTCTTGGCTTTCTGATTGCTACTAACCCTGCTGGGTTGGTTGATTCTGTTGACAAATCAATTAGAAACAGTTTGGCATTTGTTTCTTATATATTTTTATATAGGTTCTCACATAAACAACACCAGATAACTGGTCCCTAACAATAATGATAAGAAAAAACTTGAATGTTAATTCATTAAATGATTGTGAGACTAAAGTTTTTCTGTGTGTGGGATCAGGAATGCCAGTAATGGCCAAACTATAGTTCGACAGGCAGTTAATAGGTCACGCCCACACGGTGTTCAGTAACACGAGAACATGAGAACAGAGCTGTTTCCTCCTCTTTGCAGCTTTACTGCCCCCCCACCCGCACCCCCCACCCTATCTCTGGTATCATTGTTTACAAGGAGCTCAGTCCTCTAACAAGACTTGACACTGTGTGGGCCAGCAGCCTTCATCGCTGCACAAATAACACTGAGTGTGCTGTACTTCTTAGTGTGTGTGTGTGTGTGTGTGTGTGTGTGTGCACATGACCCAGGAAACAACAATGACCATGAACACACACTGATGTGAGTTTTAGCTCTTTGACAGACCCATTCATCATGGCACAAGTTGTTGAATACAGTATACCCTATCTGCCATTTTACCTTAAACCAGTACAACCCCAGGAGGAAGTGTTTTTTCTACCTGAACTTTGATTCTTTCTGTTCATGTAAATCTAGATACAGCCATAAAAAATACATTATATGCCACAATTTGCTATTTAAACATGTAAATGTGTTCTGTGTGGAATAGTGGCAAATCACATATTTTTTGGCCTTTCAGCAGGCACTCTGTAGGAAACAGCAGCCACAGGCACATGGCTCTTAGAGAGATCAGTTTGCATAATCACTGTTGTCCTGTCCACTGCCCTCACAGAAAGAGAGAGCACATCATCAGTGACTGAAATGCTAAGTCACTCCATCATTCTGCACAGCTTCCTGTTAACAAAGACAGCCACACATATTAAGAAGAAAAGATTAGGGGGGGTGACTGATGGGGCACTGGGTGGTGAATGTGACTTCTGGCTTTCATCTGGGTATGAGCAACATATGTGCTGTGCATTTTAATCAAACCAAGGTATGCCTTGTTACCACTGTTCTCTACTAAAAGTGTCTGCATACAAAATGTACACACATTAACTCCTAATAGTCTTGCAGTTATTTGTCTTAACAGCAGAACTGCAATAAACATGGGCTCATATTTGACACGTGCTTTTAACAGTTTAAAAAAACTTGAATTTCTTTGTTTTTTTTAATTTATTGTAGTTTTGGATTTAAATGAAACACCTGGGAGCAAATTGTAAATTAAAACAGGTTTTTGTTCTATCAAAAGAGAAAGCAGAGTGATAAGTAAGATGTGGCTTTGCTGCACAGATGTATTAATTCCATAGTTTGTCATCAGTCAGTGCCTCTTTTCCACAAGTACGTACTTGACTTGACTTGATTCGGTTTTTAGGGTTCCAAGCAAACTGAGTCCATTCGAAAATGTGACATCAATGCTGCCTTGTGTGTGTGCAGAGTGCGTGGTGTTTGAATGTTCCCCCGTGTTTGTGCGGCTTCTCTCCAGGTACACCAGCTTCCTCCCACAGTCATGCAGTTAGTGAGGTTAGGTTAACTGGTGAGTCTAACTTGCTCATAGGTGTGAATGGCTGTCTCTCTTTACAAACAGACCTGACCAGGGTGCTCCCCGCCTCTTGCCCTATGGTAGCTGGGATAGGCTTGGATAAGTGAAAGAGAATGGATGACTGGATGGATGGATGGTTACATCCAGTTCATTTCAATAATGACAGCATTTAATGATAGGATTTATAGATGTGTTTGTCTCCAGACACAGCGAGGCAGCTGAAAGAGTGATTTTGATATGAACAGAAATCCTTCCACTTTACAAACCTGCAATCTGCCCTGTAGGTGGCACAGAAGAACACAAAACATGATTCTTTTTTCATTATGCAGGCTGTGTGATAATGGTGGTATTTATTAAATTCAAATTCAGACATCAGTCGTACACACTTCAGATCTGTCTCATTAATACCTGATCTTTGAAGTTCTATTAACAAAGTAAAGTAAAAGGAGACTCAAAGTACCTCTGGGTGTGTGTGTATATGGACCAGTAACAAAAAGACAGATATTTTTCAATTGTCGCATAAATGACTTGCAACCAAGTTATTAGTTACAGTACAAACCCATCACTCACTGTAACCACTAACTTGTCTTGCTCTATCCATTCATACTAGAGGCACTCTGGTGAGTGGCTTTCCTCACTCTGTCTCTGCTTCATCGAAGTGTTACTGAGATCAGGAAATGATGGGCTTTAAAGACTCTTGGCCCTGCAACAGGATGGAGGACTCGATGGATGAATTCATTCAGGTTGAGAAATACACCAATGTCAGTTTTACAGTTATTTTGATAACATGTTCTCCTCTCCTGCAAATAAATCAGCACTCTTATCAACAATTATAACCACACTGCGCACAGAAAGGAGTGACTGTTTTTCAGCATTACATTTATGCCATTTGCCACATACCTTTGTAAGTCAACACCTATAAATACTGAGGCCACCTACACATATATTTGGGTCAATGTGCATGCTGACCATAAAGCACTGGTTATGTTATGAAGCTATGAAGATGTATGCAGGGCCGAGAAAGTCACTGAAGAATTTAATGAATAAATGTATACATTAATAATGAATAGCTATTTATATTTATAAATTATATCTTGATGCATGCTCAATCATCCAGGTAAGTTAATCCCCAAAAGTAGATTTTTTTCATCTGGACATAGCCATCCTCTTTGCCAGAGGTTGTTTGTTTTCCCCGATGTATAAATCAATCCTCCTGGCACTTAACAGCGTACACTATATTACTCGTGCGGGGGACCCGATCCTTGGTCTCTGACATGGCACAACACAGAAGCGCTACCTCGTCAGGCCAGGACTCAGTCTATTTACACCTACAGGCCAGTGGACACAATGATGAGGATGTACACATCCTGGACAGGGAGGAACGCTGGTTTGAGCGCGGAGTCAAGGAGGCCATTTACGTGAAAAGGGAAAGACCATCTCTGAATCGAGGAGGGGGCCTAAGGGTACATCTGTCACCATCTTACAATGCTGTGATTGCAGCCATTCCCCAACTCTCTGTGAATGGGACTCACGGCCATTGATTAATGGTGATGACAATTTACATATTACATATTAATGATCAATTAATGCATATTAAATAAATAAATTTGATTAATGCAAATGTACTGTTTATAAGGTTGGGGAAGCCTGCAGTCAGCTGAGACTGAAGAAGTCACTTTTTGGGGTTTATAATTTATAGTTATTTTGTTATAATAAAAAATGAATTATTAATCTATTGTTAATCATGTCAAATGGAAAGAGGATTTACAGAAAAAAACTTTAAACATTCTTTGAAAAAATATTCATGATTTTTTTTTGAAAAAAACAAAATGTTTGAAAATGCAGTTTAAAAAGAGAACAAAACTGGATTTTATATCAATGCAGATACAGATTTGTTTTCCTGACACTGAAAATGACATTTCTTATCCCCACAAAACACAATGCTCATTGTAAATTATGGCACTTTTATGTCACAATTATGTCTGTGTGCAGTTTCCACTCACACAGAGTGTGGAGAGGGATTTTCACCCATCACAAACATGCTCCTTTGCAGCCCTCCAAAATGTGGATGACATATCCATCAGTCGAATGCTGATTGAATGACATATAGGCCGGAACATCAATGGGAGAAGCAGCAGAGTTCACCAGGAACGGGAGAAGCATGAAAAATAATCAAAGATCAAAAATACACTGTAAAACAAATATTGTAGAATTTACGGTGAATTACTGGCAGCCGTGGTTGCCAGAATTTCACCGTGAAAAATAAATTGTAAATGTAGAACACAAAACGGTATCCTATTTTGGTAACCTTAAATTTCACAGTAAATAATAATTGTTTTTTTTTTACAATAAATGACTGAATTTAAACATAAATTCATGTGAAAACAACAGGCATTCCGTTAACCTGATTACAGTCTTACTTTGTTAAATATAGTGAAACTGTATAAAATAATACGGTATCATACCTAAAAAGTTGAATATTACGGTAAATTACTGGCAGCTGTGGTTGCCAGAATTTCACCGTGGAAAATACAGTGATAATGTAGAATACATAATGGTATACTTGTTGATAAATGTAAAATTCACAGTGAACTTTGGTTTTTGTACAATTATTACATTGAAATAAAAAACTAATATAAAGTAAACCAGTTAAAATACATTTTAATAAGCTTGTTTACCGTCTCCTATTGACAAAGCACAGAAGAGCTGTATAATACAAAACATGCCTTTTTATTCAAAAGTTCATATTTACACGAAATTATTGGCAGCTGTTGCAGCCAGAATGTCGCCTAAAAAGATTAAGGTCCAACAAATGAGGTAATAAACATAATAGGGCCAACTGGCATAAAACTTACATTCTTTGACTTTTTGTCATAATTTGCTAGAAACATTAATAAAAACCAGTAGAGACAATGATTAAATTAAACAGTTAACATCCATCCATCCATTTACTTCCACTTATCCTTATTCAGGTCGCGGCGCTGGAGCCTATCCCAGCGTTCATAGGGCGAGAGGCGAGAGTTAGTAGAGGGCTTTCAAAACAGTCTCTGATGGTGTCTGAGGAACTGGAACAGCCTTTGGATCCAATGTGTTTGAGGACTTGCATGTTGTTCTTCAGATGCTCGGTGTAGATTAGCGTTCTTTCCTTGCAGTCTGAAAGCAAATACAAAGCACAATAAAGCAAACTGCCCATTTTAAAAGCAAATATACAATCTTACATTTAACAGAGCTGACACAATTAATCGTGTAATGATTTACAATTGTGATGCATTGCAATGCTGAAAAAAAAGCATTCTTAATCCATTCAGAAGAAACTAATCGATTATTAAATACAGTCCCAATCAAAAGTTTAAGACCACTTGAAAAATGGCAAAAAATCATCTTTTGCATGGTTGGATCTTAACAAGGTTCCAACAACATGCAACAAGCAGAAATGGGAGTGAGACAAAACATTTAACTTACATTTCACAAACTTAAACTGGGACAGGCTGTTTTACAGCTGATCAAATGTTTAGGACCACATTCCTTTAAAAGGCCAAATCTGTGCAAAACTGTGGATTCATTGTCATTTTCTGTCAGGTAGTCAGACTGTCAGGATGTTCTGATGGCAAAAGCAAAAAAACTTTCCTTTTTGAACATGGTCGGCTTGTTGAACTGCATAAGTAGGATCGTTCACAGCGCGCCATCGCTGCTGAGGTGGGATGCAGTTAAGACGGTCATTTCTTAAATAATCCTGGGGGTTATGGAACAAAAATGTGAAGTGGAAGACCTAAAAAATCCTCAACCCGAATTAAGGCCATTAGTGGTGCCGACTGCACCCCCATAACCATCAAATGGCATCTGAGACTGAAGGGCTTCAAAAACTAATTCTCTGATGAGAAAAAAATATAACCTTTTTTTTTTCTCCTGTAAAAAAATTTAACCTTGATGGTCCTGATGGTTTCCAACGTTACTGGCATGACAAGCAGATCCCACCTGAGTATGTTTTCTTCGCACTACAGACGAGGGGGCGCCACAATGGTCTGGGGTGCTTTTTCCTTCAGTGGACCAATGGAGCTTCAGGAGGTGCAGGGGTGTCAAACGGCTGCTGGCTATGTCCAGATGTTGCAGAGAGCATTCCTCGTGACTGAGGGCCCTCATCTGTGTGGTAACGACTGGGTTTTTCAACAGGACAACGCTACAGTACCCAATGCCCACAGGACAAAGGACTTCTTCCAGGCGAATAACATCACTCTTTTGGACCATCCTGCGTCTTTCCCTGATCTAAATCCAACTGAGAATGGACAACAGTTCCAGACAGTAGACACCCTTTGTGTGGCCGTCTTCACCACTTGGAGAAATGTTCCCACTCACCTCATGGAAATGCTTGCATGAAGTGATCAACAACAACAGCGGACCAATTCATTACTGAGTTCAAGTTTGGAACTTTCTGTTTTGGGGGTTTACCCATCTTTTTTGGAGGTGTTGTCCTAAACTTTTGATCAGCTGTAAAACAGCCTGTTTCAGTTTAAGCGTTGTTTTTAATAAATTGCATGCTCAAAAAATGTTTTGCCTTTCTCCTATTTCTTCTTGTTGCATGTTGAAGATCTACTTGGAACCTTGTTAAGATCCAACCATGCAAAAGATGATTTTTTGCCATTTTTCAAATGGTCTAAAACTTTTGATCAGGACTGTACAACCTAAAAATAACAGCAATTTGTTTTCGTCAGCCACATACATCACAGTTGTTATGGCCCGTCTAGGCGCGGCCAGACCACAACATAAAGGGTGATCCATCCCCGTCCAACCCCAAGCAGCACGTCACACACTTAATATTTTGTGACAGTGATTTATTTACAATGAGTGCAGTTAAACAAAGGAAGGGAGCATATCATAACTTCAGGGTGAACCTAAGGCCAAAACAACCAAACGACAATCACTTTCCTCCCTGCCTAACAAAAACAGGAGAAAACTGATCAAACAAAAAGGCGGTCCACCCCTACATGCTCTTACATTTGCCAACATAGTACCATAGTGACACAGTGAACGGTCTGCCGGTTGGGTTGGGCCGAGGATGAATGACATGGCAGTCCCTGGCGGTCTCTTCTTATCCGCTGCCTCCCGGTCCTCAGCCAATCGGTGCGAGCCATCCACCCTGGATGCACCAACCACGGAGGAGCACCTGCACACTCAAATTTACATGTGATTACGATCCCAGTCGTAACACAGTGGACCAACAAGTGCAGCCTGTGTTCAGACAAGTTTTGAGCAATAAAAAAAGTAGCTTATATGTAACCTCCTTTATTTGTTGATGAACAGAAACAAACTGAAATGAAGTTATCATGATGCACTGGGAAAAAAATTATATTTTCTAATTAAATCTCTGTTACTGAGCCTCACAGGTCCTTCTCTTCTGCTGCTGCGCATCACATGCCAGCAGTGGCTTCGCACATGCGTGATTCATTTGCAGTCTGCATGCAGTGGGGTAAAAATCATCTGTTCCATCTTCCACTCTGTCACCAATTATGAGAGGCAACAGCCTTAAAAAGTTCCAGTTTTGTTTTTGCTGAGAATTTGTTGAGGACTGACCTCACACGGCTTTGAAGAGGTATCAGAGTCAGAGTATTTAAACTGTTTAATGCTCCAATTCACAAAAAAAATTTAAGAAACAGCACAACATCATATGACAAAATGCCATAAAAATCTTGTGTCCTAATCAAAATGGCAAACAGTTGAAAACTGACTCAAACTTTAGTCCTCCTATATCTGGTGTACCTTCAGTCTTGAGGTGTTCAACAGGAGAGTTGTACATCTCTATGGTGCATTCTGCTCCACACTGATTTGGATCACCACCCTGAAAAACAGATTGCGTCATTAAACAGTATCTACAGAAATGTTGTGTACGACTAAAGCAGAGGCCACCAGTGCAATGTGAGCCCAAATTATCTACAGCATGCAAAACAAGGTTCCTTTAACTACA
Source organism: Oreochromis aureus (assembly GCF_013358895.1). Classification (NCBI taxonomy): domain Eukaryota; kingdom Metazoa; phylum Chordata; class Actinopteri; order Cichliformes; family Cichlidae; genus Oreochromis; species Oreochromis aureus. The sequence goes on along the minus strand of NC_052950.1, from coordinate 2,225,941 downwards.
GTTTTATCGATTTATTTCCATAACCTAAAGGATTAACAACTTCAAAGGCATCTTGGTATAGCAGTAGTTTGAAGCATAATGGATTTTGGTTAAAAAAAAAAAAAGTACTACTTTTGAATATCTTACCATCACTAATGTCACACAGTACATCTGATGAAGACTCAGCTGATTCCTCACCTGTTACACATATCTGGATCCCTTGACCGCCTCACAAAGCTTGGAAATACCCTCATCAGATAATGTTGTTTCAGTTTTAAGAAGTGTAGTGAGCTTATTCAGAGTATATGACTGACCCAACTCATATATTTTTTTTAAATTTCCTCTACAATGGTCAGGATGGTGTTACGGGTTCAAAATATTGGGGATGGATACAGGAGGAAAACCAAAATAACAACACTGGTCCGGCCGGGTCAAGTCAAACGATGATTTTAATGCACACGTGTGGGAGATGGGACACTGTACGCAGACAGCACCAGATCTCTCACCGAAAACCACACAACAATAGTTTTTATGAAAATCAGGGTATTAGAACGCCCCCTCGTGCATAAAGTAGGTACAATACAATCAATGTTGACAACTTTTAACACATTAAAAGAACATCTTCTTCCCGAGGCCAGATCCTTCCCAGTAATCTTCTAACTCTGCTTATCCCCTGGAACAAACAGTCTCTCCTGCAAGCATAATCAAACAGCTACAGGCCTTGCAAACTATTATTTAAATGTTTGAACTCTCCCCTCTACATGAGTTTAACTGCTGCTTGTATGTGTGCGTGTGTGCCTCGACCTCAGCATTCACTCTGTCTATAAGGACAGAGGCCAACTCAGCATGTGTGCAATAACCTAACTGAAACCATACATGTAATAAATGTTCTAATCAAATGCCACTACTCAAAGCTTAATAAAAAGAGTATAAATGAATAAAGGATAATGATGAATAACATGATGTATGTGTTTTGTAAGCATGTGCGGCCTTCTACGCTCTACGTCACTTCCCTCAATAGATCAGCCAGACATCCCGCTGACTGTAGCTTTTAACCCTTACTGACGTGAGCACAACTCCATAATAAGCACCAAGCGGCAATATGTATAAAGATGATCATGGTTACACCTGTAATGAAAGATTATATGATTATACCAACACCTGTAAATAGAAGATTAACATGAGGTTATAACAATCACTGTAAGACAAACGTTAATGTAATGTCAATAGCTTCAATAAATGCTTTAATGCAATGCTTATTATATGATTCTAATGTAATGATAAAATGACAGTAAAATATCTCTTCTCAATGGCAGAAGCAGGTCGCAATGAAATACATAACCCTAAATAAATCAAAAAGGAACATTGTTTCAATGCAACAAGAAAACTGACCAAGCGAACTATGGTTACAGCTGATATACGTTTCATGTCTAATGTTATACTTACATTGAAAGAGAAGGTTGTTGGTTCGGCACAGGGTGCTGCTGGCCTCCCTTGCTGAGCAGGAGTCAGTCTGGACTGTTAGAAGTGGCGCTAGTTAGTTAGTGGCTCTTCTTCTTCGTTGGTTTGGTGGACTACACGCTTACAAGGAGTATTGGTGCCCTCTGTGTTGTCAGAAATAGCTGTCTGACTGTGAGGTACTGCAACCTCACAGTCAGACAGCTATTTCTGACAACACAGTACCCTCCTCGTCTAAGTTTTATATATATATGTATATATGAGGGAAGGTAGTCAGAACTGAAGGGATTGAACTACCAGAAGGCAACATTGCAGACATAGAGGACAGTTACAAGTACCTGGGGATCCCGCAGGTGAATGGGAACCATGAAGAGGCAGCTAGGAAAGCTGCAACCACCAAGTACCTGCAGAGGGTCAGGCAAGTCCTGAGGAGTCAGCTGAACGGTAAGAACAAGATCTGGGCTATCAACACCTACGCCCTGCCCGTGATCAGGTACCCTGCTGGGGTAATAGGCTGGCCAAAGGAGGAGATAGAAGCCACTGACATATAGACAAGAAAGCTCCTTACCATGCATGGAGGGTTTCACCCCAAGTCCAGCACCCTGAGGCTGTACGCTAAGCGGAAGGAAGGGGGCCGGGGACTGGTGAGTGTCAGCACCACAGTCCAGGATGAGACAAGAAACATCCACGAATACATTGGGAAGATGGCCCCAACTGACCGAGTGCTCAGTGAATACCTCAGGCAGCAGAAACCCAAGAAAGAGGAGGAAGGCGAGGAACCATCATGGAAGGACAGGCCCCTGCACGGTATGTACCACGGGCAGATAGAGGAGGTGGCTGATATCCAGAAATCCTACCAGTGGCTGGACAAAGCTGGACTGAAAGACAGCACAGAGGCACTAATCATGGCAGCACAAGAACAAGCTCTGAGTACAAGATCCATAGAGGCTGGGGTCTATCACACCAGGCAAGACCCCAGGTGCAGGCTGTGTAAAGATGCCCCAGAGACAATCCAGCACATAACAGCAGGGTGCAAGATGCTAGCAGGCAAGGCATACATGGAACGCCATAACCAAGTGGCCGGCATAGTGTACAGGAACATCTGTGCCGAGTATAACCTGGAAGTCCCGAGGTCAAAATGGGAGACGCCCCCAAGGGTGGTGGAGAATGACCGAGCTAAGATCCTGTGGGACTTCCAGATGCAGACGGACAAAATGGTGGTGGCTAACCAACCGGACATAGTGGTGGTAGACAAACAGAAGAAGACGGCCGTAGTGATCGATGTAGCGGTTCCGAATGACAGCAATATCAGGAAGAAGGAACACGAGAAGCTGGAGAAATACCAAGGGCTCAGAGAAGAGCTCGAGAGGATGTGGAGGGTGAAGGTAACGGTGGTCCCCGTGGTAATCGGAGCACTAGGCGCGGTGACTCCCAAGCTAGGCGAGTGGCTCCAGCAGATCCCGGGAACAACATCGGAGATCTCTGTCCAGAAGAGCGCAGTCCTGGGAACAGCTAAGATACTGCGCAGGACCCTCAAGCTCCCAGGCCTCTGGTAGAGGACCCGAGCTTGAAGGATAAACCGCCCGCAGGGGCGAGATGGGTGTTTTTTTTTATTTTTATATATACATATATATGTGACCGTTTAGTCCAAACTAAAGTCCACTTCCTTAAAGTCCAAACGTGCATGGACTTTAAGGAAACTGATTGTTACAGCTTTTATAATACATTCTTTGACTGCTCTTGACCTTGCAAACTACACCAATTTATTAACATTATTTCATTATTTTTTTGTATTTCATTTTGATCAATTAATTTTAATTTCAGCAGGTGGTATCACACTCAAACAGATTGAACAGTGGTAAATCCCTGATTTAAACCTCCCTATACCACAAAATATTTTTATTCGTTGTAAATAGCTGTGTTATACTTGGTGAGACTCTAGAACTTAAAGAAATATACGTATTTTTTTATTATTAGTAATTTTTTGTATGTTCTGTTAACATATACTGTTTCATCAAACAGCTTGAGCTTGTTAATATTAAAAACATTTCACCGTAATTTTCACAATAATTCTAACAATGTTTTGACATTTTGTTAAAATTAAAAGTACGGTATGTTTTAGGTAATTAATATACAGTTGTAAATCGTAAATTCAAATGTTAAAAAGCAGGAAAGATCTGCCCTTGTACTACCCCCTACTCAAGCATTAAAGCATCATAAAGCAGCCATTTCTGGCCAGAGACTGACTGGCTACATTGTTTCTAGCTCGTTCATAAAGTCGCTTTCAAAGCTTAGAGTGCACCAAATTCATCTGCAGAGGTTCATGGTTTCACACACACTGGTATGCTGGTCGACATTAGTTTGCTATTTTATGACTTTTTGCAGTATTTCAGTTACACCAGGAGAGAGACACACAATGATCAGTTCATTGTTTTTTTTACAATAATTTCTATGACACTGCCCTGCATTTTTTCAGACAGATAAAACCATTACTGAACTCTGACTATTAACAGTAACTCAAAAAACATCTATGCTATGGCTGTGAGAGAGCCTGAGATCAGACCAGTTTAGAAATGATTCAACTGGGAACAATAAAGCAGAGTTTCTCTTTATATTTCTTATCCAGCTACGACAGAAATAGTGACATTCTGCATTAAAGAATGAAAACAAGTGAGGGTGTTACATTCCATTAGTAGATAAAATTTTTACTGAATAATTACTCAAACAATAAAATGGTCATGTACTGTAGCGAAAACAATTTGTATAAAAACCAAGTTGAGGGTAGATCCACCCTGGGGTCTGCTGTCTGGGTGTTTTATATCAAACGTTATTCTGTCTGTGATGATGAGAATCGGCCTAGCTAATTAAAATGACTCTTTTCTCTCCTCCTACTTTTCGAGATAGTTGTAACATAATGGAATGCTGACACGTGTTCATATTCCTTGGTCCACTACATTAAAATGAAGCGCTGCTCTTTACTTTCCTGTTGTCATGGTAAATCCCAGTATCGCAACTCCATTGATGATTTCTTTCTCTACTCACACACATGCTTAACTCAGAGTTGATTAAACTAACTCTGATCAGTTGTTCTGGAACAGGTAACTAATCCCAAAGTTGATCAACTCAGTTTATTTTTAAACTCAGTTTGTTGAACACACTTGCTAGAATAGGGCCAGGATCGATAGATTGTCGTATTTTGGAGTGTGTTGAAATTAACCCAAAATGCACAAATGCAGAGGGGCAGACTTTAAAAATAAATGGCGAGGCTTTTTATTTTGAGCTGCAACAAATTCTCTGCACAAAAACACAAAATAAATAGGTAAGTCCAAAATAAAGCTTTAGGGAATGTCATGGTGTGGGGCGCCAGTGTGTTTCTTAGAGTGGACCCAAAAGCAGACACTGGAGGAAGGAGCTGGTTTGCAAACGGAAGGCAAGCCTTTATTTCGGCTGAAAACATGAAACTATGAAACACCAAGAATAACTATGAAAAACTATGACTGACTATGATAACAAAAGGTAAAACTATGACTATGACTCAGACTGTGACTGGAACTGTGACTAGATGACATGAGGGAAATTGGCAGACGTCTTGACAATGAACGGTAAGAGACAAAGGACTTAAATACACACATGAGGTGATCAGGGGAGGTGGAGACACATGAGGAAACAGACATAATGATGCACAGGAAATGTAAACTAAAACACAAAGACATGGAAATTGGACTTTCAAAATAACCAGTAAAACAGGACAAGACGCAGACAAGACAACATTAACCAGGCAGAGCAGAAACATGACAGATAAGACACAATAAATAGCAAGGGGAACTTTAACACATGGGAAGATGACAAAGGAGACCTACTAAACAAGGAAACAAGGATTGATAACTACAACTAAGTCCTTTCGGCATTAGATCCAAGGTTTCTAACTATAAACAATGAATATCAAAATACAAGAAAACACAAAGCGCTGGGTCATACGACCCAGGATTGTGAGAGGGAGACCATTTTTTATTCATCAAAAAAATTCTTTTCTTCAATAATTCCAATAATAATATTATTTATTAGACAAAAATGCTTAAAGACAGAAAACGTTGCTTTAATGTTCTTAGTGTATTATTTGATCTAATATCAACCTTCACTGATAGGTGACAGCTTCCTGACATCGACTGTCTCACACTTAACTAAAACTGCTTGGCAGTTTAAAAAATATTTTAATGAATGTAAAATTTTATTATAAAAGGCAAACATATTACAAATGATATAGGCCGTCTATATGGTGATCAGCTAGATATTAGATTTTTCAGATTTAGTTTTGGAAGGATCATTTTAAATCTAGGCTATAGATCAGAGGTGGGCAATCTCAGTCCATGAGGGCCGGTGTCCCTGCAGGTTTTAGATCTCACCTTGGGTCAACACACCTGAATCACATGATTAGTTCGTTACCAGGCCTCTGGAGAACTTCAGGACATGTTGAGGAGCTAATTTAGCCATTTAAATCAGCTGTGTTGGTTCGAGGACACATCTAAAACCTGCAGGGACACCGGCCCTCGTGGACTGAGATTGCTCACCCCTGCTATAGATGGTTACAGGACAAAATAAGCTGCCCTGGCTAGTGCTAAACTGGAGGCAGACCTGATCTAGTCTGAATAAAGCCATGCAAGTGCACTCGGACACGATTTGCTGCTCCGTTCCAGAGCCTACGATTTCTTCAGGAGAATCCAGTTCCGGGTTTGTTGCGGCCCCTCGGCCCTCCCTGACTGACTTCACCAGTGTTTATTTTTGTTTGCTTGCTGTTAATGTCCATGAGCAGGACCCATTCTGGGTTTCCACCTCTGAAGTTAAAAACCTGGGGTAATCAACGCACCTGCCTGCAATGATCTCATCTGTACCCACTACTTGAGGTAGAGCCTGTCTGGCATTCTTTGCTGGAACATTGAACTTTGCAATTAGTAAAGCCCTGGCTCCTTCGTTTAAAAATATAGACCTTGTTTCTTCTCCCTGTATTGACTTGTTTCAGAAATAAAGCTGTATTTTGTGTTAAAGTCCTGACTAAGAGTCTGCGTTTCGGTCCAATCCTGCCTGCCACACAGAGTTCATGACAGTTTCTCGCTTTGTACAGATCTTCCCTGGATTCCCCTCCCTGGACTATTTTGTGAACCTGCCTGAGCTGAGTAAGTGTTTTTGGATATTTGGACCCCTTCTCATTGGAGCCCTGCAACTACTGTGTATATATATATCACTTGGCTTGACCTCCCAGAGTCCTACTCTCAGAGTCCTCTCAGCCCGGTATTCGTGACAGAATGTTCCAGCCAGAAATGGACTCAGTGGATTCAGACCCAGGACAACCTGCACTCGCCGCTCAGGAAGTGCAACTCAGCTGACATGAGCAGATGCTCTGCCATGTGACCAGCGAGCTCAGCCATGACCCAACCCATGGCCGAAATAAAAAGGCATGTTAAGGCCTCCATCTGTCTCCACTAACCCACCACCCCCTTAGCTTCCAATGTCTCTGCTGCGTGTGCATTTACACCCCTCGAGTGTCAGAGCTCTCGGAGTGGCCATTACCAACACCCTATGTTTTCACGGGTGAGTTGGAGACAGTAAATCTGACAGTTTAAGGATAACCTGTATACAACTGATGCGTGACCGCACCCTTAAGTCGGCTCATGCAGTATCAAAGGCTAACCATGAACTCTTTTGACGATTTCCCATCCATACTGAAAAGTTTTTGTCCAAGACTTTAATCCTGATGCTGCTGCACCCCGTGCTATCTTGCATAGATAGAGCGCTTTAGGTTGAAGTTGTAAAATGTTGCTTTTTTTGTGAGAAAAGGCAGTGGCCTTTTCTCATTAAAAGAAGGGAGGTGGAGTATGTGGTGTTATCGTAAGAAAATGGAAAGTAATGTGTTAGACTGCAGGTGAAGGCGCCAGACAATAATATCCAATAGGAGGGAAAGTGCGGGAGCGAGGGGCATGGTGAGAGATGGTGTGTTTTTGTTTACATTGCAGCTAAAAGAGGAATAAAAAAAGCAATATGAGTGGATTGAGTCTCAAGCCTGTTTCCTGGTAGGAAACGCAACATGGTGGCCTTAACATACCTTTTTATTTTGGCCATGGGGGCGATCGTGGCTCAAGAGTTGGCAGTTCATCTTTTAATTGGAAGGTTGCCGGTTCGAGCTCCGACAGTCTCGGTCATTGTGTCTTTGGGCAAGACACTTCACCCGTTGCCTACTGGTGGCGCCAGTGTCCGGCAGCCTCGCCTCTGTCAGTGCGCCCCAGGGCGGCTGTGCCTACAATGTAGCTTGCCATCACCAGTGTGTGAATGTGTGTGTGAATGGGTGGATGACTGAATGTAGTGTAAAGCGCTTTGGGGTCCATAGGGACTAAGTAAAGTGCTATACAAATACAGGCAATTTACCATGGTGTCAGCCATCTGTAATGGCGAGTTCCAGTCTGCCCCATAAGAAGGGTGAGAGGCCGCAAAAAGTAGGAAAAAGAAAAGGGGAGATGACCAGGGCAGCGAAGAAGGATGTGCATGATCTAGTTTACGCAAACAAGAAGCTAATGAAACTGCAGATGCATTTGTTACTGCTCTGTATGCCTTAGCAGATCAGTGCAATTATGAGACTTGGCACGATGAGCTTATCAGTGATAGGATTAGTAGATACCCAGCTTTCAGAACGCATGGATCTAGAAAAATCCATTACGATAGAAAAACATTCAGAGATCAAAAAGCAGCAAAACACATTGGTGATTGATGCCAGTGGAAAAAAGTAGATTGATGAACAAAAGAGAGCAAAAAGAGAAGCCCAAATTCTACAAGACCACACATAAAAGAGGGAAGCCACACAGTTGTTAGAGCAAAAATCAAAGTGGTACACTGTGCTACAAATGTGGCAACTCAGGTCACCCTAAGCTTGAGTGTCCAGCCCTCAATGCAAAGTGTTGTTCTTGTGGAAAAAAAGGTCACTGCCAGCACTGGACTGGAAAGTGTTGTCTGCCACATTGATGATTTGTTGTTGTGGGGACGTACCAGGTGGAGCATGACATCTAACTCCATGTTGTGCTCCAAAGACTGAAAAATGCAGGCATAGCCCTGAATGTGGATAAGTGTGAACTCTCCAAAAATCAGGTGGTCAAATTCAAATTCAAATTCATATTTTATTTGTCACATACACAGTCATACACAGTACGATATGCAGTGAAATGCTTAGACAACTGCTCGTGACCTAAAATAAAAGACTATGAATAGGATAGGAAATAGATATGAAAATTAAAATGAAGGGTAAATTTAACTAGGAAAGAATAAAGTAAAATATAAAAATTAAAGTTAAAAATAAAATAACTGTACAACAAAATACACAATACAGGAAATAAATATGAAAAATAAAATGAAGGGTAAATTTAACTAGGAAAGAATAAAATAAAATATAAAAATTAAAGTTAAAATAAAATAACTGTACAACAAAATACACAATATAGAAAATACATAAGAATATATTAAGAAATATATGGTCTTTTTGGGTCGCATAATCTCGGCTGCAAGCATTCGCCCTGACCCAAGAAAGACAGAGGTGATCACAAAGATGTAGGAGCATACAAATACAAATACAATTGTAGAAGAGTTAAGGAGTTTTTTAGGGATGGTCATCCAACTAGGAAAATTCCTTCCCAAGCTGGCAGAGAAAGATAAGCCACTCCACAACCTCCTGTCAAAGAAAAATTGTTGGATCTGCGATGTGGAGCAGGCAGCAGCTTTTCAAACACTGAAGGAGGCACTGTCTGTCACCTAGATTGGAAGGGACAAAAGATAATCAGTTGGAGTTTGTTTTGCCATTCAAACTGTTTGACCTCCGCATGCACCCCCAGTCCCGAGGAGCCCTCTGCAGTGAACAAAAGCTCCCCTTTCGTTCACTGCAAACACCTGTTTGCAACTGTACCCATCCTGATTCAGACTGACCCAGTAAGACTTTCATTGTTGAGGTGGATGCCTCCGATGTTGGGGTGGGGGCAGTCCTGTCGCAGCGCTGTCTTCCCTCCTCCAAGCTGCAACCCTGTGCCTTCCTCTCCCGTCGTCTATCACTGGCGGAGAGGAATTATGATGTGGGGACTGGGAACTGCTTGCGGTTAAGCTCGCCTTGGAGGAGTGGCGGCATTTGTTAGAAGGCACCGAACAACCATTTATATTTTGAACTGATCATAAAAACTTAACTTACCTGCAAAACGCCAAGAGGTTAAATACCCGTCAGGCTCGGCGGTCTTTGATTTTTTCCTGCTTTAACTTCTCCATTTCTTATCCTCTAGGGTCCAAGAATGATAAACCTGATGCTCTCTTCCGGCAGACTCTGATGAAGAGCACACAGAGTTACCACCTATACTTCTGGCCAGCTGTAAAATCAGAGTGGTGACATGGAACCGGACCTTGGTAAAGTTCCAGCTAACCGACTGGACATCCCACTTCGTGCAACCTCCCGCAACCTGTTGCCACGCTATATCAGCCCTTTTAAGGTGGACAAAATCATCAGTCCGACAGCTCTCAAGTTCTCTCTTTCTCCTACTTTGTGGATCCATCCTTTGTTCCACGTTCCCAGATGAAACCAGTGCCGTGCTAGTCCCCTTCGTCCGACTCCCCACCTCCAGTCTGGCTCATTGACGGACACTCGGCCTTCACGGTCTGGCGTAACCTGGATGTACAGCAGCAGTTCTTGGTGGACTGGGAGAGGTACGGGCTGGAAGAACATTCATGGGTGTCTCGATCACTAATACTTGACCCTTCCTTGATCACTGATTTTTTCAGGTCATGTCGCAGGTTGGAGGCTGATCGACTGCCAGGAGGCATCCCTTGAGGTTAATGGTAAATGGACTGATTCTTATATAGCGCTTTTCTACTCTCCCGGAGTACTCAAACTCCGGGAGAGTTTGAGTACTCCAGGTATACATGCTCTATACAACATGCCTCATTCACCCATTCACACCCACTTATACAAGCACTTCTAAACAACTAATAAACATTCACACACAGTCAGACTCCGATGAACGCATCGGAGGGCAATTTGGGGTTAATATCTTGCCCAAGGATATTTGGCATGTAGACTGGGGAAGCCAGGAATCAAACCACCAACCTTCCAAGTAGCTGATCTGCTCTACCACCTGAGCCACAGGGGGGGGTACTGTCATGGTCCATGTGAGTATTTTTTTTCCATAGAGCCAGTGGTTCCCCCTCTGGGTGGAGTTGCCGCATTCCAGCGTGTAGTCTACAACTGTTGGCAATTAAGCCACCAGTACTTAAGACCAGCACTCACAACTACTCTTTGCCAGATCTTCAGCTAACCTCCGTTAGTGTAGGCCGCCACAGCTGGCTCTGTATGTCTCTTGGCTGGACGGTAGTATTGACCAACGTTAGTAGATCTCTTGTGCTTGAGTGTAGCGACTTATTGGTGGTAATTCTTCCATTTGTTTGTATATAGATTTCCCTGAACATGTTCCTGGACATTATATTTGTGCTCCTGGTATATCACGATTTGGCTGAAGTTTTTAGGAAAGACCTTGCTGTCTATCTTTGCCTCCACATAGACCTTGTGATTGTGCAATAGATCTGCTCCCTTGTGCTCCCTTGCTCCTTGAACATAAATGAATGGAGAAATACATTAATGAAGCATTAGTTGCTAGCATAATTTGACCCTGGTCCTCTCGGGGTTTGGGTTCCCAAAGGGTAAATATTTGAGTCAATGTGTTCATTTCTGGGGTCTCAACTCAATCAATGTGAAAAAACAAATGCCCTTGCTTACATCAGTTTTTGAACTTTTACAGGGGGCCACCATCTTTAGTAAGCTTGACCTGTGTAACATATACCATTTGGTAAGAATAAGAGAAGACAGTTTTCAATACTCACCTCAGCCATTTTGAATATTTGATCATGCCATTTGGAGTAACAAATGCCCCAGCAGTGTTTCAGGCCAGGTGTCGTGACAGGGTTGACCCACTGCGACTGATTAAGGTGATTTTCAATGAAAAATATCTTAATGTACAGACTTTGAATGTTTTAGATGTTATATCACATCATTTAATTACTGAATCCAACTTTAACAGATTTCCACAACAGTGTGACCTCTTATAACAGGAAAAGTGATCAGTGATTGATCAGTGTGTAACATACAATAAATGTTAAGAAACTGACAGTCTGACACTGTGGACATTAATGCAACTGTCAGAAAGAGGGAGACAATGCAGATTTTATTTTGAGCGGATTATAAATCCCTGATGTAATCACCGTCTCAGTCCTAATATATTGACAACTGAATGACTGTAAAAGTGGTTATAAATTAACAGATGACTGGGATTTGAGTTTTGTAAAACCATAAACTTCTGCAGATCAGAGTTGAATTAAACACTCTTTCTGGAACTAATGAAGACCAGTTTCCCTCAACTAAGGGTTAACAAACTCAGAGTTTTCAGCTAAACCTTCTTCCTGGCCCAGCAGAGGTTTCTATTGTCATGTGATGGTAGAGAGAGACTAAAATCCCCCCGCCGCCCCCTGTTATCACATCTAAAGAGGTCTGAATATTTAGCTTTATGTGTTTAGAAATGATCAGAGTACTAAAACAGAGCTGTTTTTGAGCTTTCCCTTATTTGCTAATAGCAAAGGATTCGTATTCTAAATCAAGGATAAATCAAAGTATCAGTTTAGTATCAATACGTTCAATGAGAAATGCAGTTTGAGTAGTGAAAATGACTGCTGTGTGTGTTGTTAGTCCTGCTGTTTATTTCTAAGGTTATAGTTGAACACTAGAGCTGTGAATCTTTAAACTGCTTTCATTCAAACATTAAAGCTTACTGCCTGATAAAGGAGAAATTGAAATCAGCAGTTTGTCACAGATCAAGGTAAAATAAATCCAACATTGGCTGAGAGTCACACGTTTTGACTGATTCTGTTATTTACAGTATGTTTCAGTTGTATTATAGATTCTCTGCTGCAGGAATTGCTCTACCTTACTAAAACCACAGAATGAATTCTGTCATAAATTGGTTCTAATCTGCAGCCACAGATTAGACAAACCTGGCGATTATCCTAATTACTGATGTTAGGGTAAGTGAATCTACATGTCTAGATAGATTTTCAGATGGAAAGATATCCAGGATATGTTCAACAAGGATCATAGTAGACCCAGGGACGTTAATCTCTTTACCCAGTTTCCGGAGGAACAGAATGGAAAAAAACAAAAGGACTAAGAAGATTTGCAAATAAATACAAATGGAAATTAAAATTTTGCTACAGTGCATGACCATTTCATTGTATAAATAATTATTCACCTATTGATGGACTATAACACCCTCACTTGTTTTGCTGTTTATTAAGGAATGTCATTATTTCTGTCATTGTTGAATAAGAAATGTACAGAGAAAATCTGCTTTAATGTTCTCAGTTTATTCATTTTTAATAATCTGGTTTAAGGAACAAGCACAAGAACAGCAGATTTCAAACAGAGTCATAGAAATATGTAGCTACCACCCTCTGTATTTCCAACCAATCAGGAAGCTTATGTGGCTTGCCATATCATTTATTTGCATTTCAATTCCATGTTTTAAAAGCAAGTGATCAAGCTCACTTGGTGCTGTCACTTGGTGTTCACTCTCTCTGTGGTAGAGTATCACTTCCTGTTCCTGCTCAAACACAGTGGTGTTTTTCAGTAGCTTATCTACTTAGCAGTTTAATTAAAAACTTTTAGATACCTTCTTTTTTCATAGTATAATCTTTACGTTCTTCATCCGAAGCACACTTTCTGTGTACTCACCACCTAATTTATAGCCAAAGTATTCACTCACTGTGTCTCTACTGTTTCGCCAGCTTAGCTTAGCTCATAGCCAACTCGCTAGCAGCATGGCCTCTTCACCTGTCCCTCCTGCACTTTCCTGCTCATTTTGTCAGATATTTAGTTACTCCTCGGCCTCCTTCAGCAGTATTTATACTTGTAACAAATGTAGCATATTTGCAGCTCTGGAGGCCAGGATTACTGAATTGGAGACTCGGCCTCGCACCCTTCATTCACCCGTAGCTAGCCAGGCCCCTGTAGCTGGTGCAGCCAAAGATAGCGTAGGCCCTGCTAGCTGTTCCCCGGCAGACCCCAAGCAGCTGGGGAAAGAGGGCGGCTGGGTGACGGTGAGGAGGAAGCATAGTCTTAAAAAGAAGCCCCAGGTACACCACCAACCTGTTCATGTGTCTAACCGTTTTTCCCCACTCGGCAACACACCCGCCGGGGGTCAAACTCTGGTAATTGGTGATTCTGTTCTCAGACATGTAAAGCTAGAGACACCGGCAGCCATAGTCAATTGTCTTCCAGGGGCCAGAGCAGGCGACATTGAAGGAAATTTAAAACTGCTGGCTAAGGGTAAACGTAAATACAGTAAGATCATAATTCACGTCGGTAGTAATGACAGCCGGTTACGCCAATCGGAGGTCACTAAAATCAATATTGAATCGGTGTGTAACTTTGCCAAAACAATGTGGGACTCTGTAGTTTTCTCTGGTCCCCTCCCCAATCAGACCAGGAGTGACATGTTTAGCCACATGTTCTCCTTAAATTGCTGGCTGTCTGAGTGGTGTCCAAAAAATGATGTGGGCTTCATAGTTAATTGGCAAACCTTCTGGAGGAAACCTGGTCTTGTTAGGAGAGACGGCATCCATCCCACTTTGGATGGAGCAGCTCTCATTTCTAGGAAAATGGACGAATTCATTAAACCCCCCAAAATATGACTATCCAGAGTTGGGACCAGGAAGCAGAGTTGCAGTCTTACACGCCTCTCTGCAGCTTCTCTCCTCCTGCTACCCCCCCAAAAACCCATCTCCATTGAGACTGTGTCAGCTCCCAAACAGACAAAAAACAAACTAAAAACCAGCAACAAACAACTTAAACACAAAAAATCACAAAGAAAGAACAATACAGTATCCACATCTGAACCAAAGAGTAAAACAGTGAAATGTGGATTATTAAATATTAGGTCTCTCTCCTCCAAGTCTCTGTTAGTACATGACTTAATAATTGATCAACAAATCGATTTACTCTGCCTTACAGAAACCTGGTTGCAGCAGGATGATTATGTTAGTTCAAATGAATCAACACCCCCGAGTCATTCTAACTACCAGAAACCTCGAAGCACAGGCCGAGGGGGCGGTGTGGCAGCAATTTTTCACACCAGCCTATTAATCAACCAAAGACCAAGACGGATTTTCAATTCATTTGAAAGCCTGATGCTTAGCCTCGTCCACCCCAGCTGTAAAACTCAGAAACCAGTCTTACTTGTTACCATCTATCGTCCACCTGGGCCTTACACAGAGTTTCTGTCTGGTTTCTCAGACTTTTTATCTGATTTAGTGCTCAGCTCAGATAAAATAATTATTGTGGGTGATTTTAACATCCATGTAGATGCTAAAAATGACAGCCTCAACATGGCATTTAATCTGTTATTAGACTCAGTTGGCTTCTCTCAAAATGTAAAAGAACCCACCCACCACTTTAATCACACTCTAGATCTTGTTTTAACATATGGCATAGAAACTGAACATTTAACAGTGTTTCCTGAAAACCCTCTGCTGTCTGATCATTTCCTGATAACATTTACAATAATTGATTACACAGCAGTGGAGAGTAGACTTTATCACAGTAGATGTCTTTCTGAAAAGACGCTGTAACTGAGTTTAAGAATATAATCCACCCACTGTTATCATCTTCAATGCCCTGTACCAACATAGAGCCGAGCAGCTACCTGAACACTACTCCAACAGAGGTTGATTATCTTGTTAATAATTTTACCTCCTCACTACGTACGACTCTGGATACTGTAGCTCCGGTGAAAACTAAGGCCTCAAATCCGAAGTACCTGACTCCGTGGTATAATTCTCAAACACGTAGCCTAAAGCAGATAACTCGTAAGCTGGAGAGGAAATGGCGTGTCACAAATGTAGAAGATGATCATTTAGCCTGGAGAAATAGTTTGTTGCTTTATAAGAAAGCCCTCCGCAAAGCCAGAACATCTTACTATTCGTCACTGATTGAAGAAAATATGTACAACCCTAGTTTCACTTCAGCACTGTAGCCAGGCTGACAAAAAGTCAGAGCACTGTTGAACCAACCATTCCTTTAACATTAATTAGTAATGACTTCATGAACTTCTTCACAATTAAAATTTTAATCGTTAGAGAAAAAATTACCAATAATCATCCCACAGATGTAACATTATCTACAGCTACTTTTAGTACCACTGATACTCATTTAGACTCTTTTTCTCCAATCGATCTTTCTGAGTTAACTTCAATAATTACTTCCTCCAAACCATCAACGTGTCTTTTAGACCCCATTCCTACAAAATTGCTCAAAGAAGTCCTGCCATTAATTAATGCTTCAATCTTAAATATGATCAACCTATCTCTAATAATCGGCTATGTACCACAGGCCTTCAAGGTGGCTGTAGTTAAACCTTTACTTAAAAAGCCATCTCTAGACCCAGTTGTCTTAGCTAATTATAGGCCAATCTCCAACCTTCCTTTCATATCAAACATCCTTGAAAGAGTAGTTGTCAAACAGCTAACAGATCATCTGCAGAGGAATGGCTTATTTGAAGCGTTTCAGTCAGGTTTCAGAGCTCATCACAGCACAGAAACAGCTTTAGTGAAGGTTACAAATGATCTTCTTATGGCCTCTGACAGTGGACTCATCTCTGTGCTTGTCCTGCTAGACCTCAGTGCAGCGTTCGATACTGTTGACCATAATGTTCTATTAGCACGATTAGAGCACGCTGTAGGTATTACAGGTACTGCACTGCAGTGGTTTGTATCATATCTATCTAATAGACTCCAATTTGTACATGTAAATGGAGAGTCCTCTTCACACACTAAGGTCAATTATGGTGTTCCACAGGGTTCAGTGCTAGGACCAATTCTGTTTACATTATACATGCTTCTCTTAGGCAGCATCATTAGAAGACATAGCATACATTTTCACTGCTATGCAGATGACACGCAGCTCTATCTATCCATGAAGCCAGGTATCACAGACCAATTAGTTAAACTGCAGGAATGTCTTAAAGACATAAAGACCTGGATGGCCTAACCCCCCCCCCCCCCTTTTTTTGGGATATATATATATTTTTGTAATCTTCAGTAACACTGGTGCAGCGTAAACAAACAAACAAACAAACAAACAAACAAACACACAGACACACACAAGAGAAAAAAAAAAGCCCACATATAAGGGAAGAGTTCCAGAAAGGAAGGGGGAAAAAAAAGAATAGAGTAAATATGGCATATATGGGTATGTCATGGGTCCAAAAAGGACCGGATCTGGAAGTACCCAAGTGTACCCCAGATTTAGACAACTGCACTTGAGTACAGTTTTTCAGCAACGCGGAGCTGACAGACTCTTCCGAGGATCCTTATTTGCCACTTTACTGGACTAATTATTTATTATAATAATATTTTTATAATTATTCTTGTTGTTATTATTATTATTATCCATTTATCGATTATTATTTTATATATATATTTTTACCTATATAGTTAAATTAATTTGGGTCAACAGAAAAGTCAGCTGCACCAGCACCACCGGGCCTAGAGGTCCCCCCTAAATCCATGTATCACTCGTACTTCCAGAACCTTACAAAAAGTCAGCTCTTATTGGTTTAAGATATTCGGTCCATTTTGACCATTGCTCATAGAACTTGTCACTTTGAATCCTCAAAGTCTATGATAGTTTTTCCATAATGTAGAATTCGTTGACTATATTGATCCAGTCCTCCTGTGACGATGGTTCAACCTTTCCTTGTAATGGCTTTTTTGCTAGCAATCAATAGAATTGCCAGCAGTCTCATATCAAACTTCTTCCAATTTTGCGTGTTTACATCTCCCAGATATATACACTGAAATGAACAGGGGATTTTAGATCCAAAAACATAATTTATATGATTACAAATACAGGACCAAAATGACCTTAGTACATTACATTCCCAGAAGATATGATAATGGTTAGTCCCAGAGGTCCCACAAAGCCTCCAACATGAATCGCCACCTCCTCTGTGCCTTTTTTGAATTGGTGTAATAAAACATCTTACTAAGTTTTTCCATCCAAACTCTCGCCATGTATTGGAGACTGTTGTGGTCCACTGCAGTTGACACATTTTTGCCCAATTATTACTAGGGATGAGTACATTGCCCTCCACCTCCCACCTTCTCTTAATGTATTCAGAATTGGTCTCTTTGCCATACTGGATTGACTTATACATTTTGGATATCATATGAGTCATAGAATGGGATTTTATTAACGTGGAAAAAGTTTCCAGAAAGCCCAATTCACTGTTTTCTATTATAATTTTAATCTTTTGCTCAGAGTAATGCCTGACTTTTAAATACCTGTAAAAATTGTCTTCACCTAGTCCATATTTTTGTTTTAATATCTCAAAACCCAAGAATGCCCCCTCATGGGTAAGAGAATAATAAGTAGTTAAACCTTTTGAGACCCATATGCTAAACCTATTATCGTGAATATTGGGCAAAAAGTCAGAGTCATAAGCAATCCATCTCAATATCTTAACTGCTTTCTCCAGCTCACTAGTCTGAATAACACCATCCCAACATTTCAGGAGAGAATTGAGCATAAAATCACCCAGAATGCCAGTTTTATTTCTTAATTTCTTATCTGCCAAAAGTGCCATAATTGGCACCCCACTGATAACCGTCCTTTCAACATCTTTCCAGCCTGAGGAGTACGTTGGTGAACATAAACACATCAGGGGTCTTAATTGGGCTGTATAATAATAGTCACGAAGGCATGGTAAACCGATGCCCCCTTTCTCTTTCAATAGTTGCATTGTTTTATATCTAATTCTTGCTCTTTTATTTTGCCAGATATACTTGGCCAGTATTCTTCCCCATACCTTAAAATGTTTCTGTGGTATCCAAATTGGTAAGCTTTGAAATAGATACATTAAGCGAGGGAGGACATTCATCCTAATTGATTCCACCCGAGAGTGCAGCGTCAAAAAGGGCACAGTATTCCATCTTTGCAGGTCTGTCTTAATCATTGAAAGCAAAGGGTCGTAATTGGCCTCAAACAATTTAGTTGGATCTTCAGTCAGCGCAACCGTCAAATATTTAATGTGGTCTGAGTCCCAATTCCATTTATATGTATTTTTTATTTTAGTTGTTGGATTGTAGTTAAGCTTTAATACTTGCGTTTTATTAAGTCTAATTTTATATCCTGAAAGGAAACCATAGTCATCTAACAATCTCATCAAATTTGAAAGTGATTCAATTGGATTGGTCAAGAAAATCAATATATCATCAGCAAATAGGGCTAATTTTTGCTCCCCCGACCCAAGAGGAACCCCTGTTATTTCTACGCTTTGCCTTATATATTGACTTAAGGGTTCTACAAATAGAGAAAACAGAAGTCGGAAGCTCCACATCCTTGACGGGTTCCTCTTTCTAGACTGATAGATTTTGTCAAGTCTCCATTGATTTTAATCCTAGCAGTTGGTCTGGTATATAGTGCAGCAACTGTGTCAATTATACTGGGGTGAAAGCCGAATTTAGTCATGACTTTATATAGAAATTCCCATCTCACAGAGTCGAACGCTTTTTCTGTGACCAAACTTATCATCAGTGTTTCCAAATTGTAATTTTTTACATATTTCATAATCACTAAAGTTTTCCTAATATTGTCTTGAGTCTGTCTTTGTTTAATAAAACCAGTTTGGTTGTTATGGATCATTTCTGGTAGAACTGTCTCTAGTCGTTTACAGATTATGGAGGTGACGAATTTGTAATCAATATTAAGTACACTTATTGGGCGATAATTCCCACATTCTAATTTGTCTTTATTCTCTTTAGGAATTATAGAAATTATAGCCTCATTCCATGACGGCGGTATAGTTCTCTTTTCCAACACCCAGTTAAATGTCCTTACCAATGTTGAAACTAGTTCTTCTTGCATAATTTTGTACAATTCTGAATTAAATCCGTCCGCTCCAGGGGCTTTCCCATTCTTTAATCTTTTGATTGCCTGTTCAGCTTCTTCCTTAGATATATTTGATATGAGTCTCATATTCTGGTCGTTTGTAACTTGGGGCAGCTTCAATTTTGTTAAAAATGTATCAATGGCTTTCTTACTGCTACATTCTTTGGGTTGGGAATATAATTTCTAATAGTAATGTTCAAAACATTCTTTGATTTTTCCAGGGTTAGTTTCTAGCCTATTCGTTACTAGGTGTTTAATTTTATTAACTGTTCTTTCTGCCTGTTGTTTTCTTAGCCTGTATGATAGAAGTTTTAATGCTTTTCCTCCTGTGTCATAGTACCGTTGTTTTGTAAATAGAAGGTTCTTTTGAACTTCTTCCATATTTATTGCATCTATCTCCCTCCGTACTTCCTTTATTTTTGTCCTGACTGAATTACATAGTGAAATTGAGTGTTCTTTCACTAGTTTCATAAGTTTACTTTTTAACTCTTGTAGTTTTTGCTTTCTGTGCTTCTTTAGTACAGAGGAGATGGCTATGATCTTACCACGAACTACTGCTTTTAAAGCATCCCATAGTATTACTGGTGATACCTCACCGTTATCGTTATATTCTAAATAAGATTGAATTTCTAATTTCAGAATATCTTTAACTTCAGTTTTATTCAGAATATTTGTGTTTATCCTCCAGATGGTAGATTTTGTTTCATTGTTTATATTAAGTGTCAAATACACAGGCTTATGATCTGAAATGGTACTGGTACCAGAAATCAATTCTGGAGTAAACATTGTGTGCTGAGGAATAGTGGGTATAATCCTGTACAGTAAGGTTATGTTCCCTCCATATATCCACTATTCCAAGCTCTTTCATGTAATTGTTAACCTTTTTACTAATACTTTTAGTGTTTGTCCTCCCATTAGAACTATACATTTTAGGATGCAGCCTTATTGTAGCAGCGGCCGATAATAAGCCAGTCCTCATCAAGGAACAGTGCTCTTTAATAAATTCAGCACATGACTTTACATCGTAGAGGTAACAGGGAGACACACCGAGTTATCAGTAAGCCATCTTAACTATATTCTAACTCTAAATTTTACCGACTCCACTTACTCTTATTTCGCGACACCACCCTCTAGTGGTGCAATATGGTATAGGACACAACATCTCCTCTCTCTTTATGAAAAGAGTTCACCATAGCAAATTATCACCAAATAGCGTAGTACCGAAATGAAGTAAATCACTGTTTAGCAAATCAAACATACACTTGTGAACTTAAATGTCGTAATAGTTATAACATCAGAATACTACAACTACCAAAGCTTAATAAGCCTGAAATTATATTGCCCTCCTATGTAAAATGAAAAGGAATTATTCCAGTTTTTCCATTACAATTTTTTTTCCTAGTGCATTGGTGGCAGTAAATCAGTTCTTTTTAAACCCAAAACAGAACAAGTAATAACATTTCTCTAATGTCCTTTTATCAGGCAACCTATTATGGTACAATATAGTATTTGTGCCAGCGAGGCTTGTACTTGACGCGTGGCAGTCTTCTGGCAGTAGGTGAGCCAGTCTGAGTGTGGTGCAACCTAGCAGTGTCAGCGTTCTTTTCAGTCACTGGGTGACAGCGTGCTAGATGAGTGGCATTCCAAATCTTTCCATCACTCAGCAAGAAGGCGTTTGAGCCTTTGGCTTTTGTTACTGTTACAGGAGGGGTAAATCTGGGATGTCCTTTGGGAACATGGTGAGGTTTCCTTATCCTCACACTCTCTCCTGGTAGAAAAGAAGTTTTCCGTGCATGATGCTTACCATCAGTGTAACGTTGCATTTTCAACTGATATTTTTGAACTGAGTGACGTGCAACGTCATCCAGTGGAGACACAGCAGAAGGCAAAGGGAGTACATCCAGTTTAGTACGCATCTTCCTGCCAGACAGGAGTTCATAGGGGGAGAGGGAAGTAGCATGCGGTGTTGCACGGTAAACTTGAAGCCAATCCAGCACAGTCTTCTTCCATGGTTTTGACTGCTGGATCGCTGTCTGGATACAGGTGCGGAGGGCACGATGAAACCGTTCGATTGCTCCGTTTGCAGCTGGGTAGTAGACAGATGTCCTGCTGTGGGAGATGCCTCTATTCTGGAGGAATGAGGTGAACATTGTTACGAAATCAGTTTTGCCCCGGTTCTTTATTCGTCGAGGAATCCAGAAACGGCACCGGAACTCAGTAGCCATTTTTACAAAATCTTTATTCATCTTTATTCATCTTCATTTAAGCATGCACTTCTAGAAGGGAAGACGAGGCCGGTGTGTCCCTCTGCAAAATCTTCACCCCTTTGTTAGTCACAGCCAGCTTTATAGAAGCAGCCCTATCATAAATCCCCCCATGGTATGCTGTAAACTCTGTGTCTGTGTCTATGTGCACGAGCACGTGAGTGCCTGTGTGTGCGCGTACCCGTGTGCCTATGTGAGTGCACGTGAATGACTGTGTGCGGATACCTGGTATGTGTGTGCACGTGAGTGAATGTGCATGTAAGTGTGGGTGCGTCGTAACAGTCAAAGCACTGTTTGTGTGTGTCTCTGTATACGTACTTCCTGGGGGTCATAAAAGTAATCTCACCCAAGTTAAACCAAATTCCTCTACACAACATACAAAACAGAAATAACATATTACAAATATTGAGACCCCCACTCTGCATTCACTGGGCCATTGTCTTACATTTACAGATAAGGTGGAGAGTCTCCTGCAAGCCTACTTCTAAGTAATGGCAATTATGAGTTTTTATTAAAGGTACAAGCATCAGCATCAGCATCAGCAACCCCCAACTGTAGCTTCCTGACTCCTTTTATTTATGACACCAGACCCCCAGTGTCCATAAATTCCTTTCTCTCTAAAGAATTACACACTCTCAGGCCACAGCTAAACCAAACTGAAACACAGAGACAAATCCTTCCTTATTACTGTGATCTAAACAAATTTAACACATTATATTCTAATAATTATTTTCTTGTACTCACAAATCCCTCTTTTGATCTGCCCAATGGCAGATCAACAATACTCTAAATCTGTTACGAAAAATGTGTTCATCTAAGCTCTCCCCATTTCCCAAAAGTAGCATCATGTCGTCTGTGTTTGGTTTGCTTCACCGTGACCTGTGATGGAGTAATTTGATGTCAATCTTTCAATCTTCTGAGTCGGGTGATTATCTGCTTCTCTTCTTTCTTCAACTCTCGGGGTGGACTACCCTTCAGTCGTTGCATGGATCAGGGATTTATTCTGTCCCTGTACTGGGATCCATGTAGGGGGTCTCAATCGAGTCCCCCTTTCTTGCCAAGAGCCTTTCCGACCTCCTAGGCTCTTCCGCCACCGCACACTGGTCCCCGTGGTGCCAGGTCTCACCATTCCTTTCAGCTGGACTTCCTCTGCGCTGTCACTTTTGGAGCTTGGCACGCTCTCTCCATCCCTCGATTCTCACGTTCCAACGCTGCTGAAGATTTTAAGGCAGAGCACGTCGTACACCTTAGCTGTCTTCCTCAACGTCAACGTCGACACTCTTTAATTTTATTTAAGATCTTGCTGTGCAGAGTCTCCTCATGACGATCTCCTGTGCGATGTCTGCTGTGCTGAAGGTGATCTCTGATCCTCCTGAGGACTCTCTCCTGGCCTCAGCTCCCATCTTGTGGACGTTCTCCTCAGTCGCTCCTTCTCGTCATGGCACCTCACGACATCTACAGATTAAAATGACACTCCTCTCGCCACATGGCTTCCGCCATGTGTTAACTCCCAATGAGACATGTACAAGAATGTTGCACAGTCTCCCTAAAACAATCTCCAGGGTTTCCCACTTGGAGCAACCATACTCCAACCTGTAACCCTGTGTAAAAACATTAGTCGGCAATTACATGTTTAGCCTATTTAACTCCCAGCTCCACCTGGAGCCTGTATCCTGGAAGACAACGTCTGTTAAATCAAACTTCACATTTGCTACCAACTATAAGAGTAATAAAGCATTCAGCATAAAAGACAAGTATCATGTGCAGGTTTTCTCAAATCACTATTATTGCCATAATCTGTCCTAAATCATGAATCATCCCAATTTATTCCACATTTTAATCGGTGACTTTCCTTAAACAATGTCACTCCACTCATTTTATCACTATGAGCTCAGTAGTGGCCAGCTAATGAGCCCATATTCAACTATTCCATTAACACTGCATCTCTTATTTGTTTTCTCATGTCACTTGTCTATTTTTTGCTGAATCCTCTACATGCACTCTTAGAAAAACAAACATTAACGACACACATGGATCATCCTGGTGGTCAGGCGCAGGTCGACAGGTTCCAGAGGTGCCATAAAAAGACCATAAAGTTAATCCTGCTGTAAAAGAAATGACACTGGTTTCAACACAGGATGTGTCTCACACTATATTCACTTCTCCCCCGTGATATTCAACATTTTCCCAACAACACAGTGTAATAGCATAATCAACATATAGCCTGTAAACACAGTTCCCTTCACTCATAAACCCAGTAATCCTGTAGTAGAAAGAACATTAACCATTAGTGTGTCCTGCTGTAACTCACATAATCAAACACATGATTAACTCTCTGCTGTAGAAAAGAAATGTAAATGTTAACGCTGCGCACAAGCCCATGAATAACACACCCCTGATAGATTCTCAAACACAGAAAGTGGCATCTAAAAGGTTAAATCGTCACGCAACCTAGGATGCTGCTGTCATCTTCCTGCTCCTGTAAAAGAAACACATAAATTCATCCACCCTTTTGTCCTGTCTAGGTGGAGGTTAACCTTGAGTAGTGGTCAGGTCTTGTCAGCTTTTGTCAGCTTTTACCAGTCAGTCAGTTTTTCCTCTTTCACTCATTCATTCATGCATTCATTCATTCTTTCTTTGCTAATAGTGGGACATATCGTCGCATTTAATGTCCACACTCAGCAAAATGACGTCATTTCAAAAAGAAAAAAAAAAAAAAAACTTTAGATGGATTATCTCGGTGAATCCTTTTTGGGCAGGGACTCTCATTTTCTAATTGTCCCAAATAAGCGGCTTTCTCCAGAGCCCATTGTAATTTTTTGGAGAAACTCACTTACAACGGTTTTCTCGGCATGTTGTAAAACGCTTTTAATTCCCGTCGTGCAGATCTGCTTAAAGAAAAGAAATTCACAAACACAAGTCAGTGGACTTGTTCAAAACAGAAATAAAATAAAATAAAATAACAAACAAAACTGTCAAACAAAACTCCCAGTGTACTGTCCAAAAACAAAATAAAAATAAAAATAACAGATCGAAATGAAAAACAAAATTAAATAAAAATACAGAAGCCCGATCTTAGGACTTGTCCCAGAATATTATTTTTCTAATGGGTGAAAACACACCAAATCTAAAACTTGGTGCCATGGTACAACCTTCCCCATAGATCAGGAACAAAAAACAAAACAAAACAAAAAACAAAAAATCTGCTAGTTTCACTCATTTAAACTCTGACTGCAAGATTCTGTTCACCCCTGTTATCATGTTCCCCAAAATAATACGAATTTAGTTGTCAATGAATCACTTCTCAACCCACTCAATAAACCAGACAGGATTATGGTAACAATATTACCTACTTAAAATTGTGTTTGATTCTAATGAGCTTCATTAGATGTGTGTGTGTGTTTGTCAGGTTAATACATTTTCTATTTCTGTGCGTTCTTTTATGTACCTTCCCCCTTTTTTTCTGAAACAAAACTCCATTCACTCCAAATTTTGTTTCAGAAACATCTAAATGAAAATCTCTGTCACAGTCCGGCACAGCTAAGCCCCAAGTGCTTGCAGGTTACCATCGGCAACCACGCTGTGTGTTATTAACCCCTTCTACAAATACCCTCTTTTGATGTGTGACACTTTATGTATGATTTTGTATCCTCTGTAGTATATATCATGTGCATGTGTGGTGTTGTCTTTCCATTTTCTCTAACAGTACTCTTGCATACCTCAGTGCTTGTCTTCCTCCCCCTTTTGTGGTGGTCTGGACACTTTATCAATCCTCCACTTCAAGGCAGTCGTTTGTCTCCCCAGATTCCTTAACCCAATTTGATTCCCCACACTAAAACAGCATTCCTCTGTCCTCACCTGCTCCTTTCCCCTCTCCCACTTTGCCGTCCAATGACAGTCAGTTCTCTCCAGCTTTGTCCCGTGTATGCTCCCACTGTCTCTTTCATTGCCATCTTGCTCCAAACATGGCAAGTGTCAAAGTCCAACAATCTTCTCAAAAGTCCTTCACACACCGTGAAGTTGCAGCTTGCTGGAAACGCATCTCCATTCATCCAATCAAGATGATGGATCTTCTCTTTCTGATGCCGTTTGCCCATAGTGCTGCTGGACCTCTCTGCTCAGGTCTCTGGTATTGTCTCTTGGACTGCTGTCCACTGTTGATGTTCATGCTTGTGCTTCTGGAACTGCACTCTGTGTCTTCAGGGAGAGATTAGCTTCCTTGGAGCTTGCTTTTTCAGGATGAGGACGGGAAGCTGCAAAACAATTCAGCCAAAAATTCTGGCTGGGTGTTTCTATTTTTTGTTTCTAATGATCTTAACCTATAATTTTCTCCCGACTGCTGCCCATGGAGAATTGATCCAGGTCCGTTTCCCACCTGTAAACGACAGACTGAGAGACTTTCGTTATTCACTGTGACTGCATATGTTTTCATCACTCCTAAAGCAACAGATCTCGACTCATTTTCTTCTGAACTCTATTGACTTTAAACCCCAAAAATGGAATTTTACTTGTTCTTAACCGCAAACACAAAAATCTTCTTGATGTTGTTGTTAATTATTTTCACCCACAACACTCCAAATTATGTTTTCTTTTGTGTCCAGCAGGGGAAGAAGGTGACCTGTAGTGTCACTGCTTCCCCCAGTTGGAGACAATTTCCCACTCACACTTCCACACTTTTATTTTTCTTTGTTTTCATCATTTTCTTTCTCTTTTTTTTTCCCCACAAAAATTAAAATGTTGTCCTGCAACCTAGAGAGTCAACTGTCATTTTATAACAAGTGTCTATTAAATTGACACTATTTTAACACTGATGAGAGATAACAAGCTGATTTTCATTGCATGTGTGTTTGTGTTATTAGGCAGGTTTAATCAATGTCTGTGGAGCTGCATCTCCAGCAGGGCATGTGCTTAAAGCTGCCTTTCCTACACACTTATCTGCTAGTAATTGATCATTTTTAACTAACGTGCTATGAGTCCACTGATCTTTTCATCACACGAGGTGACTCGGACAAGATAATAAACCACAAAATGTTCCTGCTAACTTTAACATAGTTTTACAGAACATCACGTCTCATCTCCATCCCGGTGTCGCCCCACGTACGCTTCCTTATCTTCCTGTAGATCAGGTATACTTCCTGTAAGCATCTGACAATCTGCCGGCACAATTTGCAATTGCAGTAAAAACACATCTTGACTTCTTACCTACCAAAATAGATCTGTTATGGTGTGTGTGTGTGTGTGTGTATGTGAGAGTGTGTGTATGTGTGGGTGCCTGCTGTGTAGGCTATGTATGTGTCATGACCCCCGTCTGCACCTTTGCTAACCTCACACTGCTCATCTTAGCCAGACATCAGGCCATGTGCACCTACACAGCTGAACTCTGTGTGATCTCTAGGGTAAATGTCACACTCGAACCATGAAGGAAACTTACTCAAACTGAACTGAAACTTAAAACTTACTCAACAGATATAAGGTATAAATGATAAAAACTTAAATCTTAACTTTAAAGAATATAAGTAATAAAAGATAAAAAATCACTCCAGGCGTATGTAAGCAGGTGTGTTGCCATTCCTTTCAGACCTCCTGTCCTCCTCACCGTGTATTGGCTGATCCTTAACGTCTGCCAAGAGTTTCTGACCTTCACTTGACCAGGAGCCACAGCTCTTTAATAAGCTCAAATGCAATCATGTGTAAAAGATTAAAATCATTTTCATAACAAAAGTTCTCTCTTCTCAGATGTACCAATATGTTTGCTCGTCTCTACTACAGTTCAATCATTGAAAATCACACTGATCAGCATGCTTTGTGGAAATTACAGATTACATCATGGCAAAAGCATTTTCCAGACCTCTCACTCCCCCTTTTGACCTCTGACTGACCAGAGGTCACCATACTTTCAGGTGCCTCACTCCTCGTCCCACACAGCGACTCCCATGTCCATCAAAGGCATCATGGGTATGTGGGCTTCTGCTCCTGGATCCACTGCCTTCGTGATCACCTTTTCTAACAGAGCTCGGGCACAAGGAATGAGACAACAGCCACAGGTCACCAAAATACCCACCATCACAGCTAATGAAAGCATAATGGGAAGTACAAACCCTTTCCACTGTCCGAAGACCGAGGTCATCCAGCCCTCCAGCGGATTCTCAATTCCCGAATGTTCGTGCATGGTCTTAGAGGCGTTTTCAGCCCCTCTAAAGCTCGAGTGACTGACCCGTCTGGAGCCGTGTTATTAGGAATAAAAGTACAGCATTGATCACCGAACATCGCACATACACCGCCTCGTTCTGCTAACAGCATGTCTAAAGCCATTCTATTCTGCACCCCATCAACGAGGTCGGACCCACTTGCTCCACTAGCCCTTCCATCCCATCTCGAGTAAGGTTAGAGAGTCTCAGCAGATTATAGTGAACATAATTAATTCTATCCACATTCTTGTTAGGGGTCACAGGAAAGAGAGCAGCGATTATTGGAATATTTTCAAACCCGGCAGCTATTTGATCTGCAAGCTTATACTCATTTGGAACTCCCCTGGGCACTCCTATTGAGTCTATCCAGGTCGGCGAGTCCATCCTAGGATCATAAGCATGTGTTCCCTCAGCCCCTCTTTTTCCCAGAACGTGTCTCTTGCGCCTAGCTGTCAGTGTGCGTGTGTCGTGCTTTTGGGAATGCCTTCACCCGGTTTCCTATTAACATAAGTGGCGCACCTAGCCTCACCATTGCGCACGCGTCCCGCGCTTCCCAGAGGAACACGAGCCAAAAGAGTTTTATGTCCGCAATAATAATAAAGCCCACTTCTAGCCCAGGTCCCAATCAAAGTGTTTGCATGACTTACATTGTTTGTGGTTCTCCCGTTTTGGTAACCGAACACCAACTTGGGTCAATTTCTCCCACCTCATATTTCACGTGATCTGTGGAGAACTTAAAACACGATAATTATCTTTTTCGGCATAAATGGTCCCGCCTTCAGTATGTTTATCGGTTGGGGAAATAAACTGGACAACACCGTGCAGTTTCCAGTGCTCACCACTCCTCTGGTCAGTTGCAGCATACAGTCATAGCCCCACTGATCCTCTGGGTGTAGTGGTGCTGGTTCTGTGAACAAACGTGGTCTAGCCGACGCACAAGCCACACAATTTGACACCTGCTGTTCCTCGGCATTTAATGCCATCCAGTCCAGCCACAGGTTACTGTCACTGAACCCGGTGGCACGTTCTATCAAATCCTTTGGTTTTAACCTCGTATAATCTACCGTGAGGACTCGCCTGGCTTTTGGTTCCCGTTCCTCTGGTGCTGCGGTAGACGACACGTTTCCTACTGGCTTGGGTTTTGGGTTGACAAGATTTATCCTAATTACCCCTGTCGGATCTGTTCCCACCATATCTATCCCGATTACCAGGTAAAACACACCTCCCGGACTTTCTGACCTAGGGAGAGCATTCCAAGGACCCAGGGAAAGAGTAATGGGGTTCTGAGAAGTGGAAAAATCCCTCTGTATTGCTATCCCTTTTAACCCTTCAGGCACTTGCGGCTGCCACCCCACTCCGGTCCATCCTACCACATTCCCCCAATAGTGACTATCGCTTTCGGTTTCGAGTGGATTGAATGTGTAACTATTGTTTGAAAAATTTTGTTAAAATGTCTGTAACTGAGAGGTTGGTTTTGCATATTATGAGAAGATAAATAGAGTCGAATTAAATGTGGTGAATGTGTGATCAGTGACCGAGTCACTACTTGTTATGTTTGTTTAAAATCACTCTATTGCCTAGTGAGTTGTTTCACTAACGGCTTTCAGTTGTGTTAATAAACCTTATGTTTTTCTTTTTATCTAACCCCCTGGTCTCTGGGCTCATTTATGTTGCGTCCGCTGCCGCCTAGCAGAGCCGGGCCGTAACAATTACTAACTAAGACGGATCACACACCGTTTCTTTAACATACTGAGTGAATTTACACTGAGATACGCTCAACTTAGCGAACAGATAATTTAGGCTTTAAACAATATGCACACTTCGAAAATAAACAGGTGGTGCTTACCTTTTAATCATGTGAGCTAGCTCTCTGTTCGCCTTGTTTCACGATCTCAGCTCTGCCAATTCATCCTCTCTGGGCCTCGAGCGAATCCCAGGGTTTCGGCACCAAAACTGTTACGAAATCAGTTTTGCCCCGGTTCTTTATTTGTCGAGGAATCCAGAAACGGCACCGGAACTCAGTAGCCATTTTTACAAAATCTTTATTCATCTTTATTCATCTTCATTTAAGCATGCACTTCTAGAAGGGAAGACGAGGCCGGTGTGTCCTCTGCAAAATCTTCACCCTTTGTTAGTCACAGCCAGCTTTATAGAAGCAGCCCTATCATAAATCCCCCATGGTATGCTGTAAACTCTGTGTCTGTGTCTATGTGCACGAGCACGTGAGTGCCTGTGTGCGCGCACCCGTGTGCCTATGTGAGTGCACGTGAATGACTGTGTGCGGATACCTGGTATGTGTGTGCACGTGAGTGAATGTGCATGTAAGTGTGGGTGCGTCGTAACAGTCAAAGCACTGTTTGTGTGTGTCTCTGTATACGTACTTCCTGGGGGTCATAAAAGTAATCTCACCCAAGTTAAACCAAATTCCTCTACACAACATACAAAACAGAAATAACATATTACAAATATTGAGACCCCCACTCTGCATTCACTGGGCCATTGTCTTACATTTACAGATAAGGTGGAGAGTCTCCTGCAAGCCTACTTCTAAGTAATGGCAATTATGAGTTTTTATTAAAGGTACAAGCATCAGCATCAGCAACCCCCAACTGTAGCTTCCTGACTCCTTTTATTTATGACACCAGACCCCCAGTGTCCATAAATTCCTTTCTCTCTAAAGAATTACACACTCTCAGGCCACAGCTAAACCAAACTGAAACACAGAGACAAATCCTTCCTTATTACTGTGATCTAAACAAATTTAACACATTATATTCTAATAATTATTTTCTTGTACTCACAACATCAGAGAGGTAAACTGTGTACCATTGTCAGTTACAATGTTCTCTGGGTTGCCATGACGACTTAAGACAGATGAGAGGAACTGAATAACATCATCAGTAGTAGCAGAAGGTGAAAAGGCAGGCTCAGGCCATTTGGAGTAGTAGTCAGTCAATGTTATGACAAATCTACAAGCAGGTATTGCAGTATCAAAAGGCCCAACAATGTCGAGACCAAGTTTTTTCCACCTTTCTCACTCACTATGTGTTAATAGACCTCTCTGCATTGACTCGTATCTGCTATTAATCTCTGTCTCTCTTCCACAGCATGTCTTATCCTGTCTTCCTTCTCTCACCCCAACCAGTCACAGCAGATGGCCCCGCCCCTCCCTGAGCCTGGTTCTGCCAGAAGTTTCTTCCTGTTAAAAGGGAGTTTTTCCTTCCCACTGTCGCCAAAGTGCTTGCTCATAGGGGGTCATATGATTGTTGGGTTTTTCTCTGTATTTATTATTGTAGAATCTACTATACAATATAAAGCGCCTTGAGGGGCTGTTGTTGTGATTTGGTGCTATATAAATAAAATTGAAATCAATTGAATTGAATTGAAGCTAATTGTTGCTTCTTCAAAAAATAAAAATGAAATGACTGAGCCTTACACAGGAGTATCGTTGCGACTTGTTTACTGAACCTTCTTTTTTTAGTACATGTTCAGAACATCAGTGTCCATTCACTGCCTCCTACAGGACACTCTCTTCTTCCACCTTCTTACAAACATTAATGTAACACAGAACCGATACTGGAAAATGATATTGTAAAACTGAATGCACACTGGTGAAGAGGGTGGCAGTTCATTCGTCAGGGTGATTATTATCTGAACCTTCTCTCCATTTCTGGTCTCGCTTGTTGTTACACTGGCATTACCAGTGTAACAACACACTCATTCTATCTGTTTCTTGAGATGAATAACAGGAACTTAGGATGCACATATTTATGAATAATAACTATTATGCATACCAATATATTTATATTAACTAATTTCTTGCGATACCACATCTCATCCCCCCTTAAGTCAACAACTCCATTGACTAATAAAATAATTGCTTATCTAAAGAATGCTTAACAAGCAATCAACACATAATTAGGGTAACCATACAACCATACAACTGTACATATGTTTCAATGTTTCTTTTTTTTAACACTCTTTTTTTCTGTTTTGTTTTGTTTTTTGTTTTTTCACTAACTAGGAAGGTATGTCCTTCCTGTGAGATCAGAGTGCATTGTTGCTCTATTCCTGGAAGATCTCACTCTATCTAACAAAGTCCTTTAAAGTCTCTGGTGGACGTCTCTCTCTCTGAGAACGTCGCAACACTGGTGCCACTGAGGAGTCTCCAGGAGCCGGAGTCTCCGGAGCATAAGGCAACT
Organism: Oreochromis aureus; assembly: GCF_013358895.1. Taxonomy (NCBI): domain Eukaryota; kingdom Metazoa; phylum Chordata; class Actinopteri; order Cichliformes; family Cichlidae; genus Oreochromis; species Oreochromis aureus. Next base: position 2,193,846 of record NC_052950.1, on the reverse strand, counting down.
CCGATGATGGAGGTTGTGGCGATGTGTCCAACTCTGATGGCAAGCAGCACTCAGGAACTGCTTCTTTGTCATGCAATGGCTCCAGCTCCCTGTCCGGTGCACTGGGAACAGTGTCAGCCACTCTTGCTCTCGCCTGATCCATGTGCCGCTTCACAGTTTGACCTGATCCAATGGTAACAATGTAAGACACCGGACCCGATGCCCTCACAATGACTGCTAGAATCCACTTCGGACCATAGGAGTAGTTTCTGGCGAACACCTTGTCTGCGGGTGTGAAACTTCTCAGTCTTTTCCTGGTGTCATGATTTTCTTTCTGTTTCAGTTGTTTGTGCTGCACTTTTGTTTTCACATCAGGCATGAGCAAGTCCAAAACTGATCTGACTCACCGTGACATCATCAACTCTGCAGGTGATAAACCAGTAGTGGCATGCGGTGTGATGCGAACTGAACAGAAATCAGGACAGTCTTTTTGCAAGGTATCACCTTTTACTTTCTTCATCCCCTCCTTAAAAGTCTGGACCGCCCTCTCAGCCAGCCCATTTGAAGAAGGGTGGAAAGGTGCTGACCTCACATGGTCAATGCCGTTCTGCTTCATGAATGACTCAAATTCAGTGCTTGTGAAACATGTTCCGTTGTCTGGTCGTTGTCTAGGTAGTCCAAACACACTGAAACTCTGTCGCAGTTTTTCTATAGTAACCTGTGATGTAGAGGATTTCACAGGTTAAATGTCGTTGGAATGAGCATCCACAATGTTTAGAAACATCTCCCCGAGGAAAGGCCCTGCATAGTCCACATGGATCCTGGACCATGGTGACTCGGCCATGATAGGTTTGTAGCTGGAACCTATTCGCTGGAACGTTGAAGACAATGTAATTACACAGCAAGCAAGACACGAAGTAGGCAAAGTTCTTTATGTTTCACGTGCACGGGAGAGAACTGAACAAACGCTGTTCCTTCGCTTGACCCCAGTTGCTCTCGTCCGCTCTCCCGTAACACTGCTCTTTTATTGAGGTTACATGAATATGCATAGGTTCATTAACATATGACATCTTACATAGGTATACATGTGAACAAAGAATACCCTGTGTGTGTGTGTGTGTGTAGGTGTGTGTATCTGTGTGTGGGGGGGGTCAAGATGTGACCCCAGGAAGACTCCCCAAAGCCGTCCATCTAAACAAAAGGCTCTTATACTTAACCAGATATACGCGTGTTTGCTATACCATATATCAGCAAGAGAAGATACGACCTCTCCTAGGAGGTGTGTGATCTATGCCAGAACACTCTGAAGAGGAGTGAACGCACTCCCCTCTTCATGCTACACAGAGTTGTTACAGACCTCCTAGGATGAGACATTCTTTCAACCTACAAATGATTATATACTTCTAAGCATATATGAGTAAATACTTCTAAGCATAAATGACAATAAACAATACAAATTTAACAGGCCACTCCCTAGGGTGTAATGATGCAGTAGGTGGTGACTTGAAGTGTTTCTGACACTCCTCACATGCCTGCACTTCTCTTTCAATGTTCTCATCCATCCCTGGCCACCATACATAAGACCTTGCCAAGCCTTATAAGGCATCTTCGACATGCCTTATAAGTCTGGTGCAGGAGTTTCAATATTTTGTCTCTGCCTTTAATGGGAATAATTACTCGGGCTCCCCAGAGCACGCCACCATCCCTCATACTCAATTCCAGCTTTCTCTGTCGATACGGCTTGAAACAGGCATTGGTCTGAGCTGGCCAGCCTTTTAAGGTGTACTCGTGGACTTGCGACAATAAGACATCCTAAGCTGTCCAACGTTTGATCTGTGCAGTGTCAACTAATGTGTCATCCAGTACATTCATCATCAAAACCTGCTCAGCCATCTCTTGCTCAGGTGCTGAATCCAGTACCGGCAACCGGCTGAGTGCATCTGCAAATTTTATGGTGTTTTCCTGGCTTGTACCTGATGTTGTACTCGTAGGCACTCAATGTCACGGCCCATCTTTGTACTCTTGGTGAGCCCATTGGAGGTATAGGCTTCTTTTCATTGAACAGTGAGATCAGGGGTTTATGATCTGTGTAAATCGTGAAAACTCGGCCATACAAGTATTTGTGGAATTTCTTGATGCCAAATATAACAGCTAAGCCTTCTTTGTCAAGCTGAGAATACTTTTTCTCAGCAGGAGAGAGTGTACGTGACATAAACCCCAAAGGTCTCTCGCTTCCATCCTCCATCTCATGTGACAATACGGCGCCTACGCCGTATGGGGACGCATCACACGAGAGAACCAACTCTCGGTCAGCAGAATAATGAACTAACACCTCTGCTGAGTTCAACAGGTTCTTGGATTTCTAGAATGCTTCCTCTTGTCTCTTTTGGCATGTCCACTGTACCTCGTGTCTCAAAAGTTCATGCAGGGTTGCCAACAGGGTTGCCAGGTTTGGAAGGAATTTGTTGTACTAATTTAGCAAACCTAAGTATGCTTTCAGTTCATTGACATTTGTGGGAGTAGGTGCGTCCATGATTGCTTTAACTTTCTTTTCCACTGGGTGGAACCCCCTGGGAGTCCACTATGTGCCTGAAGTATTCCACTTTCTCTTGCATGAAGGCACACTTGCACCTCTTTAACCTCAACCCAGCCTCCTCCAACTGAGTCAACCGCTCATCCAGGTTCTGCAGATGGCTTACCTCATCCACCCCAGTCACTAAGATGTCATCTAAATACACGGCTACCTGAGGTATCCCCTTCAAAAGGCTTTCCATGGTCCTCTGGAATATTGCTGGAGCACAGGCCACTGCAAAAGGCAATCTGTTACACGTGAACAGCCCACGGGATGTGTTTACTGTCACGTACTTTTTCGATTCGTCATCCAAGAGGATTTGCTGGTAAGTGTGGCTCATGTCTAATTTTGAGAACTGCTTCTTCCCAGATAATGTGGCAAAAAGGTCCTACATTCTGGGTATTGGATACTGTTCCAGTGAAGCCACTGTATTTACAGTAAGCTTGTAATCCCCATACAGTCTTATGGTCCCTGTGGGCTTCAGAAGTGGCACTACAGGTGCCGCCCATTCAGCATATTTCACTGGCAAGATGATGCCTTCTTTCAATAGTCGGTCTATTTCCTCATCGACTTTTCCTCGCATAGCAAAGGGGACAGAACGTGGATGGAAGAAGCGTGGGGTGGCATCACTTTTCACATGAATAGCAGCTTTCATGCATTTCAGGGTGCCCAACTCCTCTTTGAAAACATCCTCATGTTTACTTAACACTTGCTGTAGTGTTTTTTTTGTTGTTTTGACCTGGTTCAGCTTTCCATTGTTGCAACTTTTTTTCACTTTACTCCAGTCCAAATTAATTTCCTCGAGCCAACCTCGACCTAGCAAGCTGGGGCCACCACCAGGGGCAGATGTTTTTCCTGCTGCTTGTATTTGACTCTAACTTGTGTTGCACCAATCACCATAACAGGATCCCCTGTATAAGTTTCCAGCTTGATTTTGATGGGCTGGAGGCTGGGGGGCTTGGTGTCTTTCCCTGTTTCTCTGTCGCTTTGTTCATGAGTGTTAGGCAACATCCAGTGTCTATATCAAAGTTCACCTTTTTCCCATCAATTTGCATATCCACAGTGTAGGGGTCTACTTTTCTCAAGTGTACCACACTGCCATGCCCGAACTTGAACAGTTTTCTTTTGTGCCCTTGACTGCGCTTGACACAGTTCAGAGTGAAAGAGTCGTCTTCAGAGCTATCAGTTTTGCTGTTATCTGCTTTCTCGCCCACATTGTGAGTACTGTAGTATGAACTCTGCTTTTTGTCACTCTTTACATATGTCAATCCATACCTTTTCTGGTTCAGTTTAGTCTTGCTTCTACAAGCTCTGGCTATGTGTCCCACTTTACCACAAGCATGACATTTTTCTTGTTTGTACTTACAGTCTGCCGCTATGTGCTTGATTCCTTTGCAGCACTAACACTCTTTGCTTTCTCCTTTAAAGGTACGACTATCCTTTTGTCCTTTGGTGAGGATGAAACATTTTGCTGTCGCCCCAGAGGTCTGCAGATCCTGTGCATTTTTATTTGCAGTCTCCATAGCAACTGCAATTGACAGGGCCTTGTCAAAAGTGAGGTCTATTTCTGACAAGAGACGCCTCTGAATTCAGTCATTCCGAATTCCGCAGACGATCCTATCTCTCAACATTGGTTGTAACGTGTTGCCACAGTTACAATCCTGTGCCAGGCGATGCAGCTCCGCTACATGTTCCATGATGCTTTCATTCGGCTTGATGTAGTGCGAGTCGAATTTATACCTTTGCACAATTTTACTGGGCTTTGGGTCAAAGTGATTTTTCATCAGAAGTACCAGCTCTTGGAAGGTTTTGTCTTTGGGCTTGGCCGGGCTGAGAAGGTTTCGTATCATGCTGTAGGTCGCTGCTCCGACGACACTTATTAATATTGCTCTTTGTTTTTCTGCATCTGTTAACTGCTAAAAACTGCTTGAGTATTTCCGTACATTCTTCCCAAGTCTGATTCTTTGGATCAAACGCTACTAGCGTGCCAATTGTAGCCATTTTCCGCTTCGAGGTTACTGCCTTCTATTTCAGCCGATAACTTTTGCATTCTTTGAAAAGCTAGCCAAACCTGTAGCTGACTCCATCACTTTGTTCTTCTTCCTTTTTCCAGTCCGATCGCCCAGACTCCTTCCCCATAAACGTCCTCGTCACCAAAAAGATGTTGCATCTTCAAAAAATAAAAATGAAATGACTGAGCCTTACACAGGAGTATCGTTGCGACTTGTTTACTGAACCTTCTTTTTTTAGTACATGTTCAGAACATCAGTGTCCGTTCACTGCCTCCTACAGGACACTCTCTTCTTCCACCTTCTTACAAACATTAATGTAACACAGAACCGATACTGCCTCTCCTGGCATTACCAGTGTAACAACACACTCATTCTATCTGTTTCTTGAGATGAATAACAGGAACTTAGTATGCACATATATATGAATAATAACTATTATGCATACTAATATATTTATATAAACAACTAATTTCTTGCGATACTACACTAATCGAGTTGTAAATGGGAACAGGGAATGGGAAAGGAAGAGATGAAGGGAATCTAAATTTTAAATCAAGAAAAAAAAATCTGTATTTGTAATTTTTGAATCCATTTACTTTTTTTAAACTATATTTAAATATATAAAAGTATATATAAGTATTTTCTTGAGTGTTTAATTATTATTCTGTAAATCATTTTCCTTTGATTCTCTGAATAGTTATTAATGGATTAATAGTTTGTGTCATAATTTTTTATTGTTCATTAAGATGTTAAATAATGACTGACTTTAAATGTCATAATAAACAGAAAAAAATGAAAGCAATGTCTAAATGAATTTACAAATGCATATTTTCTGTGTAATTAATTAATAATTCATGAAATATATTTTGCACTAATAGTTGTAAAAATTTATGGAATGCCATGTTTTTCTGACGATGCTGATTTTAGCCGACAAAACAACTGTTGCAGCAGATAATCGATCCTTGTCATGTATCCGTTTAAAACAGGGGAACTCCTGCAGTCCATCCCAGTGTAACAGTGTCACATCTTGTTTCCACTTCAGGCTGTGGCCTCCTATGGCTTCTCGACTGGGTGTCAACAGTAGGAAGCAGGTAACTGGCTGCCTGAATTAACAGATGTGCCAGTTCACTGAAAATTATACAACAAGCCTACTGAAACCCTACTGAGTGTACTCATGGTGTCTGTGGGCATACAAGATACTAATCTTCTAAGAAAAATTAGGCCGGACTTAACATCTACAAGGAGATCATGGCAGATTTTTATATTCATTTCACTGTCAGCTTTATCAGAAACCCATTTCCCATTAGCAGAGACAACAGTTGGGGTTTAGGGTAAGTTTAGATACTGGAACTGGACCATCAGAGCAGAGTTGATATTGACATCTACAGCAAGAACATCAAAAGCAAGGCTGGTGGTAGCAGTAAAAACTGGATAATTCTTCAGAGTTATGGGTCACATAAACTGCCTGGAGACATTTTAAGATGGCTGCCAAATGATGAGATTTTCATTTAGTCTTTCAATGCAAGCAGGATTTTGTTTCACTAGACACTAATGCTACCTTGAGTGTTTCATACTCTGAAATTTGAGTGAGTCCACAAGCACCCCAGGCCCCACACCCTATGACCACTAAGCAACATGCACCAACTGAGGCAGAGACAGAGAGACTCCAAAACAGTAACCAAAGATCTCCTACACCCAGGCAGCTGCCAGACCCCCGTAGTCCCAGAGACCGGTTTCCAGTTCATGAGGATAGTTTTCTTAGCAATGCATTATGGGATGGCTTTAGCTCAGGAGGTAGAGCAGGTCACCTACTGATCGGAAGGTGGTTCGATCCCTGGCTCCTCCAGTCCGCATGTCAAGTATCCTTTGGCAAAATACTAACCCTAAGTTGCTCTCCGATGCATCCATCGGAGTATGAATGTGTGTGAATGTAGTTATAGTATAAGTATAGGTAAGGTATAAGTATAGAGAAAGTGCTTGTGAGATTGGGTGAATGTGGCATGTTGTACAGAGCACTTTGAGTATTCTGGGAGAGTGGAAAAGCGCTATATAAGAATCAGTCCATTTACCATTTCAGTCCATTGGCAAGTAAGGAGTATATATGATGTATTTGTTTCCATATCTAGTTCACTTGTGATCATCTATAAGTGTGATTGTCTTTATGAACGAGGTTTGTGAGTTCCTTAGGAAAAGCAATACATCATCAGCATACAGGCTTATCTTATGGTCTATATTTTCAGTTTGAACTCTTTTGATATCTATATTTCATCAGATCTCTGGTGCTTCTCTGTAGTTTGAAGCTTTGTGAAATGGTAAATGGACTGATTCTTATATAGCACTTTTCTACTCTCCCAGAGTACTCAAAGCGCTGTACACAACATGCCACATTCACCCCCTCACACCCATTCTCACAAGCACTGACTCTAAACCGAGTGCTTTTTCTAACAACATTCACACTCCGATGGATGCATCGGAGAGCAACTTGGGGTCAGTATCTTGCCCAAGGATACTTGACATGCAGACTGGAGGAGCCAGGGATCGAACCACCAACCTTCCGATCAGTAGGTGACCTGCTCTACTTACTGAGTTCAACATTTAAAATCTGGCACATTTGTATTCTTGTTTGATAACAACAGCAGACCCTACCTGGCAGGTAATGTGCAGTACAGCTGACTCTTATGATTTTTTAAAAAAGGCGTCCCTTGTATTTTAAAATGAATCAAGATGCAAAACTATGGCACACTCCTTATTAACTCTTTATTAACAGGTTAAATACATGATATTTTGCTACCTTTACTGTGTTTTAAATCATGCAGACAGAGAAAAAGTGTTGGAAAGCAGAGGTAAGCAACATCCCCACGGAGGTCCTGCCAATAAGCAAGCAAAATCAACCTGTCAAATCTCTCTTTGTGTGTATCACACAGAAAGAGGTAGAACATGGGTGAAGCAAAGCTAAGAGTTATAGCAGCAACCTCTTGCCAATGAGCAAACACTCTTCTTCACTGTGTAGTTGCTACTACTACCCACACAGCACATATATATGTCAACAACACATCACTCTTGGTTTAGTATTTATATCTATCCATGCTTCTTCATTACGTTCTTGTTCTAGTCATTCAACATCTAGAATGAGCATCCTGACTGTTCATGTCAGCCTCTTGGTTCTTCAAGAGTGTCACTCAAAGCAAGGCTCACAAGGACAAATGAGAAATATGATTTTCCTGTAAAAGGGGGAATCTTTTTCTGTGTGAAAGAGCAAACGTCAAACCTTTCATTAGTGTCTTCATTTTGGGACTGGTGATAACAGCGGCATGACCTTTGCTAGCTAAACATTGAGCACTTAAACTGGGGGGCGGCGCGTGGTGTCAGCAGGGCCTTGAATGACTCCTGGTTGATTCTCTTGCTGTTATAAATAGCGTTGCAGTCTTAATAATAGCCATCTTTGGTGCAATTAAATCATCCATTTCCCCCCTTATGGCCTTCACCTCCTGTCACATACATGATTTTTATATCCACCATAGACTGAAAAGGGTCAGGAGAAAGGAAGGAAAAATAGGAGGATTCTGCGAAGGATAATGGAAGAAGGAGGGGGATGACGATAGAGAGGGTGAGGTCAGCAGACACGGGGGTGTAGGTGGGGGGTGGCTGGCTGGAACGACAGGCCTTTTGTGTGTGTGCAGATTAATTAGAATCCTTCTGGACTGCCATTAGAGCTCATTAAAAGAAGCCACAGCCACACAGGCGTCAAACAAAGAGCTGGGACTGAGCCCCAGTACAACCCCCACCACTGTCTGCCATATTCACAGTAACTGTGTGTGAATGTGTGTCTGCATATACTTATTGCCAAGTGTGTTTGAAGAGTGTATATTTATTTTTATTGAGAATCATTCATATGCAGTACATGCATCCATGTTTGTGTGTGTTCTGTTTGTAAGGATCTTTGAGTAGGCAGGTTTGCAGAATGTCTGTATATTATAAGACTAAATGTTGTGTATCATAAAAACCACAGCATGAATGTATATGTGCATTTGTGCATGTGTGCATACTTGTTATACACACATATTTGTGTGTCTTTGTATCGCTGCTAGGACTGATATTTAAATGAAGCATTATGTTAATTATATTTTTTGTTCCTTTTTGCCTGAGTCTCCACAGGCCCTGTTAGCATAAATGATGTTCCCCAAGCTAGCCTACTGAGGCTTGCCCATTTCTACTAAAGGGATGAATTAGGCCCAGATCAGATCTCTGTTCATTTTCAGTGAGGATGGGATGGATGTTCCACATGTATTACAATGAGAGTGTTTATGGCTGCTTATTAGCGGGTGCCCAAGGTGGCTCCAAATGATAATCTACTGGAGTTACTACAGAAACATACAGAACAGGCCTGTGGCTGTGACAATTACAGTAATGATCTGTAAAGCTTTAGTTTCACAAAAAAAGAAAAGAAAAAAGGTAGAAGGCAACTGCTGAAATGCTGCATGTGTACTGCACAAAAGGTGGAGAAAGTCTGCTGCGTTGACGTGACTTCTCAAGAATTAAAATCTCTAGCCACAAAAAACATGTTTTAGCTTTAAAGAAAGAAAGTTCCCTTCTAAAACAGCAATAACAATATAAAAATAGAAATAAATAGAAGCTGTATATTGTCAAATCGTACTCTAATGATTGTAGCACATGTATGTATATATGTGTATCAATACATTCTTCCTAATAGATGAGCCAATCTGAACAAAGCTTTATACAAACATTGTCACACATACAGCAATTATTAACATCTACATGTTTAAAAAAAGATTTATTATAGATCCAAATTCTTTCGATTTTTACATTTAGGCTGCCAACATTAATGTGTTAACGCGCGTTAATCCTTCGTCAGGATTAACGCAATTACAATTTTCAATGCAATGAACCCATCTGGAGCACAGAATGGACAAACTTTATACAAACTTCCCAAAATCCATTGACAGTGACATTTCAGGGATTTTGAGTCATTCTGCGCTCCAGATGGGTCACGCACTGACTGGATTGAACATGATCTTGATGTTGGAAATGCTGCCAATCAAGTAATGATTCTATTGCATGTTACCAGAGAAGTGTAAACATTTCAATGCTTCAAAATGATATTGCATACTGCGTTGATCTGATGCGCAGCTACATTTCTTGGGAGGTGCATGTCAGGAGGTTATGGTTTAGAGCAAACCACTAAATCCTTCTTTGGTCTCTGTTCAAAGCAGGGGCGATTCTAGGATTAGAGCTTTGGGGGTGCTGAGCACCCAGAGAGCTGCTCAGCCAGGCAAGATAAACTTTACACGTCACGATGAGACTTCTTCCCTGTCTCTGTCAGTCCCTGCATTCTTAAATGTCTCCAGTTGACCCGAGTTCTCTATGACTGTCTCCTTGGTGCATTTAAACCCCTGTTCCTCCCTGTCCTCGTCGTCTGTTGTCTTCGTCTCTGTTATCAGTCATCAAAATTTTACCATCTCTGTGCAAGTCTGCAAATTTCTTTATTAAATCATAAGATTCTTAAATTCATCAAGTCTCTCTCTGTGCCTGGGTCCTCGTCACAAAACATGACATCACTGTTTTGTACATTTTAACACAATTGAATCCCGACAATCGTAAAAGAAAAACAAAACACTTTTTTGAAAAGTGTGTGTGTGTGTGTGTGTGTGTGTGTGTGTGTGTGGGGGGGGGAATAATGAATGACGCTAATAGTGTGTAAAAAGTAAACAGTATAATACAGATACATAAAAAAACACTCCCAAAACAGAATAAATTATTACAAAATTGCAGATACTAATTTTACTAATTTAATAATACTATTTTGGTGTTGTAAGATTTATGAGTTTCATGCTTTCATAGTGGTACTTGGGAGAGATTGACATTTTTCTCAGGTGGTACACACTGTAAAAAGTTTGAGAAACACTGATAAGTGTATGTGTGTTTTTGGAAAACATTTAAAGCTGCAGTCAAAGGAGTTTGCAAAGAAAAGTGTCTGGACTTCTTTAAGTTGCTTGAAGACGTTTCACCTCTCATCCGAGAAGCTTCTTCAGAACTGAAGAAGCTTCTCGGATGCTGCGTCTCAGCCACCATCGCTCTGGCAGCAACGGTGCTAGAGCCAGAGTAGGGGAGAGCTAGAACAAACCATTTTGGGGGGGGTATCTATACTTTTGTTGTTAAAATGTTACGTCTCAACCAAGTACTGTATGCTTTTTATATTTTTAGTAGTGTGTCACACAAACAGCAAATATTGTCAAAAAAAGTAAGAAATCTTTGGGGGTGCTTTGATTCATTTTGGGCGTGCTGAAGCACACCCAAAAATGGGCTAAAAACGCCCCTGGTTCAAAGCCTAAAAGTTTGAGTGTTGGTAGCGAACCAACCCGGTGCATGACAAAAACGTTATAGTTTGCACCTTTTCTGCACAGTCAGGATTGCGCTTGTGTTAGGACGAGTACATTGATGGTGGAACATTTAGTATCCTGAGGGGATACATTTACTTCTTGAGGAATTCAACAATAGTTGTTTCAGTCTGAGAGTAAAACCTGTCTTGAAGGTTTGTTAAAGTAACGAATAATGTTGTGTTATGTTGAAAATGTTAATTTAATCCTCATTTTATAGTTTTGTGCAAAGTGCAGAGCAAGTTAACATAACGTTATCCGGCTTAGCAGCTGAGCTGACTTCAGCTAGCATTTGTGTTGCAACATTGGCTATGTGAGGTGTGGGTAAAAGTAATTTTTAAACGTTTACTTGTAACTTTTGTGGGAAGTCAGTTAAGACACTGAGAGGTTGTGTTCTGCATTACAAACTCCATCAGAGTGAACCACATTGTTTATTTAAGAGCTTTAGATGCTGTTTGTGAGCAGGTATTTTGCTGATATGCAGCATTTCAGGCTCATTTAAAAAAAAAGCCTGCATATGGTCCTTTTAATATCACTGTCAGGATGCCTGATAACACTGGTAGATATGTGAATGCCTTATGTGAATGCCAGTGTTGAGATGGTAAGGCTCTAACAGATCACTTAAAGGCGCATATTGTGGAAGGACGTCCTATGAGTTGTACAGTGACAGGATGGAAACATTTTTAAAAGTTTAAATTGTCATTTACACAGATGCACATACTTTTCAGACCGCAATCAAATATCCCAACTGAATCTGTTAAGTATGGCCCTAAAGTGTGTAAATTTGTTGAAGTTAACATTGCCTGAATATCCACATTGAGGTCCTTCAGAGGTCAGCAGTTTCATTTTTTGAATGAATCACTGTTTATGGTGGTTGATTATGACTTCTTGTGTTCACAATTGTGTGAAGGGCACACAAATTGAACCAAAGAAAAACAAGACATAACCCAAACCAGAATGAACCCAAGCGTCCTCAGCCCTCATTGCAAATCTCTCTGATCATGAATCGAGAGAGACATGTTAAACATGGACTGAACTGAACTGTTGAGGTTGAATACATGTTTTCAGTTAACTTTACTATGTTAATCAGCAGTTAATTTGTCTCTGTTCAAATGTGAACTGAAATTATACTTTTTGGTGGTGTTAGTAATTCCTAATGATTACTTGATTTTTTATGATTTTTTGTTAGAGGCTGTACTTTCAGTTAGGTCAAATCAGAACCGAATCCACTGGGGGGGTTGCCCGCAGGCCGACCGTGTGGGAAGTCGCAGCTCCTCCAAGACCCTGTCCAGGGATAAAATGGAAGTGAGGAGCTTCAAGTGGCCTGGAAGGTGCCCAGTGATGGCGTGGCTTGGTTGATGGCTGAGCAGGACATGGACGTGGAGGCCCTGCAGGCCATGCAGGACGTGATCTGGCAGGCGCACAGACCTCTGTGCTGGAGACGTGGCTGGACCAGATGGCACAGAAACCTCTGACAGAGCAGAACCAGCCAGTGTGGAAACCTCTGGTGGAGCTGATCAGCACCAGATGGTGTGGAAACCTTGAGGCGACTTTTGTTGTGATTTTGAGCTATATAAATAAAATTGAATTGAATTGAATTGAAACCCCTGGCAGAGCTGACGCAGGCTGGTCAGGTGACAGCGTAGTAGCTGTCGGCGGTTGAGCAGGTGGCTGGACGGACTCCCCTGAGCCTCCAGCGGAGACTGGTGGCGGCTGAACTGGCTGCACCGTTTCAAAACCTCCGGGGATCCAGAGCCAGCTGAGTCCAGAGACTCACTGTCAAAATAAAACAGGAAATATGAGACATTCTCAAGGACACGGACTTGACACAGTGACATGGAGACAGGACTGGGGGAGACAGAGAGGGAACATGGAGCACAGAGACAAGAGTAACTACATGAGAAACATGGAACACGGGAAGGGCACAGGGACAGAAACCTAAAGAGCAGGGACTATAAATATAACACCAACAGAAAACAATAAAGAGAACCAAAATCATGAAAAAAAACAATTTAAAGAATATAACTTAAACCAAATTACACGTACTGGAACACAGACCCAGTACCGTGACACCACTGAAGTGCAGTATCTTTAATGCCTGCAGCATGCTCTAATCGCTGCAATCAAAATGTTGTGGGCAGCCTTGTAGGAATGGGGTGAAAAAGAGACAAACAGAAGTCTATGTGTTAGTGGCTTGAGTGATGGGGATTACTCAGACCATGGCCTAGTTTGGTCGGTGGGTGGGTTGAGGGGATCAGGGTGGCATGTAGAGGGATAGTGTTTATTTAATGTCCTAATGGCCCTGGGGAAGAAGCTGTTTGTGAATCTGCAGGTGTGGGACCTGATTGATCAGAGGGCAGTGGGTCGAACAGGTAGTGGGCAGGGTTCAAGGGGTCACGTGTAATGACCCTGGTTTTCCTGTGACAGGAGAAGCTGGGGATGGCCTCCAGGGCTGGTAATTCAATTTTAATTCAATTCAATTTTATTTATACTGCCCAACAACAGTCACCTTAACGTGATTTATATTGTACGGTAGACGCTACAATAATACATACAGAGGAAAAACCCAACAATCATATGACCCCCTCTGTGCGACCAGGTGGGGTGAGGGAAGGAAGACAGGACAAAAGACATACTGTGCGAGAGAGCCAGAGATTAATAAGTATCATTCAATGTAGATAGGTCTATTAACATATAGTCAACGAGATACTGAAGGAGAAATAGTCAACAAAATAAATGAGCCAGAGAATCATAGATTTACTAAACTGACCGACAATAATAGTTCCAATATTTTATTTTTGTCCATAAATAATTTTTCTCATCCATATTTAAAAAAAATACTTGTAGTACCTTCTACAACCAAATAAGGTGAATTTCTTTCCACAACAGTGGGGGAAACAATTAATGTTGAGAGACCGAATATTAAACAAAATGTACACACACAAACACACACAAGCATTATATAAAAGTTATTTCAGTCAATGACATTGACATGCATCAGAAGGAGGCAGTTGAGGGCATATGACAAGGACATGCTGGAGAGATTATATCTCTCGACTGGCCTGGGAACACCTTGGTGTTACCCCAGAGAGGCTGGAGGAGGTGGCTGGGGAGAGGGAGGTATGGACCCGGCCCCGGATAAGCGGAAGAAGATGGATGGATGGATGCATGGACATTGACATGCAGTCAATTTATAAGTATTTGATCCCTTGCAGCCTTGCTGACACCATGGACCTGCCAAACACCAATGACTTGTCAAAGGATTTCAGGGACAACATTGCAGACCTGCACAAAGCTGGAATGGGCTACAAGACCATCAACAAGAAGCTTAATGAGAAGACAACTGCTGGGGTTAGTATGCAGAAATGGAAGGAATACAGAATGTCAATCTATAGCCCTTGGTCCGGAGCTCCAAACTGAGCTCTTTGGCATCAACTTGAGGAATGGATGCAGCCATGTACAGTAAAATCTTACACGAAAACCTCCTTCTCTCAGCCAGAACACAAATGGGTCTTTCAGCACAACAGTGACCCAAAACATACTGCCAATGCAATAAAGGAGTGGCTAAAGAAGAAGCACATTAAGGTCATGGACCAACATTGTCAGTCTCCAGAACTCAGTCCTATAGAAAATCTGTGGAAGAAGCTGAAGCTGTTGCCAAGTGGCAGCAAGAAACTTAAAGGGTTTAGAGAGTTTCTATAAAAAGTGGGCGAAAATCCCTCATGAGATGTGTGTAAATCTGCTGACCAACTACAAGAAATATCTTACCGCTGAGCTTGCCACCAAGTACTAAGTACATCTGCTTGCGATCAAATATTTATGTCATTCAATGACGTGCAAATCAGTTTATAAGTTTTATTTAATGTGTTTTTCTAGATTCTTTTCTTTTAATTAAAATGAATCTGCCATAAAATGATAGACTTTTCATTTATTTGTAAGTGTACTAAGAATATTTGCAGGTGATTCAAGTGAAAGTATTCTTTAATCAAGCATGTGTGGGGTAAAACACGAAATATGTTGCTATATAAAAGTTTTAAATTAATTCAGCTGCACAAATTAAGCTACAGAAAACACCAATGACCGATGACCAGGAGAGCACCACAGTGATTTCAATTCAGTCCTCCTTATGGATCTTTAAACACGGCATGTTTAGCAAGTTTCTAACCAAAAGAAACTGTTTTGTTGCAATGTGTTTCTAATACACTTGACTCCAGATTTTACAAATATGACCAATCAACAGCTAATAGGTTATTAGCAGCATGATGGCAGTGCAGCAGTTATGTGGCTAAACTTGGATTATATGTCCTGATTTCCTCTGAAAAACCAGTAATGTTTAACACAGCTCAAGATCAAGGTATCCACTATGCTGCTGGGTTGCATGAATACATACCTGATTTAGGGGCCATTATGCCATAACAGGTTTCATAGCTTCCTGCTGATTTTCTATTATATGGGTTTTTAAAGTGTGTGAGTGTGCAAATACATGTGTGAGACATCTCGTTACTGCTGCGTCTAAGACAGCATTATGTCTTTCACCCCGAGGAATCGCGCACAGTAGATGCGCAGCAACCTGGCTGTTCAAAATATGAAAATCTTATGGACGATGTGGGAAAAGCTTTGTTGTTACAGGCTTTATGGTAATGCTCTTATGCATGAGAGCTGCATTCCTGTATAATATGCAAACGCTGCTTTACAGATTCAGGTCATGGAGAGGACAGGAGATGCCAACTCCTGGTAACTATACTACTACCAGTAAATTTTTTGCCTTCTCGATGGGCAAAAAATTGTGTTGTGTCAGTTGTGTTGTGCAGAGGTCAAGTTGGTACACAGCTGACAGCCCTATTTGACAACTGTAAGAATTCATATTTGCTGGTGACACTAGTTGGGAGTTATTCAAAATTGAAGGCACACTGAACCAGCATGGCTACCACCACATCAGGTTTGTGTTTATTTGGATCATCATTTATTTTTCAACAGGACAATGACCCCAAACACAACTCCAGGCTCTGTAAGGGCTATTTGACCACGAAGGGTGATGGAGTGCTTCACAGGATGGCCTGGACTCCACAGTCACCTGACCTAAACCCAAATGAGATAATTTGGGATGAGATGGACCACAGAGTAAAGGCACAATGGTCAACAGGTGCTCAGCATCTCTGGGAACTCCTTCAAGACTGTTGGAAAACCATTTCATGAAGCTGATCGAGAGACTGCGAAGAGATACAAAGGGTGGCTATTTTTGAAGAATCTAAAATATAAAACATGTTTTGAGTTAGTTCACACTTTTTTGTTTACTACATAATTTCATGTGTTTATTCATAGTTTTGATGCCTTCGGTGAGAATCTACAGTAAAAAAGAAAAATAATGAAAAACAATTAAATAAGAAGGTATGTTTTGACTGGTAGTGTGTATATATATATATATATATATATATATATAAACACCCATCTCGCCCCTGCGGGCGGTTTATCCTTCAAGCTCGGGTCCTCTACCAGAGGCCTGGGAGCTTGAGGGTCCTGCGCAGTATCTTAGCTGTTCCCAGGACTGCGCTCTTCTGGACAGAGATCTCCGATGTTCTTCCCGGGATCTGCTGGAGCCACTCGCCTAGCTTGGGAGTCACCGCACCTAGTGCTCCGATTACCACGGGGACCACCGTTACCTTCACCCTCCACATCCTCTCGAGCTCTTCTCTGAGCCCTTGGTATTTCTCCAGCTTCTCGTGTTCCTTCTTCCTGATATTGCTGTCATTCGGAACCGCTACATCGATCACTATGGCCGTCTTCTTCTGTTTGTCTACCACCACTATGTCCGGTTGGTTAGCCACCACCATTTTGTCCGTCTGCATCTGGAAGTCCCACAGGATCTTAGCTCGGTCATTCTCCATCACCCTTGGGGGCATCTCCCATTTTGACCTCGGGACTTCCAGGTTATACTCGGCACAGATGTTCCTGTACACTATGCCGGCCACTTGGTAATAGAATAGAATAGAATAGAATAATCCTTTAATTGTCCCACAAGGGGAAATTTGGTTGTAACAGCAGCCAAAAAGACACATATACAAACAAACAGTACACAGGACACAGAACAGAAACATACACAATTTTTCTTAAATATTTACATTAAGGACAATGGTTACTATATACAGAGTACTGTACAGTTATTAAATTAAATAAAAATAACTACAAGTAAGAGGCAAACCAGGTTGTAGTGCGAATCGATTGATTAACGTATTGCAGTTACAGTGCTGATGTAAACATCTATGATTGTTGGGAGCAGTTCTGATTGTACAGTCTGACAGCTGCAGGGAGGAAGGACCTGCGGAAACGCTCCTTCATGCATCGAGGATGCAGCAGTCTGTCACTGAAAGAGCTCTGCAGTTCAGCAACATTTACATGCATGGGGTGGGAGACTCTGTCCATCAGAGATGTTATTTTGGCCAGAGTCCTTCTGTCTCCCATCACCTGCACTGGGTCCAGGGTGCATCCCAGAACAGAGCTGGCCTTCCTGATGAGTTTATCCAACCTCTTCCTCTCAGCTGCCGATAAACCGCTGCTCCAACATACCACACTGTAAAAAATGACAGATGCCACCACAGAGTCATAGAAGGTCTTTAAAAGCACTCCCTGTACTCCAAATGACCTCAGCCGCCTCAGCAGGTAGAGTCTGCTCTGACCCTTCCTGTAAAGAGCATCAGTGTTGTGGCTCCAGTCCAGTTTATTATTCAGGTGAACACCCAGGTACCTATAAGAGTCCACTATCTCAATGTCCACTCCCTGGATGTTCACCGGTGTCAGTGTGGTGGGTCTGCGTCTCCGGAAGTCCACCACCAACTCCTTGGTTTTCCCAGCAATGATCAGCAGGTGGTTCTGCTGACACCAGTCCACAAAGTCCAGAGTCCACTGTCTGTACTCTGAGTCGTCCTCACCTGTGATGAGGCCGACTATGGCAGAGTCGTCAGAGAACTTCTGTAGGTGGCAGCGTGGGGAGTTGATGGAGAAGTCTGCAGTGTAGAGGGTGAAGAGGAACGGTGCCAGCAGAGTTCCCTGTGGGGCCCCCGTACTGCAGACCAGCGTATCAGAGACACAGCCCTGTGACCTCACATACTGTGGGTGTTCTGTGAGGTAGTCCAGTATCCACTGGGACATGTGGTGGTCCACTCCCGATAACTCCAGCTTGTCTCTCAGAAGTCGTGGCTGGATGGTGTTGAAAGCACTGGAGAAATCAAAGAACATGATCCTCACAGTGTTTCCAGGCTTCTCCAGGTGAGTCAGAGCTCGGTGCAGGAGGTAGATGATGGCGTCCTCCACCCCAATGCCAGACTGGTAAGCAAACTGCAGTGGATCCAATGAAGACCTCACCAGGGGGCGCAGATGGTTTAGAACCAACCTCTCGAGGGTCTTCATCAGATGCAATGTCAGGGCTACCAGCCTGTAGCTGCTGAGGTCCTTGGGATGGGGGGTCTTTGGTACCGGTACCACACAGGAGGTCTTCCACAGCTGTGGTACTTTCCCCAGTGACAGGCTCAAGTTGAACAGATAACCTAGGATGCCACAGAGTTCATCTGCGCAGCATCTCAGGAGCTTGGAGCTGACGCCATCTGGACCTGCAGCCTTCCGCACCTTCATCTTGCGAAGCTCATTCCTCACCTGAAGTGCTGAGATAGAAAGAGTGGATTTTGGGGGAGCGGTGTGTATGTTGGACTCCACAGAAGCCGGGGGTGGGTGTAATGACTGGGAGCTGGGAGGTGTGAAGCTGAGAGGTGTGAAGTCCTGAGATGAAGGACAGGCAGTCCCTGAAGATGGCGTTATGGCGTTCCATGTATGCCTTGCCTGCTAGCATCTTGCACCCTGCTGTTATGTGCTGGATTGTCTCTGGGGCATCTTTACACAGCCTGCACCTGGGGTCTTGCCTGGTGTGATAGACCCCAGTCTCTATGGATCTTGTACTCAGAGCTTTTTCTTGTACTGCCATGATTAGTGCCTCTGTGCTGTCTTTCAGTCCAGCTTTGTCCAGCCACTGGTAGGATTTCTGGATATCAGCCACCTCCTCTATCTGCCAGTGGTACATACCGTGCAGGGGCCTGTCCTTCCATGATGGTTCCTCGCCTTCCTCCTCTTTCTTGGGTTTCTGCTGCCTGAGGTATTCACTGAGCACGCTGTCAGTTGGGGCCATCTTCATGATGTATTCGTGGATGTTTCTTGTCTCATCCTGGACTGTGGTGCTGACACTCACCAGTCCCCGGCCCCCTTCCTTCCGCTTAGCGTACAGCCTCAGGTGCTGGACTTGGGGTCAAACCCTCCATGCATGGTCAAGAGCTTTCTTGTCTTATATGTCAGTGGCTTCTATCTCCTCCTTTGGCCAGCCTATTACCCCAGCAGGGTACCTGATCACAGGCAGGGCATAGGTGTTGATGGCCCGGATCTTGTTCTTACCATTCAGCTGACTCCTCAGGACTTGCCTGACCCTCTGCAGGTACTTGGTGGTTGCAGCTTTCCTAGCGGCCTCTTCATGGTTCCCATTCGCTTGCGGGATCCCCAGGTACTTGTAACTGTCCTCTATGTCTGCAATGTTGCCTTCTGGTAGTTCAATCCCCTCAGTTCTGACTACCTTCCCTCTCTTTGTTACCATCCGACTACACATCTCCAGTCTGAATGACATTCCAATGTCATTGCTGTATAGCCTGGTGGTGTGTATCAGTGAATCGATGTCTCGTTCACTCTTGGCATACAGCTTGATGTCATCCATGTACAGGAGGTGGCTGACAACCGCTCCGTTTAAGTAGTCGGTATCTGTAGCCAGTCTTGTTAATGATCTCACTGAGGGGTTCAGGCCTATGCAGAACAGCAGTGGGGACAGAGCATCTCCTTGGTAGATCCCGCACTTGATGGTGACTTGTGCTATGGGCTTGGAGTTGGCCTCTAGTGTTGTATGCCACATCCCCATTGAGTTCCTGATGAAGGCTCTTAGGGTCCTGTCGATCTTGTACAATTCTAGGCATTCCAGTATCCAGCTGTGGGGCATTGAGTCATAGGCCTTCTTGTAATCAATCCAGGCTGTGCACAGGTTGGTCAGTCTGGTTTTGCAGTCTCGGCTGACTGTTCTGTCTACCAGTAGCTGGTGTTTTGCGCCTCTGGTATTCTTTCCAATCCCTTTCTGTGCTCCGCTCATGTATTGACCCATGTGCCTGTTCATCTTAGCCGATACGATGCCTGACAGGAGCTTCCATGTAGTGCTGAGGCAGGTTATTGGTCGGTAGTTGGATGGGACCGGTCCCTTCTTGGGGTCCTTGGGGATCAGGACCGTCCGACCTTCGGTTAGCCATTCCGGGTGTCTCTCGTTAACTAGCAGCTGGTTCATTTGTGCTGCCAGACGCTCGTGGAGTGCAGTCAGCTTCTTCAGCCAGTAGGCGTGAACCATGTCGGGCCCTGGTGCTGTCCAACTCTTCATACTGGAGACCCTTTCTTGGATGTCTGCCACTGTGATGGTTACCGGACCCTGTTCAGGGAGGTCGCTATGGTCTGCCCTCAGATCCACTAGCCACTGAGCATTGCCGTTATGGGTTGCGTCCTTCTCCCATATGCTCTTCCAGTATTGCTCCGTCTCCAGCCTTGGTGGTGCTGTTCTCTTATTGTTCCCTTGCCACTGAGAGTACACCTTTGCTGGTTCTGTGGAGAACAGCTGGTTTATTCTCCTGCCTTTTATCTCTCTGGTGTACCTCCTCAAGCGGCTGGCCAAGGCTGTGAGTCTTTGCTTGGCAGTTTCCAAGGCCTCAGGTATGGACAGCTTCCTGTATTTCTTATGCACCTTCTTTGTTGCGCCTTTCTGCAACTCCGTTAGTTGGCTAACCTCCCTTCGTGCTACTTTGATCTTGCCCTCTAGCCTCCTTCTCCATGGAGGGTACTGCCCCTTGTGGCTGTTCAACTTGTAGCCAAGCATCTCACTGATCACTGCTGCCGTAGTGTAGATCAGCTTGTTAGTGTCGGTAATCGTGGTTGCAGGTATCGTCCGTAGTGCTGCATTAACATCATCTAGCAGACCTTCTGAGGGTACTTCACGTAATCTTGGTAACCGGCTACGGGGGATCCAGGTTTCAAGCTTGGCCATGATCCTATCTTTCAGGTCAGTTCCTCTTGCACTCAACGATCCTTCTCCTATCACACTTGGGGGTATGTACCCAGATAGCAAGACGACATTGAATCTATGTTGATTTTTCATCCGAACCGTCGTATATGGTCGGGGTTGAAATGCCAATGTTGTAACAACATTGAAATACTGTGGTAAACCGACGGTCTTACTATAGAGACGTTGTAACAATGTTGATTCACCGTTGTTTTTTTGTCATTGATATTTGATCTATTTATAGTCGACCAGGTGACAACAACAACGTCGAGAAAACGTCTATTTATAGTTGACGATCATTCGGCTCCGGTCACCATCAAAAACCATCGATTTGTAGTTGAGCATTAAATTGCATTGCAACTGATCGGGTATAAAGTACCAGAGAAAGTAGATTTATTGTTCACTTGTTATCAATGACTTGGTCTAGTTCACCAGCTTTAAAAAATCGTGTCTACGTGCAATTTATGTATGTTGACCGGGAAATTAAAGCAGCGATCACTTGGACTATTCCGCAGCACCCCTCTCACATTGGTACATCCCCCCAGGTATTCATTGTCTTCAACAGTAGAGCGGGACATTTGATTTACTCTCAGCGGAATTGACCGGAGAAGGCATCAGTTCATGCACTGCACTGGCCCGCACCACGGTTAGTATAAGGTAAGAATGAATGAATTGTTTTTCTACTCGTTATTTCCATGTTTGCATTTTAATAACATTAAAAAACTCGTTAATGTTGTACATTAACAAGTTTTTTACTGTTATTTACGTTGCTCCCACAAAATGTGGGAGCCCGAAATTGTGTCTACTTCTTACAATCCGGCAACAAATAAATTGCACTGCTAACAAAGTATATCAACAAAGAAAACATTTTCGTTTCATAATTTCTTCGTTATATTCCCTTACAAAGCTAGCTTTAACGCTTCGAGGTTTCCTTTGTTCTTGCCGTCGCCGGCGCTTGACCCAGACTTTCGCTCATTTGTTGCTTAGTACTACAAAAAATTATACATCTGTTTTATGTGATTGATAAACGTAATGGTAACTCTATAAATGTGTTCAAGGACTTTGTTACTTTTAATGACTGGGGAGCACCCGCTTCAATTCGCACTCAATTCAAACTTTACGTTGCACGCTCACCGAACTTTACGTTGCACGCTCACCCAAATTTATGTTGCACGCTCAACTTTACGTTGCACGCTCAACTACCAATTGCGTGTGCACCGTTCGTCCGCAGTAAACAGCGTTTTTGGTCACTGAAAATGGAGATGTCTAAAAACGCCTGCCAGGGTGGATATTTTCGAAAACTCCGTTTTTGCATTTATGTGTGGACCAGAAAAACGGAGCAAACCGTCCACACGTACACGGGTATTTTTGAAAACGGAGATTTTCCGTTTTCGTTTTAAAAAATAATCCCGTCCACACGTAAAGGCAGAAATTAAGGAAAACGCTGCTAGGAACATGCCAAAGCAGCAGGTGGCACTATATTCCTAACCGTGTAGAAATGTTGGCCAATCAGAAGTCTAGAAGCCTCGGCGGGAAATAGTAAACAAAGTTGGGGCATAGAAGCAGAACTGAGTCGTATGTGTGGAGGGACAGTAACTGTGTGTGTATATGTAAGCATTTAAACACTGCAGAGAGTACAATTAACAGTAACAGCATTGTAGAAATTCATTTCACCGAAACAATAACGTGGCGCACACTGTGACGTCAAAAAAGGTGCACATCTTTGACGCTGCGTTTTCTCCGTTTTTCTCGTCCACACGTAAATGCAAAAACGGAGTTTTCGAAAATATCCACCCTGGCCGGAGTTTTTAGAAATCTCCGTTTTCAGTGACCGAAAACGCCGCTTACGTGTGGGATTTAAAGGTGCAAACGCATAGAAAAATCTGCGTTTTCAAAAATACCGGTGCGTGTGGACATAGCCGCAGAGTCAACGGTCGGCGCCAATTTTGACGTCACACTGCGCTACGTTTTTGTCTCGGTGCTATGAAATCCTACAATGGCAGCCTTAGACAAAATACTGTTAATTTAAGTATATTCAGTGTTTAAATGCTTACATTTACACACACAGTAACTGTCCCTTCACACAAAGGACTCGATTCATCTTCTATGAGCTGTCTTTGTATCTAGTTTTCCCTCTTTATTGACGTTGTTCCTTATTTCTCCTCTTTTTTCAGATCACATTTGGTTACTACCATCCACCCATCAATACGTAAGAAACTCACGTCCTTAAAACTTTCCTATTGTTAAACATTTTGCTTATTTGGCTATTTCCAAATACAGCAATATTATTAAAATAGCAATATATTTGTTTAATCTGATATACACTGACAATGACATCACGCTGGTCAAGGAGGCGCAAATTACGCAAAATGGTTGAGGCAGCAGAGTCAGATATAATCAGGCGCTTTAATGAAATGGTTGCTGAAAAACATAAACAAAAGAGCAATGCACAAGTTGAAAATAAGCGACCGCAGGTTGCAGAAGAGTCTGGTGTGTCCCACTGTTGTCACCCGGGTATAGACAGTCCTGTATTTCCCAGTCGCTCTGAGCACATTTCAGAAGTATGTGAGACCTATGTGTCACCCGACAAGGATAATGACTATGACTTCAGTATTGACAGCTTTGGTTGCCATGCAGCACCGTTTGATTCTGATATTAGTGATGCTGAAGCTGATGACGAAGCGCCCAATAATGAATTCTTAATAACAAGTTTAAGATACTGGGCTTCTACATTTTCAGTCTCGTTGGTGGCAGTAACAGCACTCTTGGGAATTTTGCGTGTGACCTACCAAAAGATGCCAGGACAGTTCTCCGGACGCAAGGTCAAATAAACACAATAAAAATGGATGGTGGGGAATACCATCATTTTGGTTTGGCTAAAGGGTTGGTCTCTCGACTAAAATCCTTGATCTTGCCTGCCAACTTGAACAACCTAAAATTGCAGTTTAATATAGATGGTTTACCCCTTTTCAAAAGCAGTAAACTTCAGTTCTGGCCAATTCTTGCAATTACAAATGTTGACTACACCAAATCACCATTCCTTGTTGGTCTCTACTGTGGTCTGGGTAAGCCAAAAAGTGTAGTTCAGTTCTTGGACCCATTTGTGAAGGACCTCAGGCACATTTTGAAGTATGGCATTATCTACAATAGCTGCCAGATAACTGTTAAAGTTCGTTCATTTGTGTGTGATGCACCTGCAAGAGCTTTCATTAAAAACATAAAGGCTCATAATGGTTATTCTGGTTGTGATAAATGTGTTCAAGTAGGTGAATGGAAGAACAAAATGACGTACCCTGAACTTAATGCAAAGCTTAGAACGGATTCAGATTTTCAGTTGATGACTGATGAAGACCACCACTTGAATCAAACATTGTCTCCTTTAGCTGGTATGGTTAAGATGATAACAATGTTTCCCTTGGATTATATGCATCTATGTTGTCTTGGAGTAACAAGAAAACTCATATACTTGTGGATAAAGGGCAAAGTACTTGCAACAAGGCTGTCCAGTCGAACAGTAGTTGAAATTTCAGAAAAGTTGAAAGCTCTGCGGCCTTATACACCAAATGAGTTTAACCGCAAGCCAAGGGAATTGTCCGAAATTGATAGATGGAAAGCAACAGAGTTGCGAATGTTTATGTTGTACACCGGGCCCATAGTGCTTAGGAATAGCATTCCAGTTAAGATAAGATAAGATAAGATAATTCTTTATTGTCATTGCACAGTCATACATAGTACAGTAGTACAATGAAATTGGAAAAACTGTCCTACGTCGGCACTACATATAACACAACACGACACGATATGACACATCACAACGCAACACAAACAACACAACACAGTATATTAACTTAGAAATAAAAAAGAAGAATAAGTGTTATGTGTATTGCACACTGTTATTATTGCACATTAATTATTATTGCACCTTGTTATAAATATAAATATTATTATTGTTATTGTTTTAAACATTGTTACCTCCCCCTAAAAAAAGTCCAGGCAGGTAGCCAATCAGGTCAGCTATTTGCATTGATTAGGGCTATTGCCCTGTTGTAAAAGCTGTCCTTGAGTCTGTTTGTTCGGGACCTCAGCAGCCTGAACCTCCTGCCAGACGGCAGCAGCTTAAACACCCGAAGTCCTGGGTGTGTACAGTCTCGTAGGATGCTGCGTGCCCTCTTGAGACAGCGAGTGCTGTACAGGTCCTTCAGGGAGGGAAGAGGATGTCCAATGATTTTTTGGGCCATATTGATGACCCTCTGGGTGCCTTTCTGTGTGCTGTGGTGCAGCTGGAGAACCATACACCGATGCAATATGTCAGCACACTTTCAATGGAGCAGCGGTAGAAGACGGTCAGCAGCTCCTTCTTCAGGTCCATTTTTCTGAGGATTCTCAGAAAGTGGAGACGCTGTTGGGCCTTCTTTAAGACCGCAGAGGTGTTAGAGCTCCATTGGAGGTCTGTGTCTATGTGCACACCCAGAAACTTGAAACTGGAGACCCTTTCCACGCACTCCCGTTGATGCTGACAGGCTGCAGCTCAGACTTCCTCCTTCTGAAGTCAACTACCAGTTCTTTTGTCTTGGTGGTATTGAGGTCCAGGTTGTTATCTACACACCAATCTGACAGCCTCTGAACTTCAGCTCTGTACGCCGTCTCATCTCCCCTGAGATGAGCCCCACCACGGTGGTATCATCTGCAAACTTGATGACTGCGTTGTCTGGGTGGGTACTAACACAGTCATGTGTGTACAGAGTGTACAGTAGGGGACTCAGTACACAGCCTTGTGGAGAGCCGGTGTTGAGGCTGAGGGCTGAGGAAAGATGAGGCCCCACTCTAACTCTCTGTACACGGTCTGACAGGAAGTCTCTGATCCAGCGGCAGGTGGTAGAAGGAAATCCGATTTCCAGCAGTTTAACTATTAGTCTGTCCGGGAGTATCGTATTGAAAGCAGAGCTAAAGTCAACAAAGAGCAGCCTGGCGTAACGGCCCTGCACTTCCAGGTGAGAGATGGTGGTGTGGAGCGTTGTAGCAATGGCATCTTCAGTTGATCTGTTAGCTCTGTATGCGAACTGGAGTGGGTCGAGTGTGGGTGGCAGGCAGGACATGATGTGACGCCGGACCAGTTTCTCAAAGCACTTCATTATAACAGGTGTTAGAGCAACTGGTCGGTAGTCGTTGAGGCTGCTAATGTTAGTGCGCTTTGGCAGTGGGACAATTGTGGCTGACTTTAGGCACGGCGGGATGCAGGACTGGGACAGTGAAGTGTTGAAGATCTTAGTGAAGACCCCAGCCAGCTGGTCTGCACACTCTTTTAGGACCTTTGCGGTTACCCCATCTGGTCCGGCGGCCTTCCTGGGGTTCACTGCCCTCAGTGTGCGCCTCACCTCATATTCCTGCACTATGAGGCTTGGGCTGCTGCTGCTGTCCGATGTTTTTGCTGCTGCTGCCTCTGGTCCCTTCACCTCAAAGCGTGCGAAGAAGTGGTTCAGCTCCTCCATAGCTCCGCATTGCCCTCAGTCAATGTGGTATTGCAAGGTTTGTAGTTGGTTAAGTGCTGAACTCCTTGCCATACCTGTCGTGAGTTGTTGGTGCTGAAGTGGTCTTCGATCCTTCTCTTGTACGCTGCCTTGGCTTCTCTGATGCCTCTTTTCAACTCAGATCTGGCTGCACTGTACTGCACACCATCACCGGATCTAAAAGCGGCGCCACGTTGCTTCAGCAGGACCTGGACCTCTTTAGTCATCCAGGGTTTCTGGTTGAATACACCCGGAGACGTTTGTCCACAGTGACGCTGTTGACACAGAAGTTAATATATGAGAGCACTGATGTTGTGTGCTCTTCGAGGTCCTGATGTTCAAACACGCCCCAGTCCGTGTTTTCAAAACAGTCCTGCAGCTGATGTGATGCACCTTCTGGCCAGGTTTTCACAGTTTTTGTGACTGGGGGCTCTTCTCCTAATGGGAGTGTATGCAGGGATCAGCAGCACGGACATGTGGTCTGACAAACCTCGATGTGGTAGAGGGGTTGCTCTGTAGCCTTTTTGGATGTTGCTGTAGGCTTTATCCAATGTGTTTTTCCCCTGGTTGCACATTTAATATGCTGTTCAAATCTGGGGAATACTGACCTTAAATCAGCATGGTTGAAGTCCCCAGCTATAATGTGCACTGCGCGCTTGGATGGGAGTTCTGCTGGTTGCTTATTGTCTTGTGCAGCTCCTCCATGGCCGAGTTAGCATTAGCATCGGGTGGTACATACACGGCCGTTACCATGACAACAGTAAACTCGCGAGGTATGTAGACGGGTCTGCACTTCACAGTCAAATATTCCAAATCCGGGGAACAATGGCTGTCTACAGTCTTTGTGTTTTTGCACCAGCTGTCATTGGTGTAGATGCATAAACCCCCTCCTTTGATCTTACCGGAGTGGCCGTTCCTGTCGTGACGGTGGACCGTGCAGCCTGCTAGCTCAATAGCCGAGTCCGGAATTGATGGCTGCAGCCAAGTCTCTGTGATCAATATTATGCTGCTGTCCCGTATGCACTTGTTGACTGCAATCTGTAATCTCAGTTCGTCGATTTTGTTGGTTATGGACCTGACGTTAGAGAGGAAAATACTCGGAAGCGGTGGCTTAAATGGCTGTTTCTTTAGCCGTGCTAGTGGGCCCGCCCTGCAGCCACGCTTTTGCCTCCTTTGTTTACGTTTCCTCTTTGTCTTGCCGCTGGGAAGAACCAACCACGGAGACCCTGGAGCTCTTATTATGTCCTCCGGAATGCCGTGAAAATGGTGGTAGTCCGATGTAATGCTCCTTGCACAGCGTAATCCCAAACTCAGAAGGTCCTGACGACTGTAAGTGGACTCTACTCGTTGTATAATAATAAAAAACACACACATCCACACAGATACACGTAGAAAAAGTAAAAAACAAAACACCGAACGTGAGGAGCAGTGAGCCGCTGCGTCTGTGCGCGCCGCCATCTTAGTGGATTAGTTGTTAGTTGAGTTCTATGAGTTCTATGATAACTTTATGTTGTTTTCTGTAGCAATGCATCTGCTGTTATCCCCCTCTATGTCTAATGAAATGGTTGATTGTGCCAATGAATTCCTGGTGTCATTTGTTTCTCACTTCGGCGAATTGTATGGTAAGGATGAAATTACATACAATGTACACCAGCTGACACACCTTTCAGAAGAATATCGACTCTTTGGCCCGTTGGATAACATTGCTGCTTTCCCATATGAAAATTACTTAGGCCAGATTAAACATCTCTTGCGCAAGCCTCACTTGCCTTTACAACAAATTGTAAAAAGACTTTCTGAAAAAACGGATGTGAAGCCAGCACCGCCAACAAAAGCACGAAAGTTAATGCATCAGCATCATGATGGTCCACTTGTGGCTCCGATACGCCATTCAGAGCAGTACAAGAAAGTAGTGACAGAAAAGTACATCTTGTCGGTAGGGGATGGGGACAATTGTGTGCAGGTAGTCGATGACATTGCTTTAATCCGCAACATTGTGAAAGTAGATGGTGAGACATTTGTTATCTTACAAAAGTTTTGTCACAAAGAGTCTTACTTTCAGTACCTTACCGTCATCCAGGATTGGATGCTACAGAGTGTCGCAGCTGAACAGCAGACCTGGCATTACAAGGCTCAATAATATTTCTGGCAAATATTTTCTTTGTCCAGACAACACAGCTTTCATTGCATTGCCAATCATGCATAGTCAATAAAAAAAACAAAAAATTTTTTTAATCGGGTTTGCATGTAAATGTTGCCTATATACATTTTAAATTATTATTTATTATTTAGTTCTTTCAATAGATATAGTTTTGTAGTGACTATGAAATATATTGTAATTATCTGTTTCCTGTTTATCCTAGACAGGGCAAGAAAAGACTCCAAATTTTACAAAAAGTTAAAAATGAAAGACTGGTGCATTGTGCAGTTCAACACTGGTGGTACAGAAATTGTCCCTAGTTCATGGTTAAATGGGAAGAAATTGTCATGGCCTCCATATCCTCCGCGAGACACATTCAGGATCCACGCCGCAGTAAAGAGGAGAGTTCATCCTGGTGCAACATGGCTCACCTATGCACCAGTCCGGCTTCTCATAAGCCATGGTGGGTATCATCTAGATTGGTGTTGTATAAATGTAACTATAACAAGTTTTTCGTGTTCTACTTTTTGTGTGGCCATACATTGTGTTTGTACTTCCAGACACATTTCAAGAAGCCGAACGCAGTCTCCAGAAATATCTCAGTGAACACTGTGATACATCTGACCTTCAGTCCGAACCTGAAAGTCAGACCACTCTTAAAAGAAAGCACAAGTAAGACTTTTTTTTTTATTCACAAACATATCTTTGATTGTTCAGAATTTATAATTTTGTCTTTTGTACATATCTGTGATGCTTGAATACTGCAATATAACCACATAAAATGGTCCAAAAAGTGTAAGTTGGTAAACTTTTTAAAAATGCAAATCCGTGTACACTTGTGCACTTCAAAAATTCATTGTATACTGCACCTTCGTGCACATCTCCGTTTCCTGTGTGTGTGTTGTTACAAATCAAAGTGTACAAAATATGCCAAACGCAGATTTGTAATTACTTATGAACTTTTTCTACTTATTTCTTTAGACCAAATCCCCTGTACACGTATAGTGACTCAGAGGATGAGCAGCCCACAAAAAAAAGGTTTCCCCAGGCCCCTCGAGTGAAAATACCAGGTAATAAAATAATGTCTAGTGTCTGTGTACATAACTGTGTGTCACACATGGAAACTTCTTGGACAAGTTGTCTGTATTCTTAAATACTTTAAAAATTTATCTTTTTTCGAGCCCTCAGCCCCCAACGCACTGACAGTCTTCCCCCAGCCCACTGACAGCAGACATAATGCCCTCCCAGCTTCTGATGTAGAGGCGGCACCTTGTCGCCACTCTTCAAAAGCAGAACATTCAAATCAAATCACAAATCACCTTTACAATCTCCCTGGTACAGTACAGCATGCAACAGAGTCTGATGTAGAGGCCTTCCTGAATGTGTGTACTAAATATGATGGTATGCCTTTTTAAATTTTGTTTTAAAAATGAGGTAGGTACAATGTCATTGTGCACTATATCTTCAAAAGCAGATATAAATGGCCGTTGTATACTGCTGGTAACAGGATGTCATCTTCCTGATGGAAGTTCTGTTTTGGCTGGGGTGTAGATTCCAGAGACTCTGTGAGATGTCCACTATTACAAGCCGCATACTGCTGAATGTCATCTTGTGACTTGTTTTTCTGTAGATTCCAGAGACTCTGTGAGGCCACTATTACAAGGCAAGTTCGAACATCTTGAATTTCAGATTTTACATGTTATAAATGGTAAATGAATGGACTATATTTGCACAGCGCTTTAACTAGTCACTAAGGACCCCAAAGCGCTTTACACATTCAGTCATCCACCCATTCACACACACATTCACGCACTAGTGATGGCAAGCTACATATACAAATATCAGATATATGTGACAGGCAAAAACTAGCAAAAACTTTTAGCAGTTAAAACAACTAATAATTGAATGCAGAATGTTACACCATCACTTATGGATATATTAGTGTTTCGCCACACACTGCTTAAGCCATTAATCTTTCTGGAATTGTTCTTTGAAACAGATGCGACCGCACAAAAGTTTTTAACAATGCTGTCAGACCTGACGAGATCTGTCAACGAACTGCGTGAGGAGGTCAGAGCCATCCGCAATACCGGCTCAAATGAATCTCTAGATGCTGGGGTACTCCCTTTGGATTTGCCCTTAAACAGCATTGAGGAGCTAAACCATGCAGAGGCAGCTCTTACGTCGCAAGAGGCAATTAAGGCAATGGTAAGATATAAAGCTTATGTACACTTTGTAACTATAAAGTGTAATAGCTGTCAGATGTGATTTAAATGCATAACATCCACATACACACAAGCACTTGCATAAACATTTAAGACATGAGACACGCTAATTCCATCTCTTAAAATGTGTCTATAGGTGAGACGCTTTGCCTTGATTGGAGGGACCACACTTGAGGTGCGAGTCCGCCGTGTAATGGCTTATGCCATTACAAATGAGCTGGCCTCACTACTAAACTGGGCAGGGAAAAAAACAAAGGACCACACGAAACAAAAAAGGGCATTTAAAGATACTGCGCTGTGCAGATGCATATTTGGTAAATTTTACCGTTTATTGTAGTTTTAGGAGGCTAAAGTGAACAATAAAGAGATCAGTTGATCTGCTGGGTGTGTTTCACATGTCCTATGTCCGGTTTTTGTCCTAGATGGCCTGACGCAGCAGTTAGGGGCAAACTCGATGTCAGAGTTTCTCTTTGCACAGGCAGTGCAGAAGTGGCTACGGTACGCCCCAGACCGTTTGGGTGGTGCAGGACGCACATCATCCGTCCCCATCCCGCGGGAGTAGTAAAAACTACAAAGTTATATTAAAATATAAATGTAAAATAGAAAACTGTTTAAATAAAGTATTTAGCAAACAAAACATGTCTATTGACCTTTTTTTTGTTTAGTTTTTTTTTTTCTCTGTTACATCACATGCAATGCTTTCTTATTATTTCTTATTATTAAAAAATGCGAAAGAGGTGGAAAATCAACACCATAGCTCAACAGTGTTTCAATATCAGAGTCTGACGTTGTTTCAATGTCAAGAGTATTAGAAAATATAACGTTGAATCAATGTCAGGTTTCAACATTGATTCAACATCAAAACCTGACGTTGTTTCAACGTTAAAAATGGGTGCAAGAGTGACGTTGGGTCAACGTCGCACTTCAACGTTGCTTCAATGACGTCGCCTGATATTGACTCAACATTGTTTCAATGTTTCCTTGCTATCTGGGTACCCAATCTAATTAATATGATGAATAAGAAAATGCAATTAGAGTTTTGCCTGACTTTTTCACCTAGCATTGTTGACAGCATTGTTTAGACTATAGTGTGCACATGACTCTCTGTGCGAGTGAGAGCACTAAGCAGGCAGTGTGTAAAAGACAGAAATGCGAGAGTCATCATGATCCATGGTTTCAAATAAAAGAATTGATATTGAGTATATTGTGACTGAGCTAAGGTTAAATCCTGTTGAAAGAAAACAGAATATAAACTGACAAGAAGAGGATCAAATTCATGTGTGATTGAGCTACAGCATATAATCAGTTTATATGGTGTAACATATAAATATGAGAAAATGTGAACATTGTGGTGAAGTGATTTTAATGATTGAGCTATGCTCTAGTTTATTTGTTTGAAAGGTTGCAGAGACAGAGGAACAGGGTGTGGCTCAACATCAGATGTGGATGTCATATTGAATGATGTGGGCATCAAGGATGGGAGGGGAGAAGAAAGGAATAGGAAAGTGCAGAAAGAATAGGTTGTTCTTCCTGTACTTTCCTGTGATGGGTGGAGAACAACATTTTTAAATGGGTTAAAACAAAAAATACTTGAGTAAGACAACAAAATGATTTAATTGACAGAGTTGGGGAGGGAAAAAAGTAATGAAAAATTAATTTTCAATCTGATGGTGAGTCCATGATTTTCACTCTACAGCCATCAAACGCAAGCACGGATGATAGCTGAGAAAGTTTATTAATAGTGAAAGGCAAAATACAAACCAAAGCAGAGCATCACAGGGAACTGCGCTAACAAAAACCTAAACTGGGAACAGCTACAAAATAATAATGAAAGGAACAAAAAAACCTGCGACGAGAAACATGAAAACCTGAGACGTGGAACCTGGAACATGGAGAAACACACGGCAGAAACACAGGGGAAGACACACGGACAAACTAGCAACAAACAGAGGGAAACACAAGGCTTAAATACACAGAGGGATAATGAGGGAATGAAACACAGAAGGAGAACACAGCTGGGAGTAATCAGACATGACAAGACCAAGGGGAAGCAAAACTCAATACATTGACATAGGACACAGACTTTTAAAGTAAAACAGGAAACAAAACAGACGCGGACTTGACTAGGTGAGAAAGCAACCATGGAACACAGAAACCAAAAGACTAGAAAAGATGACAACTTTAATGACAAAATGAAAGTTCAATAGTAATACAGAAACAAAACACTGGGTCACAGACCCAGGACCGTGACAATTTTACCCCCAAATGTAGCTCCTTGTGCAAAAGGAGCAAAATATGTTCAATTTTATTCAATTCAGTTTTATTTATATAGTACCAAACCACAACAATTGTCTCAAGATGCTTTATATTGTAAGGTAAAGGCCTTACAATAATACAGAGAAAACCCCCAAAACCAGATAAACCCCGATGAGCAAGCACTTGGCAACAGTGCTTGCTCATCGGGGCTCATAGGAGACAGTGGGAAGGAAAAACTGTCACGGTCCTGGGTCGATGACCCAGTGTTTTGTTTATCATTATTTTTTTATAATTTCTTTGCTGTAAATGACTTGTGTTCTGTTTTGATGTTTGGTTTTCATCATTGTTATCACTATTAGTGTTTAAGCTTCTTTCTCTGTATTTCTAGTGCTCTAGTTCTTTGTTATGTGATTTCTAGTTCTTAGGTTTTCCATGTGTCCCTTTTAGTTCAGTGTCAAGTCTGCGTCTTTGTGAATTGTCTCTTGTTTCCTGTTTCATTTTGATAGTCCCGAGGGCCGGCCATCTGCCATTATTGTTTTAGGGTGTGGATCTATGATTTTTGATCTGGATGCATTTGATTGAGATGAATGCCATCTCAGTACCCAGTACAGGTTCATTGTATTTTCATCAAGGACGTTTTGAGACAAGCAGAAACAACCTATTTTTCAACTTATTTGTTTGACCACATTTTTCACACTTAGGAACACAAAAACCACAGACTCTCATATTTAAAGCATTTGAAGGTTACACAATTGAATAAGTCATTACGTAAAAGTTTATAATTAACTGCGCCACACAGATTACCCTGCAGAAAAACACCACTCAGCAGAGCAACAATAAGCGATACAAAAGCAAGGCAAAACCAGAAGGGCAAAAGCCAAGTCAGGCTCTTTTCCTTTCCTTTCTTTTCCTTCTGCCTGGCGGCTTTATCTTCCATATTCTTTGTCCAACATATCTCTCCTCTACACATGACCCAACCATCTCGGCCTTGCCTCTCTAACTTTGTCTACCTCTTGTACTCATTTCTAGTCCTGTCCATGATGCTTATATCCCATGAAGATATGAGCATCTTCAGCTCACCTCCTGTCTTTCTGTCAGAGCCACTGTCTCCAAACCAACCTATCATACCAGCTCTCACTACCATCAGACCTTTATTTCACTGTTGGTCAGTCTTGTCTCCACCCACTCCACCCTGCCTGCACTCTCCTCTTCACCTCACACACGTATTCTCTATTCTTTCTTCTACTGACTTTTATTCCTCTTCTCCCAGACCATTCATCCATAGGGGTGGGTTTTGATTATCGATTTATCGATTAAAATCGATTCTGGCTTGGATGACGTGATATCGATTCATTAAAATCCTGAATCGATTTTTAAATATAAATTTATTTTCCCCGAAATGCCAGAGTCTCAGGTTAAACCTCACAAAATTTCTACAGCCACCAAACAGCTAAAACAGTAAATGAGAGCAGGTACACGGATTCTGCACAAAGATAAACACAAAACGCGGACCCGCCGACGCATCAGAATCAGTGAGATGTCGCCTTTCTCCCCCGACAGCACGTACGCGGACACGGACACGCCGGGAGGGAAAGAGAGAGAAAGAAAGCCAGGGACAACAACAAGAGACAACACCATCACATTAGAAAGGTATAGTAATCATCCACAACTATATTGAGTTTTGGATGATAAAGGACTCATAAAGTTTTCTCATGCAGTGAATCCTATGTATGCAATTCCAAGCAGGAAAACACTCTCCCAAAAAATCATCCCAGGCCTATATGACAGAGAATATGCATCTTCTTTTTGTTTTCCATATTTTAATTTATATTTTATTGTGTTGTGGTTTGCAGTCTTTTGCGTTGTTTCACTTTAAATTTGTTTAAAAGGAAAAAGCTGAAAATTTGATTAGTTAAAAGTTGAAATGTAAATAGTTGTTTCTTGTATTTTATAATTTATTACATTTTATGTGGAGTCAATAAATAAAAGTAAATTTACGGTGGCCGCTAGAGACAAAGCATGTACAAACTCCAAAACACAACAGAAGTGCTCCAGGATGCTAGGGGCAGTGTTGAGCTTTTGTTACCTAGTGGCTGCACAAGCCAGGAAGTACCAACAATCGGATTTGGTGTGTGGTAGCAACAGGTAAATGAACATTTTTTAAAAAAATTATTTTAATATATATGAGTGTTTGTGTATAAATAGACAAATGTTACACATATGCTTTCAGTTGTGTAATTTAAGTGATCTAGGTAGCTTTGTACGAGCTTTGGAATTTGTACTTGTTTTGGAGTTTGTACGTGTTTTGTCTCTAGGGGTCACTGTATATATTTATGTATAAACATATATAAATAAAACCACGTTTTTTTTGTTTTTTTATTCCTTTTGTGCCTAATTTTATATTTTTGTTGATAATAAATTAATTAAAGCAACAAAACAACCTGAAGAGCCGGTTGGGAGCCGAAAGAGCCGGCTCTTTTTAGTGAACCGAGCTGAAAGAGCCGGCTCTCTAAAAAGAGCTGGAATTCCCATCACTACCACTTACAGTTCCCCTTTTGTCAAATGTGGGGACTTTGATCATGCTTTCCTGTCATCTGTCCTCCCCACCTTCACCGAGTATACTGCCACACTAGAGACAATAAAACCTTGAACTTACTGTAAGCAAGCATTAAGGATGCATACACTCTACCTCTTCACACCACCTGAGACTGTTCCATACTCCCCACCTCTCCCTGTCCTCAATGGCGCCGTCCCACCCTGATCAGTTAAAATGAAAAAAGAAAAAAGAAGTATTATGCTGAAGTTCTAGAGTTACTTGAATAGTTCTACCCACAAATCAAAACAAATGTGATTTTTCCTCACTTTTTCTGAAACACAGCTTTAGCCCTTTATCACTCCTCTCCTTGACTGCTGACCAGACGAGAAAGGAGCAAAAGAAGCTCAAGAAGAGGAAAAAAAATCAAGAAGCTGAAGACCAGAAAAGCAACAGGTCATTAGTGTGGAGAAGGTCTCTATCTTGTGGACGAATTCTTGTGTGGATCCAGTACCAGGGAGCCTAAACATTTCAAACCAGTCAGTATTAATGTTTCCTGTTTTATTGTGATTGTCTCTTGTCTAATGTGTGTTATGTTGTCTCTTTAATCCTAATTTCCTCCTGCTGTGTTCCCATGTGTCTCCACTTCCCCTAATCACCCTCCTGTGTATATATTCTCTCAGAAACCCTTTGTCCTTTATTCAGCTCCCTGGTGTTAGTGTGGTTCCTGTTTTGTTGGATTTCAGTTCCCAAGTGAGTTTAGCTATACTAACTCACTTTAGTTACACTCTTTACTTATTACCTCAACAAAGGGCTCATCTTTAGTTAAAGACCTCCCTCTTCCACTGCATCTGCAACCTTGGGTCCTCACTACTCCTATTATGACAGATGTGACTGTTGTTTTGACTGAAGGAATATAACCTTTTAAAAAAAAACACAAAAAAATACATGATACATCAAAAACAATATCCAGAAATGCCCCACTTTGAACTTTATACATTTTGAGAACAAAACAATCAGAAAACAGACAAACAAACACACAGGAAAAAACAAACAAACAAACAGAAAAGAAAACGCATGGGGAGAGAAGGCAACAATGTCATACATAAAACTCAGCAAGAAATAAAACAGCACTTAAGTCTCTAACCAGATGAAATTTCAACAAAGTCCAGTTGAAGAGGCTTAATAAAATTGACCCACTCGCACCATAGCTTGGCAAAAACATTCTTCTTAAGACGAATTGAGAATGTGATTGATTCCATTTCATAAATCTCATTCACAATGTCCATCCAATCTGATATAGTGGGGGGCGCAGGAAGGAGCCAGCATCTTGTAACTGCTTTTTTGGCAGCTGCCACAAGGATCATAAAAAGATATTTATTTATCATACCCTGCAGATGATCAAGATTAGCTAGAAATATAGTAGAGAATTGTAAAGGTATATTATTTGCCTTAAATATGGTAAATAAGGCTTTGTGGACTTCGTACCAAAAGGGCTTGATCTTCAAGCAGTCCCAGAATATGTGCCAGTGCCCCACCTCCTGCACCCCACACCTTCTCCAACAGCCGAGGGTACCCGTGTGCCAATGTGTCATCTGGTTTGGTGTTATAAAAAACAACACCTCAGACATTTCCAACTGAAATCCCACCATACATTAGAGTTCGTACATTTCCATATTGATTTACATGCCATCAGCCATTCTTCATTTGATATTGAAATGTCACCTTCTTTTTCCCATGTTTCTTTAATATAAATGGTAAATGGCCTGTATTTATATAGCGCTTTACTAGTCCCTAAGGACCCCAAAGCGCTTTACATATCCAGTCATTCACCCATTCACACACTGGTGATGGCAAGCTACGTTGTAGCCACAGCCACCCTGGGGCGCACTGACAGAGGCGAGGCTGCCGGACACTGGCGCCACCGGGCCCTCTGACCACCACCAGTAGGCAACGAGTGAAGTGTCTTGACCAAGGACACAACGACCGAGACTGTCCGAGCCGGGGCTCGAACCGGCAACCTTCCAATTACAAGGCGAACTCCCAACTCTTGAGCCACGATCGCCCCGATCGTAAATATAAATAGTGGAATGGGTTTCCTGGGTAAAAGCCCTTTGTATAATTTACCAATCACACCCTTAAGTAAGGTGTTTTCATAAGCTTTCCGAAAAATTATTAAAACAGGATCATCTAGATCTGTTTTGGTAAGGACGTTTAGCTGGAGATAGTTCCTCAGCTGGATTTAACTAAAATAGTCTAAATTATTAAGCGTGTTAAACATGTTCCTTCAAAAAACACCTCTTTCTTCTGCCAGGCTCTCCGCACGACCTCTTCTTTAATACGATAGCTTCCAAATGTCACGACTATTGATCTGGGCTTATCAGGGTTATTAGGCTTCACCGTCAGAGCGCAATGTGCTCTTTGAATACCAAGCGACTGGTCACTAAGGAAGTCCAGCGTGTTTCTCAGTAAATTGTCCAGAAAAGTCACCATATCGGCCCCCTCCTTGTCTTCACCTATTCCATATATCCGCAGATTATCTCTGCGAGCTCGGGCCTCCTGCTCAACCAGCCTTGCTTCTAGGTTAGCTTGACGTTCTGTCAGCCTCTTAATTAGCGATGATGGAGCCTGTAGCACCATTTCATTCTCTTCAATTTGCCCCTCAGCCTCTTCCATCCTAGCATCAACTTTTTTTTACTCACGTTTGATGTCCGCATATTGTTCATTGATGTCTTTCCTAAAGTCTCAAAGCTCTTTCAAAATATTCAGGAGTGTAGGCTTGTCTGTATCCCTGCTGTCTGATGTTAGCCTTGACTCAGAAAGGTAGCTCCACGTGGCTTTTCCCTGCCTCCACCTCTGTCCAAGTCGGAACTTTCATACTTCTTGTAACAACCCTCATTTCCATTTTAAGAGTCAATCACCACTGTTTTTCAAAAAGAGTATCGTAGGGGTCATTTAAACCAGATTGGAGCCGAAACCCGTCAGGAGCTTGAAGTCCAGGCTGCTATTCTTTTCGTGGGCGGAACCGGAAGTCAGAATATAACTTTTTAATATAGGTAAAATTTTTACATGCATTTGATTGGTGTCCTATTAATAGGATCTATTTATAGTGACTCTTTGCATAATTTTCAGAACCTCTAATGTTTCTAAATTTTTTCTCAATTCTCAAAATGTCTTATTTGTTCCACTATTGCATGAGGCTATGACAGGATTTTGTTATGGTATCACATTTTGGATCCCAAAGTTATCAAGCTTTGAGGTGTGCAGACGCCA
This sequence comes from Oreochromis aureus, assembly GCF_013358895.1. Taxonomy (NCBI): domain Eukaryota; kingdom Metazoa; phylum Chordata; class Actinopteri; order Cichliformes; family Cichlidae; genus Oreochromis; species Oreochromis aureus. The sequence continues at coordinate 2,154,834 of NC_052950.1, read as the reverse complement.
ACACACATGGGGGTGTGGAGGTGAACTAGAAAATTTACCTCCACACCTTTGTCTCTCTAGAAGGAGAAAAAATATTTCTTCTGTATTGGCTTCCCTTCATTGGCTCCCTGTTAAATCCAGAATTCAAAATCCTGCTCCTCACATACAAGGTCTCAAATAATCAGGCCCCATCTTATCTTTTTTGTTTTGTTTTGTTTTTTTTGGCCTGTCCCGTTTGGCTCTTTTGCCATCAGAATTATTGTCTAAAGGCGAAGAAAGATGCCCAATGGATTTACTTTACCAAATGGACCATCCCAGCCTTGCCGTAATGGTCTATTTAATTCACCTTTTATTGTTTATTTTATTTTATTTTATTTTATTTTCACTTGCTAAATACGGGACAGACTTGACTTGGGAAAAGAAAGGGGAGAAAGAAAGAGGGAACAAAAAGAGCGGGGAAGAGGGACGGGGATAAAGGGCAAAAAACAAAAACCAACAAAATAAGCAGACAAAAAATCCATATATTAATCACCTGGATCACCTGTTGAGAAAGGAAAAAAGAGAAAACAAGCAGAAGAAAAAAAAAAAAAAAGAGCAACATAATAAACAACATCACGATGATCTATGTGAATATAACAGTAAATACTAAATATTAAACATTATTGTGCAGCACGTAGGATCGAAAGCGCACAGTGTGCTTTGAGGTAGGAGCCAAAAAGGGTGTAGTTTGTGTGTGTGAGCACCCGTGTGTACACCTGTGAGCATGAACGCACTTGTATTTAAAAGGTTCCTTCATGTAATGATCTGCTAGAGGGTGTGGGGGGGCCACAGCCCCGTCCTCCAGGGCATGAAGGAGATCACGACTCCAGACATCCAGAGGCCCTCAGAACACAAGAGACCAAGGAAGACCAACAGAGGGGCAGCCGCGCTACTATCCCAGAAAGAGCTGAGGAGAGCCCCAGATGAGGGGTCACTCAGCAGCCGTAGAGCAGAAGCCAGGGGGGGTTGCAGTGACGTGCCTGTGAGCTCCGCCGGCAGCCAGCTGTGCCTGAGTGACCGAGCCCCAGGCCGAGAGGCCGAGGGCACCCCACCCCCCGAAGGGCCCCATCTTATCTTAAGGACCTTGTAGTACCATAGCACCCTATTACACAGCAAAATTGTAAGTGTAAATTTAACTCTCTTAGTGTTAATTTTAACACTATCCCGGTGTTTATATAATCCTCACCGGTCCAGTGTTAAAATTACTCTTTCAATAGTGTTAATATTTTAACTCTTTTGTAGTGTTAATTGTCTAACACTCACAGCGTTATTTTGTTACACTTTATAGTGTAACAAAATAACTTTTGTAGTGTTAATTGTCTAACACTCACAGTGTTATTTTGTTACACTTTATAGTGTAACAAAATAACTTTTGTAGTGTTAATTGTCTAACACTCACAGTGTTATTTTGTTACACTTTTAAGTGTAAAACAAAACACTGTGAGTGTTAACGTGGTTTAACAAAATAACACTGCGAGTGTTTTTTTTGTTACACTTAAAAGTGTAACAAAATAACACTGAGTGTTTTATATATATCATTTCAACAGAAAAATAAATGTAATTAATCTCTACCAAGCTTGAATGTGCTTGATTTAAAGGCTCAAGAAAAAAGATGCATAAACAAATTAAACAATAAACATTTTATTCCAAAGGAAGTGTTCCAAGCACCAATACAAACTGGCCACCAATTTGCTGCCTTAATACAACTACAAATAAAATAAAGGAACAACATATAAACAGTCAACACCAGTATGTGCATGTTGCAGGTCAAAGGGTTTGTAAATGATAAGATTGTCTGCTTTTATAACATCCTTTTCATCAGTCTCAAACACTCTGTAGGCATGAAAATGCTCATTGAAGTTATCAACCAGAAGTTTGTCCACAAGGAAGAACGTAGTACTGTCAGCTAAGAGGATCGTTGTTATTCTACCAAATACAGGCATTTCATTTTCAACATTAATGCAAATGATTAGTCCTTTTCTGTACTCTGTTCCAGAAAATTTGATCCAGCTAGAAGAAAATAAGTCTCTCGGTGCAGCATGCAGTGCTCTTGCAAACATCTGTGTATTGTCCTCACGGTCCAAATTAAATGATTTTAAGGGTCCAAATGGTTTAAAGGTGACGTCTCCCAGTGGTATCCTATGAAGATTTGATGTTTTCTTGCAAGTGACTTTGTAACATTTTTGAAGTTTTTTACAGTATTTTTGAAAACCTTATGTTTAGCCTCAAATCGCATGCTCCACATATGTATCAGAGGCCCAATTTTTCTTATGCAGGAAGGATAGTGTATCATAAAGTGATGTTTTGGGATGAGGTTCCTATTTGGATACAACTGTTTAAACAAAACATGATGTTCTATTATCAAATGCTTCAAATGTATAGTCATGCCTAATGTAAGAGAAGGAGAAAATATTATGTTAATGATCTGTAATAAAAGCAACAGCAAAGTCCAGTTTGGGTTTCCCTCAGGCAGAAGATCACCAAAAATGAGTGGAAGGTTTCTTACAAGGCAAAGAGTCTGCATGGAATTGAGCCCTATGCTATTACCACTGCTGTCCAGGTTAATCCTTGTAGGACGATTTTTGCGCTCCAAATACCCGTAATCAAAAGCGTAAACTCTTGAAAGCAGATCATTTTTTGACAAAACATTTTCAGAAAGATACTCCATCAGTAACTTTATCTCATACTGAGCCACCCCTTCGAGAATGTCGTGCATTATGTCCAAAGAGAAATTGTGACAAACATGAAAGAACTGTAGGTTATTTAATGTTGAATTGTGCTTTAAGCCAAACACTGATAACTTCTGTGGTTCTGACTGCAACTCATTGCAATGCATTTCAAAAAGATCCTTTCCACGCAAGATTATCTTAGGGTCATCTTCATCATAAACATTCTGGGCATCATCTTTGTCAACCAAACACAAACGGCAGAAATGTCGTGCACTAAAAGACTCCGTAAAACCCAGAATGGTGTGCATCCCCAGGTTATCTCTGGTTATCTGACATATAGTGCCATAAACTTTTTCAGAGGAGAATGGTAAATCAAGGCCAAAGCACTCCAGTATTTTGATGTCATTAATAAGAGGTTGTAGAATTGGATCAAATCCATATTTTTTCATGTCTTCAGTATGAAACAATGCTACCAGATGAATATTCATAAGAGCAGAGTTGAACTTAGGTGGCAGATTTCTAAGGACAAAATACAGAGCACCTACTTTATGGACAGTGCGTTTTGAACCTAAAGGGTTTGCAGTTTCAAAGTCATCATAGTACAACTGAATTTGTAAAGAACTTTGATCTTTAGAGAACAAGGGATGTGTCTTATAATAGCTTCCATCACAAAAGTCTTCAAATGTGTTCGTTTTTGATAAATGTGGCTCTCTAAGCAACTGACAAATTTCCGCATTACGACACATAAATTTAATCGTTTCCAAAATTGGAATGTAAATAAATGTTTCTTTAACTGGAACTTGATCATAGGTGCCTGTTAATTTATTTCTCCTTGTATCAAATCGAACTCCCAACATTATTTCAACTGGCTCCACAATGCCCCATTTCTCTCTGAAATATGCCATTCTTTTGGTTTCGGTATTAAAGCTAATTAAAGGGTTTTCGTAATTTTCAAAGCTTTCGTTTAATGTAGCTCTTACAGGGTCATCCTTAGAGAAATGAGCCAAAATGTCATGTTTTACCTGAGCATGTAGACCAGTAGCAAGATCTTCCAAATCATTAACAACTGATGAAACAACACTATTTGCCATACCACTTCCTTGCAGTTTACCAATAATTGAAGCACAAATATGTTTCACATTTTGGATTTGAAGACCAGATCCCTTGTTCTCAAAGCTATTAGTTTCTGGGTTTTGCATGGAATTTGTATCTCCATCTTCAGCATTGTCTCCTGAACAGTTATCTGTGAAACATGCTGATTTTACTGGATCAACACTTTGACAAAATTCCTTTTCATGAACAACCAAATGTTTTTTGAAACCTGAATACGTTGAAAACTGTCGCCTACAGCGGTCTTGTGCACAAACCAACTTAAACCTGGTGCTTGGATAGAAACTATGGTCAAGTCTTAAGTGAGTTATTAGTAACTGGCTAGCGGCATGTACAGCTTGACAGATGAAACATTTGAACATTTTTCTAACTTAGTTGAAGAACTTTGCCCGAAGTTCACAAACCCTTGGAGAGCCACTTGTTGTTGTAGCATCAATGCTGTAGATTGCTGTTTGCACAAATGTGTAGAGCTGGACCAGGGACTCATCATAGGACAGGTTGAAAACGTAGTGAGATTTAAACAATTCATCAAAAGCACCCAAGGAGCTGGTGGCTTGGCAGGGGATAAGGTGCTTGTCCACGACAATGTAGAACTGATGGATGTTGTTTTGGGTGCGGCCCACAGCAAGGATGTATGGCTGCTTTCCCTCTCGTTTCCGCAGGTGTTCATCAATGCTGCAGTTTGACTGGGAAAAAGAAACATACACTTGAAACTGACACATATTTACAGTCATATTTTAGTCTTAAGTACTCCAGTATGTCCCTTGAGCGACTAAAGAATCTGAAATATTGTCTAGAAATTGATGGAGAGATATTAATGTAATTGTTCACTTTTTTGTAAGAGGAAAACTATTAAAAATCAGAAGGGACACCTAACAGCAGCACAGCAGAAAAATTAGCAAGTCTTCAATTTTTACCAGTGCTCCCAGAAAGCTGTAGGAGACCAAACTGCACAGGACATGGCCTTACATTATAAAAAGTCTATTTGTAATGTCAACTTAAAAATATGCTGTTGCTAATGGGTTAACGTTATTGGATTGTAGTAGAAGAGGTATATTCACCTTATGAAAGTGCACCATTTTGTCCACAGCATCACATGGACTAATTTTTGTCCTCTTCCGACCAGCAGTGGGTGGCAACAAATGAAGGAGGAGCAGCAGAGAAGCCATATCACTGTCCCAGTCTTTAGGCAGGGAAAGACAAGGAAAAAACAAGACATATGGACTATTACAATTCAAAAATAAAAAAGCTTTAGCTGGCTGGAATACAAACCAAGAGAGAGAGTAGCCTTACTGGTTTCATCATTTGTTGCAAGTTTCTCAGCAGCTTTCAGAAGTTGGTGCACCTCAGCTGATCGAGTCAGATGTCGGGCCTCATCAATAATCTTGGGTTTAAACGCTATTTCCCACTTCTCAAGGAGCTTAGATGCGGTTTGAGCCCCAAACAACAGTTGGAAGTCTTGGTTTAGCTATTAATCATAAATACATAAAAATACTTTAAGTAAAATGCCATTGTAAATTGCCAACATTTGGCCCGATAAGAAAAAACAGCAGTAAAAATAAAAACACCACTCACTAGTCCCTTGATGTCTAAAAATCGTGGGAAGGTTTTGAGGACATCTGTCGTTCTCTGTGGATCATGCACGAGGTTCTGCCGATGTTGAAAGGTCATCTTCATCTTTTCAAAGATGACTGTCTCATCATTACAGTGAAGAAGAAACGATACAGCCTCCCTGCAGGCATCTCCATCAAGCTGTTGAGGCACTGTCACTGTTGATCTTCTGCGGTTTGGTCCTTGCGCTTGAGGAGATGTGGCTACCTTCTCTGGCCTCCGATCTCTACTCCTGGACATGGTTTTGAGGCGCCATGCTAAATATCCTGTGCCTTTTTCTCCATCATAGAAGTGCTCCTGTCAATGTATTTTCAAAAATGTGGAAAAATAAGTAAATCACTAAGTGATCTTAGAATTGCAGTTGTAATTTTATAACCTAAAAAATTACATTTTTATCTATAGGGTTGTAGTTTGATAGATAGATGTTTTCAACAATTGTTATGCATTTTATGATAAATTCCTACTGTCAGCAAAGATTTTAATAATCAATTACATTTTTAGATAAGCAACTAAGAAAAAAATGTACTAAAAGTTTTTGTTTTTCAATTTTTTAACTGATGAATTATATGTCAAACAAACATTGAAAAGTTACAGTCTATAAAGCTAAATTGTCTTCAGGTATGAAGTTTGTTTTTTTTACTTACATAGCCTTTTGGAGAAAAAGGATCCTTCAGCGAAGGAAAAAGTGTAATGATTCCCAAGGCATACTTCTCTTTCTGCTTACGTGAAGGAATCCTCCTTTACAGCAAAGAAAACAAATACAAACAGAAAAATCAAAATAAACCCTGCCACTTTAATAATAATGTGGTTTCCTAAACATAATTCAGTGTTACACGTCTTGAAAACAAAGCAGTCCTAGATCACCTCTTTTGATCTGAATTAGTTTTGTTTCTTCAAAACCACTTACCCATGCATCTCAGTCATGTGACTAGCTAGTATGTTAACAAGCTGCCTGCGCGTGCGATGCTGCAGTGATTTCTCAGACTTGTACTCCTCCAAGACATCCTCACCTCCAGGTTTTATGCGCAATGCATTTTCTACCATCTTCAACAAAAGAATTGTCAATTAGCACATGTATGTTATTAAATAAATCTAACCCACCATTACAGATTCATACAAAAAACTAACATTAATAGGGTACAGAGCAACCCCACTCCCACACACCGAAATCCCATCAGCAATGCATTAAGTTATCTTCCATCCAATTCATTCGCTTCCACTTATCCTTTCCAGGGTTGCGGCTGGAGCCTATCCCAGCTGTCATAGGGTGAGAGGCGGGGTACACCCTGGACAGGTCGCCAGTCTGTCACAGGGATAACACCACAGGGAGGAAGCCGGTGTACCCCGAGAGAACCTACGCAAACACGGGGAGAACATGCAAACTCCACACAGAAAGACCCGGCCTGATGGTGGAATTGAACTCAGGACCTTCTTGCTGTGCGGCAGCAGTGCTAACCACCGTGCCACCGTGCTTATCTTACCTTGCAAAAATTTTATAAGTTTAAATGAAACCATATTTATATTGTGACAAGCTAAACTTACAATAATAATTAGCTAATTACATTTTTAAAATGCATCTAAAGTACCTCTTTTGCAGCCTCTGACTCTGAAACTTCTGTGGTAGGCTTGTTCTTGGCCCCAGTGCTCAGTCTACTTCCAGTAACGGGGATCCCCAAATCTCTGTGAAGATCACTGTCACTTGAGGACAGAGACATGGTATCCGTGAGGGACGATGATGTTGAATGAGCTATAGAAAAAAAAAAAACAAGCTTAAAAACATGAAAAAGAAAGACAAAACTAATGGATGACTGACCTAGAAGAGGGGTGCAACTCTGGGGTATCATACTACCATATAACATAACTACATACAACTTAAAATAATCAGAATGACAATATGGCAGAGTCATTTAAGTTCTTTATTTTTATTTATATTCCAAATTCAACAAAAAAGAAAATAGCTTTTTTGCAGGAAGGGGGATGGAGTGTATAAATGAGTGTGATAAGGGTATAAGTGTTTCTGAGTGCATGTGTACCATAGCTTTTATTCATGTATTTTGGATCAATTAACATGTGTAAAGTTTTTTCATCAGTTTTAATTATGTAAAGCAATTTGTTTTTATGCTTTCATGAAAAGAGTGTGCTTAATATGTAAAATACAATAATGTATCAATTGTAGTTTGAAATGTTTGCTAATTGTATGCTCAGTTTTGTCTTAATACATTTTAATATCCAAATTGCCACAGCCAAATAGTGTAAAAAAATGTGCAGCTGCAAATCCCTGAACACTCGTTAAAACAAGACTTAACAATGAAATGAAACCTTACCATCTCCTGCTGCACTGTCACATACAGTCAGGCATATGTCAGGATTGGCCTCTATAAGTTCAAGAAAGATGTCTTCCTCCACCGCGGTGTCAGTCTCATCAAAAATGTGCAGTTCGGTAACATCAGGAAGTCCAAACTTGTTTTTCACTAAAGGAAGATGATAACATGTGACGTAAACATATCTGAAACAGAATTGAATTCGAATGGAACAAAGGCTGTATCTCCAAAGCTAATGTGAAATTCCACATTGCTTTTATTTAAAAGCAGTTTAGCAATGTGACATTTCAGTCACTAACTTGTGTGTTTGCAAAACCAATTTGAGTAATTTATGTGTGCTAACTCAACACTGTTAGTCCCACAAGCAGTCAATCTGGCCAGTTCACACTGTGCATTTTTCGGCTATCTCCAAGGTCTGCTTCATGCCAAAATATCAAAAACATTTTTTCTTGTCCTGCTTGTTATAAAGATTTACAAGATTGCCACCCACCTTCACTGATGAACTCCAAGTATGTGAAACCTGGCTGTAACCGTATGTACTTCTTGGAACTTTGGTACTTGACTTTCAGCAACATGATGACATCTTAGAAGAAATCCAAAAAGAGGAAAAGTAGGTGTTAGGGCTTGACGTGTGTAAAATGTATGTAAATATTGCAAAAATAATAAAAAGTCATATCAGATAACTCAACCAAGCCTATTAAAATATACATCTTCAAAGGAATGGTTAAATTCTTTGGTGAGCGCACAGGAGAAGGCAGATTAATGTAGCGTTATGTTAATTAGCTCCCAAAGCAATAAACGGGTTCCGCGTTGGGTTCGTAGCCAGTAACTAGCTTTACTGTCAGCAAACACAGTGTACAGTCGAGTCTTAACAGCTTACTTACCGCTGGGCTCATCAACCACTCTTTTTGGCTGCAGTGGTTATTATTATATTTACATGCTTTCATTTAGCGTTTCTCGAGGGTAGCAACTCCTAAGTTTCTCCCTCCCACACAGAACGGGAGGGGGAGTCCCACACGTTCTCCCTGCAGCACCGACTACACTGCCTACAAGGGCCTGTAGCACTCTGCACATATTGCCTTCACATTAAATCATTTATGAATAATGAAAAAAATCACTTCAAGGGCTAAATCGCATTTTGTTTCTTCACCTAAATATACAGGCTGCATGTAGGAGTGACGTGGATTGCAAGTGGCCCCGCCTGACCTAAGGCTTTGGCAAGTTTGATTCGAAATTAAATAAAGGGCGTTTAATAAACACTGAGATATATATTAACAAGTTGTTATATTCTCCCAACAGCCAGAATATGCTAAATGAATATTAGGAAAGTAAGTGGTACTTTGGTGGAGTTCTAGCTAGCAGTAGACCAGCTTAATAAAAAAAACAGTTAAAATTCAAATATGACACTTAAAGATCATGCATTTTGATAGAAATGCTATTTTCTTACTAGTTATCGTGTTACTTGTACTAATATCAATCTAAAACTTAATATTTAACCGAATAAAACTTACCGCAGCAGCAAGAAAAGATGGCGACCGAAGAAGATTCTGAAATGCGCTGCTCCACAGGAAATGAGGGTGTGGTCTAATTTAAAACTCATAGTGTTAAAATGCAGTAACAACTAAAATCCACACTAACACTTTTCAGGAATCCACTCCCGATGTGGTATTTTAACTCGATTAAGTGTTGATCAGACTCCGAACTCTGTTGAATTCAACTAACACTGAAAAATCAACACTGGCATTTTTGCTGTGTAGAGCACTTCGCTCTCGCACTGCAGGCTTACTTGTTGAATGGGAGGGAGAGCCTTCAGTTTTCAGGCCCCTCTTCTGTGGAACCAGCTTCCAGTTTGGATTAAGGAGACAGACACTATCTCTACTTTGAAGATTAGGCTTCAAACTTTCCTTTTTGCTAAAGCATATAGTTAGGGCTGAATTGAACTAGCTGGCAATCAAACCGTAAGTGCTAAAGTAAGCTAGGGCTAATCTCCTCTCCTTCTTGTTAATGACGGTCCTAGTGTCTTTAACATTTCTTCCAGTTGTGTATTAAATTTGTATAATCAAACAGTGGTGTATTTAATCGCCTATATTGGTTAACATGTGCATTTCAGAACCTAGATTAATCTCACCCAAGGCCTATGAGATTTTCTCTGCCTACCTACACTGTGATTTCTGCTTAAGTACCTAGGAGTCTGTTCCAAGTAATGTGACGCCTACCCGAGAAGCATAAGGCCACCACAGGCTATTTTCTTATCTCTGAAAGAGAAGTTACCTTCTCCCAAGCCTTTTTTGTATTTCTTCATTGACATAATAAAACACCAGGGAGTCTATTCCTGACCTTTGAATGTTTGGCTTTGTCTTTAATCCTATGTTGGCCTGATGCATTCGTGATCTGCTGCTGTAACCACAGTGGATAATCTTGCTCTGACTAATCTGGCTAGCCTTGCTGATTTAGTCTGTTTGTTAATTAATCATGTGCTATTTACATTCCCCAGCTGACTGCACCCTTTCTCAGTTTTCAGGTGTTATTACAACACAGTGTATAATTTTCATAGTATTACTATCTGTTCCTGATTTAGTGTCTATATTATCATTGCTGTTTGTTGTAGTTTAGATGGTCCTACAGTGTATAATTAATTAATTATAATCCATTGTATAATTTTAATATAACTATATAATTAAAATAGGAAGTTACCCATCAATAACCAGGCCATTCCATGGTGGTATTTTATCTACAAAGCTTTTCTTCTATTTTCTCCAGTAAATGACCTCCATACATTTGAATTCGTCTTCCCAGGGATAGCACTGTTAACACTATTATTGTTAAAGTTGGGACATCATACTGTGACATCAGACTACACTTTATTACCTGTGAAATGAAAGAATTAATATGGTGATCATGACAGATGTGGGAAAAGCAATGCATGGACATTTTGTCAAGCAGTGGATGAGATTTTGTCACAGCACCATGCCACCATGAAGAAATCATCTTTTACTAACTCACCCACTGTGAACAGATTAGAATAATAGGCTTTATGCTTTCACTCACAGTCTGTGGGATACTAATTGAGGTAGGCTACTGGTGTTACCAGTAAAACAAGAGAAAAACAGCTCACAGTGACTCCAAAGTGGACTGGAACACAGTGCTGCTCGGTTTTACAAATTTTTTCTGTTTAGACCAATGCTCCAGAGAAGTAATTTTTCCTGTTTTTATCAGTAGTCCAAACAGGATGATTGCATAAAGCAGGCAAAGCACCATGCAAACATGGCACTTTCAAACTTATCCTTAGCAACTGTCTATCTTTTTACTCCTGCCTTTAAATACCATAGCGTCTCAGATTCCACATACAAAGTAGCTGAATATGCTGAAATTTCACAAACAAAACAATATACTAAACAATGAGCAATACCACTAAATAGCAAACTAAAAGGATCGTTCTTTCTACAGTTAACTCCTGTTATTTTCATCTTCTTCATATTGTTTTATCATTTTTTCTTATAGCACATTTTAAATGGAAAAATATTTGTGCAAACCTTAAGATTATCATGGAGAGAATTCCACATTCTTATACCTATGACTGTTGGACACATTTGTCTTTGTGTGGTCCGAGCAAACCGATGCTTCAAATAAAACTTCCTTCTATTTTCCCCATTTTATGAACACAGTACAAATGATCTTTGTAACTTAAGAGGCAATGTTTAATTTTTTGCCCTAAACATAATAATTAATGTGTGTAATTTCACTATATCTTCTAGTTTTAATAATTTCAATTTTTTTTATTTCTCTATATTTAACATTATGCATAATTCGTACTGCTCTCTTCTGTAATAAGTATAATGGTTTTAAATTAGTCGCCAGTGTTGGGAAGGTTACTTTTAAAATGTATTCCATTACAGAATACTGAATACATGCCCCAAAATGTATTCTGTAATGTATTCCGTTACGTTACTCAATGAGAGTAACGTATTCTGAATACTTTGGATTACTTAATATATTATCATGCTGTTTACAACTACGTGAATGTACTATTGCTGTGATTTATTACTGTTACTGAAGGTCCGCGGCTCCGAACCGTAGTAAAGGGACCTCTGGCTAATACGTCGGGTTCCCTGTCGGGCTGGTAGCCGAAAAATAGCTTTACTTTGTTGTCTGGGTCAACTTTGCTTGCCAGAGACAGAGAGAGGCGTTGAAAGGCTGCTCCAACGGAACTTATTTTTTCCGGAGGAAAACACGAACACAGTGTACAGTTGAGTCTTAATAGCTTACTTACAGCTGGGCTCGTCAGGCACTCTTCTTGGCTGCGGTGGTTATTATTATATTTACATGCTTCCAGCTCCCGTTTTTGCTCCGTGACAGCTCGGCCTTTTCCTTTCTCTCCCTCCCTCGCTCACAGACACATAACGTGTATGGTAGTCCATTCTCCCTGCAGCACGGACTACACTACCCATGATGCTACATTCTTTAGGGCCATGCCTGTAGCATTCTGCCTTTTAGCTTAGCACAACAACAACAACAACAAAAAAGCGCTCTCTCACCCAGGAAACACGCAGAGAGAGAGAGCGTGTCACCCTGTAACCATGGCAACCGTAACGCTGCCGCCTGGAACAACAGAACATAGCTGTCAAACAAACCCAAACAGTCCTGACCCGCGACAATATGAAACAGGAAAGTACCGCCGTGTAATCCATTTATTTCAACAAAGTAACTGTATTCTGAATACCACCTTTTTAAACGGTAACTGTAACGGAATACAGTTACTCATATTTTGTATTCTAAATACGTAACGGCGGTACATGTATTCCGTACTCCCCAACACTGTTAGTCGCATATGTATTCCCCCAAACTTGAAGACAATAACTCTAGGGTAAAAATAATGAAAAATATAATATTCGCATTGCCTTGTAATCTAATATATATCTAACAGACCCAGGATATAAATACTTTTGGCCTTCTTTTTTTAACATGTTCAATATGAAATTTCCATGTTAACTTGTCATCCACTATTACTCCCTGAAAATGGAATTCTATAATTGTTTCAATCAATACTCCATCTATAGATAATAGAATAGAATAGAACAGAACAGAATAGAATAGAATAATCCTTTAATTGTCCCACAAGGGGAAATTTGGTTGTATCAGCAGCAAAAACACATATATACAAACAGAACAGGACACAGAACAGAAACACAATTTTTACATATTTACATCATGGACAATAGTTACCAAAGCAGAGTACTGTACAGTTATTAAAATTAGAGTACAGATAAGTGGCAAACCCAGGTTGTAGGATACTGAAAGATGTTTAAATAGTCAACAATATTTAGAATAATTAGAAAAGTGCAGATTGTGTATTGTACCTGTGCATTAAAAAGTAGACATGTAACTTCCAATAAGTTAGTGTATATATAAACTGAGAAAAATAATGTGCAAGTTATAACAGTAAAAGTTGTTACAGCACTGATGTAAACATCTATGTTTGTTGGGAGCAGTTCTGATTGTACAGTCTGACAGCTGCAGGGAGGAAGGACCTGCGGAAACGCTCCTTCATGCATCGAGGATGCAGCAGTCTGTCACTGAAGGAGCTCTGCAGTTCAGCAACATTTCCATGCATAGGGTGGGAGACTGTCCATCAGAGATGTTACTTTGGCCAGAGTCCTTCTGTCTCCCACCACCTGCACTGGGTCCAGGGTGCATCCCAGAACAGAGCTGGCCTTCCTAATGAGTTTATCCAACCTCTTCCTCTCAGCTGCCGATAAACCGCTGCTCCAACATACCACACTGTAAAAAATGACAGATGCCACCACAGAGTCATAGAAGGTCTTTAAAAGCACTCCCTGGACTCCAAATGACCTCAGCCGCCTCAGCAGGTAGAGTCTTACATCAAACCATTTTTTTTTTTAGTTTTTTCATTTCAATAACGATAATTTTAGCCAATTCTTTCAAGTTTTCTCCAGAACAATAAAAATTTGTGTCGTCTGCAAACAAAACAAAATGTAACATTTTCGACACATCACAAGTGTCGTTTATATATAAAATTAAAAGTTTTGGTCCTAAAACGGAACCTTGAGGGACCCCACATTCTATTTTCATTCTTTCAGATGAATAACCTAAATACTGCACATAGTGAAACCTATTATCTAAGTAACTTCTTAACCAGTTCAATACAATTCCTCTCACACCATAAGTACTTAATTTGGAAATCAAGATGGAGTGTTGCAGAGTGTCAAAAGCTTTTTTTTTAAATCAATGAATACCTCTATAACATATTTATTATTATGTGTTGCTGATTAAATGTCTTCAGTAGTATTAATTAATGCTATTGCTGTTGATCTGTTTCGTGGAAATCCATACTGACTTTCACTTAACAGTTGATGTTTTTCAATGAAACTATCAAATCTTTGTGCAAAGGGTTTTTCAAGAACTTTAGAAAACTGATAGCAATGATACTGGTCTATAATTATTGAAACTATGTCTGTCTCCTGATTTATAAAGTGGCATAACTTTTGCCACTTTTATTCGAAATATTAAAAATATAACAAAGAGGTTTGATTATAGAATCCAAAGTCTTTTTTACTATGACCATGTCTAACCCATCACAGTCAGTGGAAGTCTTATTTTTAGACTTTGCTACAATAGCTATAATTTCTTTTTCAGTGATATCCCCTAAAAACATAGACTTTACCCCTCTGCTATCTCCTTTCCATTCGTCATTCCTTTCTGAATCATCCTGTTTTCTAATTAAGTTTGCCAGGTTAGGTCAGATATTTACAAAAAAGAATTAAATTCATTTACCACTTCATTCATATCACTTACAACCTTATATTTCTTATTAAAGTAAGTAGGCAAATTTAAGGATATATATTTATTACCCCAATACTTTAAAAAAAAATATTCTACGTACCCTTAATATTATTTTTATTGCTGTAAAATTATTTATTATAATATTCTTTCTTGGCCTGTGTTCCGTCTTTTTCCCTTCAGCCTTTCTAAGCCTGAAGGGAAAAAGAGGGAACACACACATGTAAAGGAAGCTCTTAAAACACGCGTTTATCCTAATTGGGCTTTCATCAAGTCAGCAAAGATGCACAGAAAAGAAGATGAGACACCAGCGAGGGAGGATCAGAAAGACAAATGCAACAACATTGTCAACCCCTATTTACCCGGTGTATCAGAAAAACTCAGGAGAGTTTTCTCCAAACACGACATCCCAGTTTACTTCAGACCCAGCAACGCACTCAGACAGAAACTGGTTCATCCCAAAGACAAAACTCCTAAACACAAACTTAACATAGTGTATGCTGTACAGTGCAGCGAGGAATGCCCAGACCTCTACATTGGAGAGCCCAAACTGCCACTTCATAAACGCATGGCACAACATAGAAGAGCCACCTCCACGGGACAAGATTCGGCTGTCCATCTGCATCTAAAGGACAAAGGTCACTCTGAGGATGCCAATGTTCACATTTTGGATAGAGAAGACAGATGGTTTGGAAGAGGAGTGAAAGAAGCATCTATGTCCACTCTGAACAACCATCTTACGATGGCGGTGGCTTACGACACCAACTGTCTGCCATCTATAATCCAGTTTTGAGATCTTTCCCAGATACCTTAACGCCCACTCACATCCTGGGCCATCTGACCTCAGGAAATCACATGGCCCGAGGATAGAAGCTCCTCTTCTTTGATCAACAAATCGATTTACTCTGCCTTACAGAAACCTGGTTGCAGCAGGATGATTATGGTAGTTCAAATGAATCAACACCCCCGAGTCATTCTAACTACCAGAAACCTCGAAGCACAGGCCGAGGGGGCGGTGTGGCAGCAATTTTTCACATCAGCCTATTAATCAACCAAAGACCAAGACGGATTTTCAATTCATTTGAAAGCCTGATGCTTAGCCTCGTCCACCCCAGCTGTGAAACTCAGAAACCAGTCTTACTTGTTATTATCTATCGTCCACCTGGGCCTTACACAGAGTTTCTGTCTGGTTTCTCAGACTTTTTATCTGATTTAGTGCTCAGCTCAGATAAAATAATTATTGTGGGTGATTTTAACATCCATGTAGATGCTAAAAATGACAGCCTCAACATGGCATTTAATCTGTTATTAGACTCAATTGGCTTCTCTCAAAATGTAAAAGAACCCACCCACCACTTTAATCACACTCTAGATCTTGTTTTAACATATGGCATAGAAACTGAACATTTAACAGTGTTTCCTGAAAACCCTCTGCTGTCTGATCATTTCCTGATAACATTTACATTTACAATAATTGATTGCACAGCAGTGGAGAGTAGACTTTATCACAGTAGATGTCTTTCTGAAAGTGCTGTAACTAAGTTTAAGAATATAATCCACCCACTGTTATCATCTTCAATGCCCTGTACCAACATAGAGCAGAGCAGCTATCTGAACGCTACTCCAACAGAGGTCGATTATCTTGTTAATAATTATACCTCCTCACACCAAACCTCTTCACTATGTACGGCTCTGGATACTGTAGCTCCGGTGAAAACTAAGGCCTCAAATCAGAAGTACCTGACTCCATGGTATAATTCTCAAACACGTAGCCTAAAGCAGATAATTCATAAGCTGGAGAGGAAATGGCATGTCACAAATTTAGAAGATCATCATTTAGCCTGGAGAAATAGTTTGCTGCTTTATAAGAAAGCCCTCCACAAAGCCAGAACATCTTACTATTTGTCACTGATTGAAGAAAATAAGAACAACCTCAGGTTTCTCTTCAGCACTGTAGCCAGGCTGACAAAAAGTCAGAGCTCTACTGAGCCAACCATCCCTTTAATGCTAACTAGTAATGACTTCATGAACTTCTTCACAAGTAAAATTTTAATCACTAGAGAAAAAATTACCAATAATCATCCCACAGATGTAACATTACCTACAGCTACTTTTAGTACCACTGATACTCATTTAGACTCTTTTTCTCCAATTGATCTTTCTGAGTTAACTTCAATAATTACTTCCTCCAAACCATCAACGTGTCTTTTAGACCCCATTCCTACAAAACTGCTCAAAGAAGTCCTGCCATTAATTAATGCTTCAATCTTAAATATGATCAACCTATCTCTAATAATCGGCTGTGTACCACAGGCCTTCAAGGTGGCTGTAGTTAAACCTTTACTCAAAAAGCATCTCTAGACCCAGTTGAGTACCATATCACCCTATTAGAGCACTTCGCTCTCACACTGCAGGCCTACTTGTTGTTCCTAGAGTATTTAAAAGTCGAATGGGAGGCAGAGCCTTCAGTTTTCAGGCCCCTCTTCTGTGGAACCAGCTTCCAGTTTAGATTCAGGAGACAGACACTATCTCTACTTTCAAGATTAGGCTTCAAACTTTCCTTTTTGGTAAAGCATATAGTTAGGGATGGACCAGGTGACTAAGGGAGGATTCACTCCCTTAGTTATGCTGCAATAGACGTAGGCTGCCGGGGATTCCCATGATGCATTGAGTTTTTCCTTTCCAGTCACCTTTCTCACTCACTATGTGTTAATAGACCTCTCTGCATTGAATCATACCTGTTATTAATCTCTGTCTCTCTTCCACAGCATGTCTTTATCCTGTCTTCCTTCTCTCACCCCAACTGGTTGCAGCAGATGGCCCCGCCCCTCCCTGAGCCTGGTTCTGCCGGAGGTTTCTTCCTGTTAAAAGGGAGTTTTTCCTTCCCACTGTCACCAAAGTGCTTGCTCATAGGGAGTCATATGATTGTTGGGTTTTCTCTGAATCTATTATTGTACGATGTACTGTACAATATAAAGCGCCTTGAGGTGACTGTTGTTGTGATTTGGCGCTATATAAACGTCTGCCTGATTGCAGACGTTAGAACAGATTTTTGCCAGGATGGGATGGGTCCTTCAATACCTGAGCTGCTCTAGACTAGCATCTCCTGGTGTAAATGTCCTGTAGGGAGGGGAGAGCAGCCCTACAGCAGCGTTCTGCTGTACAGATCACTCTCTGAAGAGCTTTTTGATCCTTGACACAGCTGTTCCCATACCAGGATGTGATGTTCTGTGTGAGGATGCTCACCACAGTGCCTGTATAGAAACTGGAGAGACCCCGAACTTCCTCACTTGTTGTAGCTGGTACAGGCGCTGCCTAGCCTTTTTGGACTGGACCTGAATGTGGGCAGACCATGTCAGGTCTGAGGAGATGTGGACACTGAGATACTTGAAGGACTGTACCCTCTTCACTGGATCCCCATTGATGATAATGGGCTTGTAGTCTCCGTGCTGACTCCTTCTGAAGTGCACTACCAGCTCCTTGGTCTTGCCGACGTTCAGCCGGAGGTGGTCATCCTGGCACCACGATGCCATATTCTTCACTTTATCCATGTAGGCCGCCTCATCGTTGTTGGAGATGGCGCCCAACACAACTGTGTCGTCAGCAAACTTCAGAATGGCACTGGAGCTATGAGTGGCCACACAGTCTGAAGTGTAGATGGAGTAGAGCAGTGGTGAGAGTACACACCCCTGTGGCGCTCCCGTGTTGATGCTGATGCTGTCGGAGATGCATCTGGAAGTTTTCTTAACTCATGTGACATCCTACCTTCTGCGTTTTATTCATTGTGCCAATGTGACCAAAACATCACTCCATGGTTGTATTAACTCAGGTGATCTCTATCTGCAAAACATCTCTTTCCTCTTTTCCCTTTTTACACTTCTTTTCCACTAATTTAATAGTTGTCTGCATAGAACAATTCATGACTGTTTATCTGCGTAATGTTGTTGCTGATTTTAGGTCACCCAAAATGTTTTTTTGGTGGCTGCACTGCCTTACTCCCCTTACCACCTCACGTCATTTCTCTTCTTCTGCACTCAGCATTATGTATGCTCTGCCTACAATACTGCACTTCACCACATGAACATACATACAGAACAGTCATATACTCACCAATACACAGGACAGATACATACACAGAGACTCAGATTCACCCTGGATATTACAGACACCCAGATGTGATCACTGACAATGATAGGATGAATCTATTTCCCTGACACAGAAAAGAGTCAGACCACCAGTTAGGAGCTGGACATTTAATACATCATCACTGAAAGAACAGTTTCTTCAAATTGCAAATGGACTGGTTTTTATATAGGTCTTAGCAACTCAATGTGCTTTACACATCTTGCCCGATTCACACAAACACTTTCTTTAATGCTTTTTCTATCCACCATTCACACTCTGATGGATGCATCAGAGAGCAAATTGGGGTTAGTATCTTGCCCAAGGATATTTGGCATGTAGACTGGAGCAGCCAGGGATTGACCCACCAACCTTCTGATGAGCAGATAACCTGCTTACCTCCTGAGCTACAGCCAGGACAGCACACGGGCAGTGTATTTAGATAATAATGACCTTCCTGGAATATCACCATGTGTTCTGTGGGAAGCAGGAAAGGTAGTAATGTGTGGCAAAATACTATCCTACTGTTTGAATAAGAAAAAGAAGGTAAAAATGCTTCTATCTGAACTAGAACAAAAAATCTTATCATTAGAACCTGCGTTTGCTGCCTCACCACAAGAACATATAATTAGCAACCTGAAAAAACTAAAAACAGAATTAAATAAAATAATTAATAAGAGAACAAAATTTCTGATGCAACGGCTCTGTTTGCAGAACTTTGAACATGGTAATAAAGCTGGGAAATTTCTTGCTAACCAGTTAAAGCTAAATAAAGAAAGAAAACAACTATTTAATCTATAAAGCATTCTAATGGGAACATTACTCATAGTCCACAACACATAAATAAATCATTTAAAGGCTTTTATGAAGCTTTATACTTATCACAGTGTAATCCCACTGATGCTGACATTGCAAAATTTCTTAACAATATAACCTTAATGATGAACAGATTGTGGCTCTGGATTCACCTCTTTCAGTGTCTGAATTCCATGAAATCTACAGCATCTCCCAAACAATAAAGCCCCAGAGCCAGATGGTTTTCCAGTAGAGTTTTACAAAAGATTTTAAGATAAGATAAGATGAGATAACCTTTATTAGTCCCACATGTGGGAAATTTGTTTTGTCACAGCAGGAAGTGGACAGTGCAAAAGTTATATAGCAAAATTAGACTACAATAAGAATAGAATAGAATAGAATAGAAATAAGAATACTGTACACAACTGTAAAGAATAGAATAAAATAAAATAAAATACTATATACAGTAGAATAAATAGAATAAAATATACAATAGGATAAAAATAGAATGCAAATGCTTTATACAACTGAGTAAAAAATACAACTTTTTCAGAAAAAGATTATTGCACTTAGTGTTATTGCACATGTGTGTGTTAGATCAGTTGAAGTCGTTGTTGTGGAGTCTGATAGCAGTGGGGAGGAACGACCTGCGAAGTCTCTCCGTCCCACACCGTGGGTGCCGCAGTCTCCCACTGAAGGAGCTGCTCAGGGCTATCACAGTCTCCTGCATGGGGTGGGAGATGTTGTCCATCAGGGATGACAGCTTAGCCACCATTCTCCTGTCACTCACCACCTCCACTGGGTCCAGAGGGCATCCTAGAACAGAGCTGGCCCTTCTGATCAGCCTGTTCAGTCTCTTCCTGTCCCTGGCAGAGATGCTGCCACCCCAGCAGACCACACCGTAAAAGATGGCTGAGGCCACCACAGAGTCATAGAAGGTCTTCAGGAGTGGGCCCTCCACTCCAAACGACCTGAGTCTCCGCAGCAGGTACAGCCTGCTCTGCCCTTTCCTGTAGAGGGCGTCTGAGTTATGAGTCCAGTCCAGTTTGTTGTTCAGATGAACACCAAGGTACCTGTAGCTGTCCACAGCCTCGATGTCCATACCTTGGATGTTCAGTGGTTGCAGTGGAGGATGCTTGTGCCTGCGGAAGTGTACCACCAGCTCCTTGGTTTTACTGGCGTTGATCTGGAGGTAGTTCAGCTGGCACCAGTCCACAAAGTCTTGAGTCAGTCCTCTGTACTCCTTGTCGTCCCCATCAGTGATGAGGCCGACTATTGCAGAGTCATCAGAGAACTTCTGCAGGAAGCACTGGGTGGAGTTGTGGGAGAAGTCTGCAGTGTAGATGGTGAAGAGGAAAGGAGCCAGAACCGTTCCCTGTGGGGCCCCCGTACTGCAGACGACCCTGTCCGACATACAGCCCTGAGTCCTCACATACTGTGGTCGGTCGGTGAGGTAGTCCAGTATCCATGCTGTGAGGTGATGGTCCACTCCTGAGTTCTCCAGCTTGTCCTTCAGAACCGAGGGAAGAATAGTGTTGAAGGCACTGGAGAAATCGAAGAACATGATTCTCACAGTGCTCCCAGCGGTCTCTAGGTGCGCGAGGGAACGATGTAGAAGGCGAATGACAGCATCATCCGCTCCAATGCCAGGCTGGTAGGCAAACTGAAGTGGGTCCAGTGATGAGCTCACCAGACGCCGAAGCTGAGCCAGGACCAACCGCTCCAGGGTCTTCATCAGGTGGGATGTTAGAGCCACCGGCCTGTAGCTGTTGAGGTCCTTGGGGCATGAAGTCTTAGGCACTGGTACAACACAGGAGGTTTTCCAGAGCTGTGGGACTCTTCCCAGCCTCAGGCTCTGGTTGAAGAGGTGCTCCATCACCCCACACAGTTGGTCCGTGCAGGACCTGACGACCCTTGAGCTGATGCCATCTGGACCCACTGCTTTCTTGGCTTTAATCCTCCTCAGTTCCCTCCTAACCTGGGTGGTTGAGAGAGACCGGCTGGAGCCTTGTGTTGAGTGTGTATTGGATGCTGTTGTTGGGGGTGGGGAGGAGTGAGCAGGGTGAATAGAGGAGGTGTGAAGTGTCTGAGGTGTCCGAGGTGGAACAGCAGCAGTGGGGGTGGGTGAGTCTGCAGCCGATGTTGGAGACTGCCTCATGGCTGAATCAAATCTGTTGAAGAAATGATTCAGTTCATTTGCCCACCTCACATCCCTCCCAGGCAGAGAGTTCTGATGTTTGTGGCCTGAGATGGTTCTGAGGCCTCTCCAGACTTCACCAACATTATTTTGCTGAAGCTGGTTCTCCATCTTCTGCCTGTAGCTGTCCTTCCCATTCCTTATCAGTCCCCTCAGCTCTCTCTGCACCCTTTTCAACTCCTCTTTGTCTTTGGATTTGAAGGCCCTCCTCTTCTGCTTGAGGACGGCTTTGATTTCTGGGGTAATCCAAGGTTTGTTGTTGGAGAAACACCGTACAGTCCTGGTAGGTACGGTGTTATCCACACAGAAGTTAATATAGTCAGTAATGCATGTAGTAAGGCTGTCGATGTCCTCTCCGTGGTCGTCACAGATCACCTCCCACACAGTCGACTCAAAACAATCCTTAAGAGCCTCCTCGCTCTCCTCCGACCATCTCTGTACTGTGCTGGTGGCTGGTGGCTCCCTGCGCACTAAGGGCTCATACACAGGGACAAGGTGCACCAGGTTGTGATCAGATCTGCCCAGGGGAGGGAGAGGTGATGAACTGTATGCCTCTTCTGCATTGGCATACAGTAAGTCCAGTGTTTTATTGTGTCTGGTTGGGCAGGTCACATACTGGGTGAAGGTGGGCAGTGTGGAGTCCAGTGAGGCATGATTAATGTCCCCTGATATTATGAGAAGGGCTCTCGGAGATTGTGTTTGCAGTCTGCTGACCACAGAGTGGAGAGAGTCACAGGCTGCATCAGCGTTGGCTGAGGGGGGGACATACGCTGTTATCGCGATAACATGCGAGAATTCCCGGGGCAGGTAGTACGGACGCATGCTAACAGCTAACAGCTCATTGTCTCTGCTGCAGAGTTGTTCTTTTACAGTGATGTGCCCGGGGTTACACCATCTGTCATTCACAAACACTGCCAGTCCCCCTCCTTTCCTCTTACCGCTCTCTCTCGTCCTGTCCGCTCGCAGCAGCTGGAATCCCGGTAGTGTCACGCTCGTGTCCGGAATTAACAATGTTAGCCACGACTCCGTTAGCATCATGATGCTACATTGCTGGTACTCCCTCTGTGACCAGGTTAGCGACGTGAGCTCATCCATCTTATTGGGCAAAGATCTTACATTTCCAATAATTACAGAAGGAAGAGATGGTCGATAACGTCTCCTTCTCGGGTGACGGTGCTCCTTCCCAGCACGACACCCCCGTCTTTTCTTCCTCAGCTCGCTGGGAATGTCGAGTCTGTCCGCCGGCAGTACCGCTGTGGGACGCAGCGCTAACAGCTGATCCTTACTGTAAACAAAGGATCCCTGCTCTGGATCCCCAGACACGGGTGAAAAAAATAGAAAAAAACTAAGAAAAACGACCAGAACTAACACAAAACGGTAGAACATGGTTGCAGAGTCTAATTACTAATACGTTAGTTATAAAAATTACGAGAAGAAAAAAAGATAAGAAAGAAAGAAACTCAGAAAAAGCAGAGCTGCTGTAACAGGCTGCCGCACACGGGGGGCGCCGGAAGCTACCTTTTTCAGATTGGTCACTCAAATTCAGAACGATCACGCTTCATCTCCACACATGAAAAGTGCCATCATTAGTCTACTTCTTAAACCAGGCAAGGATCCTGTGTTTTCATCCATCTACCGCCCAATTTCACTTATAAATCCAGACCTTAAAACACTTTGCAAAGTCCTTGCTAGAAGATTAGAAAAAAAAAATCACTCCATTTGTCGCGAAATCGATCAATGTAGAGCAGTGAAACAAACCACGGAGGCCCCAGAAAGGTGCAATCAAACGGTGAGTTTATTAATACAGAAAAAAAAAATTACAGCATGAGTCTTCTCTCTCTCTGCTAAAAATACATGTGGAGAACACTTTTAAAGCAATGGGGTATCGGCCCTCCCATGGCGTCAAATACAGGTCAAAAATACATTATGTACAGTCATTGTGTACAGACAATGGTACATCTTGTACATTTTTAATAACTATAAACAGACATGTAACTTCTCTTTTCTATAACACTTTCCATGCAAAGTCATAGTCTTAAGCCTTCAGGGTGTCTGAGGGCTGGTTATCGCCTCCAGTCATCTGTTACCAAGTAGGTAAAAGGGCAGCCGGTTACAAAAAGGTCAAAGACACTTGGGCCTTCGCTCAGGCCTGTTGCTAGATTTATGTATTGTAAGCATGCATGCAATCAACCTGCTATGTTCTCATCCTCCCTCAACATGTATCACCTGGACACTCTCACAAGTGAAGCTTAAAACCCTCTTGGATGGAACATCAACTCTAAACAAGCACAGTTATGCATTGTGTATAGAATGAACTCAACCTGTGAATAGAATGAATGTGATGACAAACATATTCAATGCAATATGAACCCTGTAAGGAATATTACTAATCAAATAATGCTGTAAAACATGTTATTAATGCAATTATAATAATGCAGGTTATATGGCAGCAATAAAAGAACTTCTGAATCTCCACATTCCCTCTTTTGACATTCCAACAAGGAATGTCACCATACCTCATGTTGTATCACTCCCTGCCCCACTCTAGAATTTTAGAATATTCTTTATTGTCATTGTTACAAGTACAATGAAATTGAGAGATGTCTCTGATCGATGCACATTCACAGAAATAAATACTTAAAAAACTATGTTATAAAAAACTATGTTATAAATACTGTAGAAAAATAAATAAAATACAACCTACTCATACAATAAATGCACCCAAAGCGATCCAGGCCTAATGCCACATACAGTCACTTGACATACAGTCACTTGACATACGTCCTTAGGTGATATAACAATCAAACACTCAGTCAATTATGTTAGTGTATCCAACAAAACATGTCTTCAACTGACAGCAGGGGCAGTGAACGTTATCTACTTTTAGTAGCATTGAGACAGGATATTGCAATTGGGTAGAAACTGTGTTTGAGTCTGTTAGTCCTTGTGTATATGGTTCTGTACCGTTTACCTGAAGGCAACAGTTCAAACATGGAATGTCCAGGATGTGAAATATCTTTTATAATGTTATGGGCTCTTTTGAGGCAGCGAGAACTGTGTAGGTCTTCCAGTTTGAGGAGAGGGCAGCCGATTGTCCTTTGGGCAGCGTTGATTACTCCCTGTAGTGCTTTCTTCTGAGCCACTGTGCAGCTAGCGTACCAGATGCCTATACAGTACGTTAGTATGCTTTCGATGGAGGCTCTATAAAAGGACACCAGCAGTCTCTGTGTGATGTTGTTCTTTCTGAGTACTCTCAAAAAGTACAGTCTCTGTTGTGTCTTTTTCAGTAGCTCAGAGGTGTTCACACTCCAGGATAAGTTTCCCTCTATGCTGACTCCCAAGAAGCGGAAGTCTGTCACCCTCTCCACACAGTCGTCGTTGATGATTAATGGTTGAATTTCTGTCTTATGTCTTCTGTAGTCGATTATGAGTTCTTTAGTCTTTTTCGTGTTTAAAAGAAGGTTGTTATCCTTACACCATGAAGACAGCCGCTCCACCTCATCTCTATAGGCAGACTCGTCTCCCCCCCGATATAAGCCCCACCACAGTAGTGTCGTCTGCGAACTTTACGATGGTATTGTTCTGGTGGGCGGGGATGCAGTCATGTGTGTAAAGCGAGTAGAGCAGTGGACTAAGCACGCAGCCCTGTGGCGACCCAATGCTCAAATTTAGGGCTGGAGATGTGTGACATCCCACTCTCACTCTCTGTCTGCGGTCGGTGAGGAAGCTATTAATCCACCTACAGGTGCTGTGGGGCAGCCCCAAGTCTTTTAGCTTAGCATCCAGTTTGTATGGGAGAATGGTGTTAAATGTAGAGCTATAATCCACAAAGAGCATACGCACATAGTTTCCTTGCTTCTCCAGATGTGTTAATGCTGCATTGAGTGCTGTTGCTATGGCGTCCTCTGTCGATCGGTTTGCTCTGTAGGCAAACTGGTGTGTGTCGAGGTTGCAAGGTAGGGCTGCTATGATGTGATAGCGCACAAGTTTCTCAAAACACTTCATCACCACCGGAGTTAGTGCCACTGGTCTATAGTCATTTAGGCTAGAGATATGAGGTTTCTTAGGCAAAGGTATTATGGTGGAGGTCTTGAGGCAAGGTGGGACATTTGACTGTTCAAGGGATTGGTTGAAGATCCTGGTGAGAATATAGGCAAGCTGATCTGCGCAGTCCCTCAGCACACGTCCTGGTATGCCATCTGGGCCGGCCGCCTTCCTCGGGTTAACGGCCCGCAGGGTGCGCCTCACTTCATGCTCTCCCAGAGTGATGGTGGTACTTCTGCCATGGGCTGTGTGCTGTGGCTGTTCCTCTGAGGCATAGGGTGCGGTGACCCCAAAGCGTGTGAAGAAGATGTTCAACTCCTCTGCCAGTGCTGGGTCGCCTGCAGCCGCACCTGATTTGGACTTGTAGTTTGTCAGCTGCTGGACACCCTGCCACATCAACCTGCTGTTCTTACTCTCCAGATGGTTCTCGATCTTCTTCCTATAGTCCGCCTTGGCCTTCCTTATGCCTTTTTTCAGGTTAGCTCTAGCCCTGCTGTATCTTTCCCCGTTTCCGGACCTGAAGGCGCTATTTCTTTCTTTTAACAGCTGCTGGACTTCCCGGGTCATCCATGGTTTTTGGTTGGTGGGTTCTAAGTTCATCTGGTAGATGACCTCAACCCAGCCAGGGTTCGCAACCCTCGCCATTACTTTTACCAACAATCCTCTGACACAAGGAATGATACAACAACCAACGATGACCAGTATTCCCAAATGTACAGTCAAAGAAAACATCACTGACATAACCACGCCTTTCCATTGTCCAAACACGGATGTCCTCCAGGATTCCAGCGGGTTTTCGATACCTGAGTGCTCATGCATAGTTTTAGACAAAGTTTTCAGGCCCTCCAGAGCTCGGGTTACTGAGCCATCTGGGGCAGTATTATCAGGAATAAAGGTGCAGCACATGTCTCCGAACATGGCACACACGGCTGCCTTCTCTGCCAACAACATGTCAAGGGCCATTCGATTTTGCACGCCCGTCAGTGAACTCGGACCCAATTGTTCTGCGAACCCCACCATGGCGTCCCTGGTTAGGTTAGAGAGTCTCAGCAGGTTGTAAGGAACATAGTTAATGCGATCAACATTCTTATTAGGCGTTACCCAAAGAAATATACTCTCAAATCCTACAGCTATCGGATTTACCAGCTTGTACTCGTCTGGAACTCTCCTGGGCACTCCTATGGAGTCTATCCAGGTCGGAGAGTTTAACCCAGGGTCATATGCATGTGTACCCTGGGTCCCTCTTTTGGCCAAAATATGTCTCTTACGTCTTGCGGCTAAAGTACGTGTGTTGTGTTGTGGAATAGCCTTTACCTGGTTCCCAATAAGCATGAGCGGAGCTCCTAGTCGCACCATCGCACATGTCCCTACGCTTCCCATAGGAACACGAACTAACAGAGTGTTTTCCCCACAATAATAATAGGGCCCACTTCTTACCCATGTTCCAATTACCATGTTTGGGTCACTTACATTATTGGTGGTTTGTCCCTGGAGTGTGACAGCACACCAAGTGGTGTCGATCTCTCCCACCTTGTACTTTTCATTATCTGTAGAGAACTTAAAACATGTGTAGTTATCTTGTTTTAGCATAAATGGTCCCACTGTCGTCTGCTTTGAAACGGGAGGGAAAAGTCTGGACAACAAAGTACAGTTGCCAGTACTCACTGCATTCCTTGTTAGCTGCAACATACAATCATAGCCCCACTCATCCACCCTATGCAATGGTGCGGGCTCTGTAAACAAACGTGGCCTAGCTGAAGCACAGGCAACACAGTCAAATACATGTTGTTCCTTAGCATTTTGAGCCACCCAATCAAGCCAAAGATTACTGTCCTTGAAACCGGTGGCACGCTCGATCAAATCCTTAAGCTTCAGTCTAAAGTAATCTGTTGTCAGAAGTACTCTCCCTTTTGGCTCCTGTTCCTTTTGAGCTACTGTTCCTGAAGTTACCGTCTGATCAGTCAGAATGGTGATTAAGCTTTCTGCGAGCGGCTTAGACTTTGGATCAACTAGATTTACCCTAAGCATATCATGGGCTGATTGCAGACCCATACATCATACGCTCTCCAGCTACTACTGGCTCCTGTACACTTAATGACGTCACACAAATCAAACGTGAATGAGCTGGTAGACCCTTTAACATAGTTCAACTCTATGCCATTATTCATGCTGAGACACTCATCACCTTTACCTGACACCTCGCGCTTTTGTCTTTTTACCGATCCCGTTTTGGCAACTACAGTCTCAGGAAGTGCTGTGCTGGACTGGCCTCCGTGTTCAGACAAGTGGTCCGGAGTGCCCTGCAAAATATAGACAATAAACAACACAGCCATAGTCAATATCATTGTATACAATAGACATGTGGTTGTAAGGAACATTTTAATAAGTTTTTTCTCATTACGTGTCTCTGACTCGTGTGTTTGCATCATGTTATATAAACTTTATATCTTGGAATGAAACTCCCCTGCTTTTGTGGAGTCCTCAACTTGTCACCGTTCCTTTCTGCTGGCGTGGCAACCTTCTGCGCTGCTCCTCTTCTTTCTTTGGCCTCCCAGGTGGACTACTGGTTGGCCCGTTGCACAGGTGAGAGGATTTATTCTGCCTCGGCTCGTTACCACCTGTGTTGGGTGTAGAGGAGTTTTCCTCTACCAAACTCTCATGTGCTGGCGCACACTGCGACCAATGATACCAGGTATCGCCTTTCCCTTTTAGTTGAACTGCTGTAGTTGTTCTGGCAATGACCTCGTAAGGACCCGTCCAACGTGGCTCCTTCCACTGCTGGAGTTCCACGTGGGCTCAAATTCAGTTCCTTGTTTGCAGACTATAGTATAGCCTGCTTTCGATCCTTCTTCATCACGATGACAGCAGCCATCTGTGAACCAATCCTCAGCTCCAGGAATAGGTTCTGCTTTTAAATCTTCCCTGACTTTCCCTTCAACTTCTGCTTTCTTAGCACAATCATGAGGTTCCCCTGATCCCATTAAATCTGCCATATTGATTCCTTCATGTGTAAATGTCAGATTTGGAGCATCTAAAACTTTACTCAGTCTCTGTTGTGCTAATGATGTCATAGTGAACGCTTGCAAGTTCACATATGCCACCACACTGTGTGTAGTCAAAACTTTTAGTGGGTGTTTTCTCACTACATGTGCTGTTTTCTATATTATTTTGGCAACCCCTGCTGCATGCTGTGTGCACATTAAAAAATATTTCTTTTATTCCTAACACCAGTCCCCCTTTTTCATTTCTCACTTGAGAAATGAACTAATTCCTAATTTATCACATTTACTTCAATACAATCCAATTGAATTTTATTTATATAGCGCCAAATCACAACAAAAGTTGCCTCAAGGCGCTTCATAGATACAGAGAAAAACCCAACAATCATGTGACCCCCTATTGAGCAAGCACTTTGGCAACAGTGGGAAGGAAAAACTCCCTTTTAACAGGAAGAAACCTCCGGCAGATAACTTGAGCTGTGTGACAGCACCTTGCATTTACGCCAGGCTGTGAGCTGCCCTAAATCTACTTGCTACACCCCCTTTTCACTCAATTTAATTTTTTCAATCCTAGTTTAAACTATTCCTGACTTCCCTCAGTGCACACTGTAAAGTGTAACAGATACAATTAGCTTTCTCCTGGTAAAAGGTCCTACATTATTTTCTCAACCTTTGGAAACATCCTCTATCGAGTTAACCCATTTCATCTTTAACACTTAGGCCTGATTTCTTCGCCCCCTTTAACGGGTAGCGCATATCCGGTCTGAACACTGTGTTTGTACAATTTACGAATTGTTGCAGGATTTCTATGTTATATAAAGTCCCTCTCATCACTTTTATGCTCCCATTATAACTTATGGCTAACAAGCTTTTGATCTTCTTTGCAATGTAAACAACTAGGTGTCTTTGTGCTCTGTTCTTCTCCTTTCTCTGGTTGTTTCCGTTCGGTCTGGAAATAGACCCTAGAAATAAATCTATGTAATATCTTGACAGGGGATTTCTTTAAATCACACCGTAGCTGAGGTTCCCCTTTTCTAAGTCTGTATGTTCTAGAAAAGAGCAAGCTGCTAGTTGGTAAACAAGTTTATCATCACAAAAACTTTTATTCACGTAGACATTTGCTTAGTGATCCTAAAAGAGCACATTTCATGTAGCTGATCACATATACACGATTTTCCTTTGACATATCTGTATGTGCAAGCCTAAATTATAACCTCTTATTCTAGAAATCAAAAAGAACCTGAAAATAACAATTTCTGCCTCAGTTTTACCATACCTAAATTATCAAAAACCCCGAACGTCAACAAGTAATCCTAAAACCCATTTCAAATTAAACCTTAAATCCTTTAAATCCCCCCTTTTGTAACACATCTTATGTGTTACAAACTCAAAATCCTTCACTCGAGCTTAGGAAATTAAAAGAAAAAGGTTAGTCATATCATATTAGGTATACATGCTCCGGCCCTTCAAACCTGTGTTTAAGGAATGAAATCAAATTAATCATCATGTCAAATCTTTTCTTGGCTCCATCCACAGCCTGCATCCTTGGAACGTCCTAGAAACAAAACCTGTGTGTTAACCAGAACTTCACATTTCATACTCAGTTTTTCCTCACTTATGATCCAACCTGTGTTATAAAAAGAAAACTTAAAACAGAACAGTTATCAGTCATGTGTTTAACCTTAGTCCAGTCTTTATCTCAGTTTCCAGTCGGTCCTCGTCCGTCCAGTCACCATCCATTTACACACATTCACTCACACGCATTAACATCAGGTATTGCTAATAGTGGAGACGCACAAATACTCAGATTCTCCACTCTCAGCAAAATCAACTCATTTATTTTCTGTTTACTTTTTTCTAGGAAAATAGTTCTTTATACTTTTGGACTGGATTGGCTCGCTGCAATCCTTTTAGACAGAGACTTAGCCTTCTCCTCCGCCCATTGTAATCTGGAAAAGGTCACCTTATGTTTGTTCTCCCAAGACTTTTGTCAGCGCTGTTATTCACTCTTTTCCAGGCCTGCTTAGAACAAAAATGAGAAGAAGAGAGCTGATTATTAGCTCATCAAAACACAAAACAAAATCACCTGACAGGTTTTTTCTAAGTGCACTGTTACAAAAATAATGGGCCCAATTCTAGACATGTCCATGTTCAATAAAACTCCCTCTATTAAAATAAGAAAACAACACAAATCTAACCGATAGAAGTAACCCATCACTACAACAACAACCTCAACAATCTTAAACACAGAACCTTTTGCCACAAGTTCTTCAGGGTCCTGACACTCTCAGGTCAACTAATATCATCTCACCTGCTCAAAACACTGAAAATCTCGTTAAACGCCACACAACTTGCACACCATCATCACTAAATTCTAAATTTTCTCTTCTAAAAACTACTACACACTAAGCGAGTTGGACAAGATGATAAACAGACTCCTATGCTAAACCTGCTATCTGATCTTCATGAACTCTTTTGTATTTTAAGGTTAATGCATTTTCTATTTGTCTGTGTGATTGTGTATATGTTTCTTTTTGTGGGTTTTTTCAGACTCCTTTACAATTTTCCACTTAAACAGTCAGCTTTCTCTTTCCCAAATTTGCTAACCCCAATTTTGATTTCCCACCTTAAATAACAGCATTCCTTGTCCTCAGCCAGAAGTTAGAGCTTGCTCTTCAGGTTCAGGGAACAATTCACCCTGAAAGACAACGAGTGTCTCCCCTCTTTGGCTCATCACTGGTCATTGTTAATGACATTTCCCCCTCTGCCTCAGCCCAGCGGCTTTACCCTTGAAGCCCCGAGGTTCGAGCAATCGTGACTGTGCCTGCCTTAGGTTGTCCCAGGGTTTCGAGGTGGGATCTTACCCGTCATGGGCTGTCCAGCCTTCCATGCTCGCCTGATACGGGGGCCAAGTGGGCACGGGTGCTATGAGGGGAGGGGACACACTGGCTCTGGAAATTAAAGGAGTGTAAGCTGCTTTCTTCATTTCATCAGTATATTAAACTATCCCACTTCTGATTGTTTTCAACAATAATTTCACCTGTAGCAATTTGTGTACGTGCGTTTTCTATTCATTAATGTAATTGTTAGTTCATATATTTATTTTCTCGGTCTTTCTTTTTTCTAAAACATGTAATTAATATATTTTTACTTTTTCTTAAGACATTCAGTCTCTAATTGCTCTGTTTTCATGTTGCAACGTCTCTCCCCAACTCACCAGCTATAATCAGACTTCCTGTTTGACGCACACACACTCTGAAGGTTGCCTACGCACACACTTTTCTCTCAGACTTCCACTTTTCCACTCACTCTCCTATGTGTTATTATTACTTATTTATTATTTTGTACAAGTCACACAGAATCATTCAAGTAGTCACAACATTCACACACTTAGAATCACTCGAAATACGCTTTCGTAAGAGTATTTTATCAAACATGCTTGTTCAGAATTAGAAAGAGGAAGTAAACACTCAGTAACTGTGTCTGTCCTCTTAAAAGAGAAGAGAAATAAACACATATGGGACAATTCTCCCCATCTTCGATGAAATGTGATCTACAATGTCCGTTTCTAAGTCATGTTCTTCTCTACACACAACTCTTGGCCTCCAGGGCATAAAACTTTGAACATAATCTTTTACTTTACCAGAACCCTCATACGTGCAATAAGACTGCTATATGTGCAATTCTTTCTTTGACAAAGTTGTATTTTGTATTTTCTTACTCAGTTGTATATAGTGTTGGTATTCTATTTTATTCTATTGTATATATCATTCTATTCTACTTTATTTTATTGCATTCCAGTGTTTTCTAATTTTTACTGCATAACTTTGCACTTTTGCTGTAACCAAAACAAATTTCCCAGCTGTGGGACTAATAAAGGTCATCTTTATCTTTAACTAGCCCTAATCTAAATCCTGTCTCATCCACTGCTGAAATTCTAGTTCAATGCACACATGTGTTGCAGTTTAAAATTAAAAGAGGAAGTAACTCACACCTAAGAACTTTGTGTGTGTGTTAATGTCTGTGTCCCTTTAAATGAAAAAAGGTGAACACGTGGTGAGTTTTCCTCAATTTACACAAAATATGACATTAAATATCCTTTTCTAATTCCTGTTCTTCTTTAAACGCCATGAATGACCTCCAGGTCATAACCTTTGGACTTATAACTCTAATATAAGTCCACACAGCGCACCAAGCACAGAGAAAATTCAACCTCAGTGCTTCAGAATTCTCCTCAAAATTCAGAAACTGTTTCTGTCATTTATCTGCCCAAGAACTTCATCATATGGACCTCGCCGGGTCCAGTAATCTTCAGCACATGTATCTCACTGCAGCCAGTGAAGATTTAAAAACAGTTTCTTGTCTCAGTTTACCCAGTATTAACTTATCAGGTGGACCGCAGCCGATCCATCCATATCAACACAATTGTGTGTCCACATGTACACAACTTATTATTCACTTGTGTCACAACACATCTAGTAATATCATCAGAATTACTTCAACATGGTAAACATTGATTTTCCTTTAAAATCAACTTACCCTTAAAACTCAAGATCACAGCTGACTCGATTCTCTGAAATCCTGAGTCAGTTAAACACCTTGCTCACCTCAAGGTGTCCTTTTCTCAGACTCCCTCGTCCGAGCTCACTCTTTTTTACCCCGGCATCTCCACCGGAATGTTACGAGATCTTCATAGACTCAAACGTAAGCATATTATTTCCCTAGTCAAAAGTCAAGCCGTTCCTCACACAGTAATTCTTAATCCAACAGCCTTTGTGTTTTGAAACTAAAAAGAGGAAGGAACAGCGCCCAATTTAAACTGTGCATGTTGTCACTGAACAACACACACACACAGACACAGACCCAGGGCAATTCTTCCTGGATCATTTATCAACATCCAAACTAACACAGTCCGCATTGATTATTCTTCTGGACCTCAGCGGATCCACCAAAATTCATGTAAGTATATCAACCATTCACCGATTTATTTCTTTTCCTCAGACCACCAGATCTGTTACTTCAGCACAATAAACACTGATTTTCCTTCAAAATCAGTTTACCAAGAGCCACAAAACCATTTCTGACTCGATTTTCTGAACTTCTGTGTCACTTAAACATCCTGACAGCACCAGGTGTTTTCTGTCGGACTTCCTCATCCGAAATTACTCTTTTTTACTCACAAATAAGTGTATCTCAAAATGATCCTCTGATCATAGCTATTTCTGAGGCCACAACTCTCAGCAGCGCCACCTGAGTAAAATCTTAGTAAATGTCTTTACTAAGGGGGGAGTTCTTCAACTCCATGACTAACACTTATTGAACCATAAACTGACCAATAAACTCTTATATTCTCTTATTCTTAAACATGCATTGGTCTCTTTTTCTGTTTTACCATGAAATACCATATAACCTTTTAACTCAGTACTGTCTGTTTCTCAAAGTTTCATTATCCTTGCTTCAAAGCTTCTCATTACTTCCAAGTTACTCATTCATTACTTCAACGTTTTACTTTATTCTCGAGAATTCAGTTTTACCCCTACTGCGCCAATTTGATAGTTAAGATCATCTACTCAGCGAACAGATAATTTAGAATTCAGCCAATTTGCACAAATTTGCTTATTGAACAGGTTTGTGCTTACCTCTTTAATCCTTTTAGACCGGCCTTCTGTTCGCCTCATATCAGATCCAACCTTTTGGCCACATTTTGTTCTCTCTTATCTAATCTAAAAACTTCACGGTTTGCCTCGCCCATTCAATACACAGAATCTCTTTTCCCTTTTTCTTTGACAAGAAATACTCAAAAATTCTGCAAATTCTCTGCACTCTGGAGGAGGCTCACAGCTTTATTTATTACTCTGTTTCTGGTTGAATTAAAATAACTCTTATATTAGAATCACCCTGTCCAGTGATACTGTATTTCAAAATCACCAAATGCACTATGCAATGCAATCAATCAATGTGTCCGTTCTCTGTTAAAATTAAAAGGGGAAGTGACCGCACCCAAATTTTAACTGCGCACTTTTTCCCCAGCAAGAAAAGAACGGAAAAAGAGACTTTTACAGCCTCTCACACACCCAGCCTGCAGCCGGCTGACACTTTAAATCATTTCAGACAGTTTCTTATGTCACAGTTTTCAGCTGTAACGTGTAGGTCACAGCAACCCGGATATCTACACAACGCACGTATTTTATGAGACCTCCCCAGGTCCACAGACTTCGAGGAAATGTCAACAGAAAACACAGCTCTTCACAGACCACGGCTGGTCCACAAATGCACAGGTAATACTTCTTAATCGTCTCTCATAACTCACAGTATTTATTCTCAGAATTACTTCAACACAACAGACCTTAGTTTCACTTTACTGCTCGGCTGGCTTTACTGCAAAACCTCAAGCTTACGGCTGGCCTGAGTTTCTCTTAGATCATATATCAACTCCTCGGACCGTTGTGTCCGGTATTTATTCTTAACACATGTCACAATTCCTTACACACAAATCAGTCTCTTTTCTCTCTATTTCCTTAAAACAACGTCTCGGATTACTTTTAGCTCAGTACTGCTTCTCCCGAGCCGGCCGTAAATGCAACAATACACTTAAGTTTCACTTTCGTTCCAAACAAAGATTTTCATTTCAAACAAAACTCAAACAGAGATCAACGGATAACTTCTTGACCACATATTTTAGAATTATAATCCCATACAGCACAATTTCAGCTTAAGAGGTTTGTGCCTTACCTTTTGTTTTGCGGGCCCAGCGGTCAAGGAAGCCACCCGAGACGTCTGCCGGTTTGACCACCAATCCGGCTCGACCCCCGCGGAAAGCAACACCTGTCTCCACATTGCCCGCATTCTCCACCAATCTGTCGCGAAATCGATCATTGTAGAGCAGTGAAACAAACCACGGAGGCCCCAGAAAGGTGCAATCAAACGGTGAGTTTATTAATACAGAACAAAAAATTACAGCATGAGTCTTCTCTCTCTCTGCTAAAAATACATGTGGAGAACACTTTTAAAGCAATGGGGTATCCGCCCTCCCATGGCGTCAAATACAGGTCAAAAATACATTATGTACAGTCATTGTGTACAGACAATGGTACATCTTGTACATTTTTAATAACTATAAACAGACATGTAACTTCTCTTTTCTATAACACTTTCCATGCAAAGTCATAGTCTTAAGCCTTCAGGGTGTCTGAGGGCTGGTTATCGCCTCCAGTCATCTGTTACCAAGTAGGTAAAAGGGCAGCCGGTTACAAAAAGGTCAAAGACACTTGGGCCTTCGCTCAGGCCTGTTGCTAGATTTATGTATTGTAAGCATGCATGCAATCAACCTGCTATGTTCTCATCCTCCCTCAACATGTATCACCTGGACACTCTCACAAGTGAAGCTTAAAACCCTCTTGGATGGAACATCAACTCTAAACAAGCACAGTTATGCATTGTGTATAGAATGAACTCAACCTGTGAATAGAATGAATGTGATGACAAACATATTCAATGCAATATGAACCCTGTAAGGAATATTACTAATCAAATAATGCTGTAAAACATGTTATTAATGCAATTATAATAATGCAGGTTATATGGCAGCAATAAAAGAACTTCTGAATCTCCACACATTCATTCCGACCAAACAGGTTTAATCATGGGTAGACAGTCAGTGAATAATACACAAAGATAAATATAACAGATTATAGCTCTATCAACAGATTAGACACCACAGTTGTCCCCTTAGATGCGGAGAAAGCATTTGACCGATTAAACTGGAAATTGTTACTAGCAGTTCTACGTAAATTTGGATTGGATCATTCTTCATCGACCGGATCAAAACACTGTGCAGCTCTCCAAATGCTTGTGTTAGGACAAATGATCTTGTTTCACCAAGCTTCAACCTACAAAGGGGCGCTAGATAGGATGTCTGCTTTCCCCCTTGGCTTTTGTTTTTATCGTTTTATTTTTATTGCGCCATTAGCAGCAGCAATTCGACAGACATATGCTCATGATGTATTACTTTTCCTCAGGAACTCAAACCTCACTTATGAAAACAACTATAGATAAGTTCTCATCCATATCAGACTACTATATTAACTGGAGTAAATCAACAGTTCTGCCTCTGAATTGCAATTTTCAAACACCACCACTCCACTACAGTCAGGTGACATTAGACATCTAGGTGTACATTTATTGCAAAGCTCTCAGACCTTTTAAGGTTGAATCATATTTCTTTATTAAAAACAGTAGAGGATGATCTCACATGTTGGAGAACTTTACCTATATCACTCATGGGAAGAGTTGCCAATAAAATAAACTACTTATTTTCACTGATCCCCAATAAACCCTCTCTTACTTGATTAAATCGCTAGACTCCAACATTTTAATTTTTTTTATGGAAAATTAAGCCATCATGGATAAGTCTAACAACTCCACAAAAAACAAAACACGATAATGTTCTAGAACTGCCAAACTTTTATCACTACTTCTTATCCAATAGATTATTAAGTTTCAAAATTGATTAAACCAAGCTTAATAGACAGCCCTTGACTGGACCTAGAACAAGCATACTGTGAAAAAGTAACAATCTCTAATCTGCCTTTCATCAGCTCCACTATTAAGCATCATAACTGCTTTAAAAACCTGAAACACTTCTCTGACAGCCACTACAACAAACACCAACCAGCTTGCAGCCGCAGCTCATTGTAGCAGCTTCAGAAAATTGTGGAGTGCCCACTGCAGGTCAGGGATGAGTTCCTGCCCCAAGTGGACGAGTTTAAGTATCTTGGGGTCTTGTTCACAAGTGACAGGAGGGTGGGTGTAGCTCAGGAGGCAGGGCAAGTTCTCTTCTGATTGGAAGGTTGGTGGTTCGATCCCTGGCTCCCCCAGTCTGCAAGTGATGCAGAAGCTGTACCGGTCCGTCATGATGATCTGCTAGTTACAATAAAATTACATACTCAAGGCAAAAATAACAGGTGTCTAGACAAATCTGAACAGTCTTTATATAAAGACAATGTGTCAAATGTTTAGTAAATTGGATATTCATTCCTTGTAATGGAGGAGATTCAGTCTGTACAAGTGGATTATAGCTGATCACTGGAGGACAACGCCGTAGGAAAAATAGAAGGGAAGCAGAATATTATTGTAAACACTGCCTGACATACCAGGGGTCCGTTCTTCGTACCTCGCTTACTACATCCAAGATCAAATGACACATCCAAGATCAAATCATCGCGCCAACTTTGAGCTCGCTAATCCGGTTCTCCGAACACACCTGTTGTTGACGATTAGTATAGCTGGATGAAGTAATCTGAGATCACTGGGTGGCTTAAAAGGGGCTACGCATCGATAGTAGAAACATTGATCGGCAACCCTTTGATTGGTCGGCGAAGATGTCGAAGGAGCGCGCTCAGTATTTCACGGCAGCAGAGCAAGAACTTTTGATTGAGGGATATCAGGAGTTTCAGAGTTTAATTAAAATGCAAGGGAACACTGCAAAGGCTGCAAAAGCAAGGAGAGAGGGCTGGCAGAAAGTTGCTGACAAATTAAACTCGTAAGTAATTTATTATATTATATTACATTATATCCTCTTTCACATTAGAGCCACAACAGGACCCACTAGAACATGGGGACAAGTAAAAGTGAAATATAAGAATATTCTACAGAATGGTAATATTTATCACTTATATTGCTTTTAGTCTCTTGAAAAGAGACCCTGAAATAATCTGTTTGTTTGTTTATAACAGCAACCAAGAAAAGGGCAGAGCAAATAAAGACAGGTGGTGGTCCTGCACCCCCTCGTCACACCCCGGCAGAGGAGCTGGCCCTAGGGTCAAATGCCACCAGACCCATTGTTGAGGGCATCCCTGGGGTCAGCTCTTCCTTAGACAAGCAGCCGGGGTGCAGTAGCAGCAGCACCTTCATAACTGGTAAATGAGCTCATAATTCTATTAGTACAATGTAAAATATTTGGTTGTTGCCTTAATTAAAATGCTTTTTGTACTGTGACATTTATTGACATTGTGGGTTTTTTTGTGTGTAGTTTCACATAACACTCCATCACTTTTACCTGTTCCCATGCAAGTGGTGAGTGAAGCATGCACAGTAAGTTGGGAGATATATATATATATATATATATCTATATATATATCTTTTATTTAATTATTTATCGCCTTTATAGCCGTGGTCTTTCCTCTTGATTACACGAAGTAATTTACTATTACTACTCTAAAATATGAATTACATCTGAAATAATCAAATACATGAAATAGAATGATTAATAGTACATTTCCCTTTTTTTAGGAAATGACCTGTATGTATCTGTATGAAATCAATAAAAGAATCAAATACTGCATTATCTTTAGTTACACTGATAATATTTATTTATGGAAAAACAGTGGAGAAATATCGCTGTTGCTTTCGTATAAATGAAGCGTACATACCTGAGTGGCCGCGATCTAATCCTGTTTACATAAAGTAAGCCTGCTCCCAAGCAGGTTTACGCTTACGGATCTGTTGCTATGACAGCAAGTCCGGGATGAGCTTCGGAGAACCGAATGATCCAAGATCACGCGAAATCGTCAACAATCAAATCCAGCTAACTTACTTAGCGAGGTACAAAGAACGGACCCCAGAACTGTCACGGGCCACAAGGCCAGTATGTGGACAGGACCCAAAAGCAGACTCAATGAACCAACAGGTTTACTCAGTAAACAAAGCTTTGTTTCAGAAAGAGAACTGGGGTAGGGGACTTAGGTCAGCTTCTCAGGTGTCACACCCACTGAAAGCAGAATAAGAGGGAGATAAGAGGAAGAACAGGGAATAACAGCCAGGTGAAAGATGATAATTGAGAAAGTGCTTACTTGTCGGGCAGATAGAACCAAGGCCAAGCGAGTGTCCAAGAAAGAGAGAAGAAGGCATGCTGAATGATCCCGAGGTGAGTGGTGGGCAGGAGGTCGGGCAGATGGGGCTTCCATGAGTGTTTCCAGGAGAGAGAGCAGAGCCAGCAGGCACTTTTCAGATGAGCAATCTGGAAAGTCTAGTGTCCGTGAGGCTACTGCAGGTGAGGTGAGTAATGGTCCCGAGTTCCCAAGTTCCCAAGCTACCACCATGGGGTAGCAGACAGTCTGGCAGAGAGTGCAAGTCAGTGCTGGTTTTAAATACTGGTCAGCTGAGTGCTGTTTGATGGCATGCAAGTGGCCACACCAGGTGAGAACTGGAAACCCCGCCCTGAAGGCCCTGAAGGCCCTGAAAGACCTGGATGGAAGGGCCACACTGAAAAAAACCCAGATACTCGCACAGATCATGACAAGAACAAAAGCAATGTGTGTCTGAGTGTAAAAGCCAGTGTAAAAAATGTCTGTGTAAAAGGCAGTAAAAGTAAAGGGAACTGAACAAAAAAAAATAGATCTAGGAGTGCATATATACAGTTTTTATAATGTTTTTAGAGTTTATATATATATACTCTATGACTCTGTGGTGGCCTCAGCCATCTTTTATGGTGTGGTCTGCTGGGGCGGCAGCATCTCTGCCGGGGACAGGAAGAGACTGAACAGGCTGATCCGCAGGGCCAGCTCTGTTCTAGGATGCCCTCTGGACCCAGTGGAGGTGGTGAGTGACAGGAGAATGGCGGCTAAGCTGTCATCCCTGTTGGACAACATCTCCCACCCCATGCATGAGACTGTGACAGCACTGAGCAGCTCCTTCAGTGGGAGACTGCGGCACCCACGGTGTGGGACGGAGAGATTTCGCAGGTCTTTCCTCCCCACTGCTGTCAGACTCCACAACAAAGACTTCAACTGATCAAACACACACATCCACAAATGTGCAATAACACTAATGTGCAATAATCTTTTTCTGGCATCGTTGTATTTTTACTCAATTGTATATAGCATTTGTACTCTATTTTTATCTCATTGTATATTTTATTCTATTTTATTCTACTGTATATAGTATTTTATTTTATTCTATTCTGTACAGTTGTGTACTGTATTTATTCTTATTTTATTTTATTCTAATTTTTGCTTCATAACTTTTGCACTGTCCACTTCCTGCTGTGACAAAACAAATTTCCCACGTGTGGGACTAATAAAGGTTATCTTATCTTATCTTATCTTATCTTATCTTATCTTATATAATATTTATTATGAAAGTCCAGACATAAAATCCTATTCAAAGCAAAGCCAGAAGCTTTCCTCTGTTGCCTGTGTTTCAAAGAGCTAAGTAAATACCGTATTTACCGCATTATAAGGCGCACCGGATTATAAGGCGCACTGTTGAAGACTGGCTCTGTTTTCATACATAAGGCGCACCATATTATAAGGCGCACCATATTATAAGGCGCATTAAGACAAACAAAACAGTCAGATAACTGGACCTTCATTAAGCTCATTCACAGTAACTCTTAACACTGTTAAGCTGTAACACATTAAATATTGAAAAATACACTTACTTTTTCCAGTACATTCAACTTCCACAATTCCATCAAATTCTTCACCTTCAGCGTCTGACTTACAGTAAACAGCTGGGCAATTTCAGCATCAAGCATGCCCGGATCCCTCTCACGCCGGATTAAAAGGCGTTTAAAGTGCATTCAGCAAAATAAAACAATCGGATGAGTTAAACTTTAACCAACTCATTCACAGTAACTATTAACATTGTTAAGCTGTAAAACATTAAATACTGAACAATACACTTACGTTTTCAGTTCATTCAACTTCCACAAATCCATCAAACTCTTCACCTTCCGTGTCTGAGTTAAACAGCTGGGCAATTTCGGCATCAAGCATGCCCGGATCCCTCTCATCATTATCTGAATCAGTCTCGTTGCTGTTACTTAGCTGTTCAGTGATTATTCCAGCCTTCGTGAAAGCTTGGACGACACTTGAGACTGATACCTTAGCCCAAGCATCCACGATCCTTTGGCAGATAGTGGTGTAACTCGCTCGGCGTTGCCTCCCTGTCTTGGTGAATGTGTGTTCGCCTTCTGTCATCCAATGCTCCCACGCAGCTCGTAATTTGCCTTTGAACGACCTGTTGACACCAATATCTAGTGGTTGGAGTTCTTTGGTTAATCCACCCGGAATGACGGCAAGCTCCGAATTAGTTTGCTTCACTTGGGTTTTGACAGCCTGGGTGAGATGGGCGCGCATGGAGTCGTAGATCAAAACAGACGGAGATTTGTGGAAAAAGCCATCCGGTCTCTTGACATAAACTTCCCTCAGCCACTCGTTCCTTTTCTCCTCGTCCATCCAGCCCTTTGAGTTAGCCTTGACGATGACGCCGGCCGGAAACTTTTCTTTTGGCAAAGTCTTCCTCTTGAAAATGACCATGGGTGGTAGTTTCTGGCCATTAGCTTGGCAGCCCAGAACTACAGTGAAGGATGACTTCTCGTTCCCTGTGGTGCATATAGATACCGTACTTGTGCCTGTTTTCTTGACAGTACAGTTCACGGGGATGTCAAAGTTGAGGGGGACCTCGTCCATGTTAGTGATGCGTTCTGGCCGGATCTTCTTTTCAGTGATCTTATTCTGGCAGTAGGTGCGGAAAACGGCCAACTTTTCTTTGTAATCCTTTGGCAGTTGTTGTGAGACAGTAGTTCTTGTGCGGATTGAGAGATTATGCCTTTTCATAAAACGGAAGCACCAAGAATGTCCCCCTCGAAAGTCGTTGATCTGCATGTCACGTGCTACTGCTGTTGCCTTGAGTCGAATAGAGACTGTAGAGACACTTCTACCTGCTGTTCTCTGTTCAATAACCCACTGTTCAATTTTGTCCTCTAACTGCGGCCATCGCGCCTTGTTCCCTCGGAAACTCATTTTGGTCTTCTTTACTTGTTTTAGGTCATCTTCTTGCTTTCTCCACTTGCGCACCATGGACCTATTAATGCCCAATTGTCTCGCAGCTGCTCTATTTCCATTCTCTTCTGCATATCTAATTGCTCGAAGTTTAAAATCCGCTTCGTAAGCGTGTCTTTTCGCGGGTGCCATTTTGGAGTCGCTATACACACACAACACGGTAATGTTGTGTTGAAACACAGTATGTATTACTCCGCGAGGCTCCTGGCAACGGTAACCGTAATGCTCCAAAAAGTGGCACTAAAAAATTTTTTTGACAGATTTTTGAGCATTGTGTGCCACATAAAATCGGTTCGAGGTCAGTAAGCACAAACCAAAATTAATACATAAGGCGCACCAGATTATAAGGCACACTGTCAATTTTTGTGAATATTTAAGGATTTTACGTGTGCCTTATAGTGTGGTAAATATGGTATATATAATGAAATATCTCAGAAAGAATTATGTTTGCCATGAACAGTATCTCACATTAAACTGTGCATGCAGTTTGGCCTAAACTCATCTAATCAATCAGATATTGTTCCTTACCCAACCAAGGATTTAACTGCAGATACTGGATGTGGGAAGGGAACTGAACGGAATTTAAACAGTGTTTGTCAACTCCTCTGTGACAGCTGGCCTGTGTTTACCGAGAAACAACAGAACAATAAGCCCTGTGTATTCTTTGACAGTTCTCAGAAGATGTTCAGTTTTGTCATTAGTGACTTTGGCTGCTGATATATGAAGGATGAAAATGTGTCCAAATCACTTTAACTAATGGGTATTACAAAGAATGTGCTTTCAGGAAAGAAGCTAGATAAGGCTGAAAACACACCAGTGATATAAAATTATCAATTTCTTGATATTGATGAGAAAGGAAAAAAAAAACTTCATGGTTAAAGGGTAGGGGGTGGGGGGGATCAATGTTCTGCTTTATCAGTCGCATTCATAGTGTGTTCTTGTCAGCAGTAGCGGTTTTAGATACGGGCAACACGGGCGGTTGCCCGGGGCGGCATCACGGGCATCGGCAAAAAAAAAAAAATTGCTCATACTCATGCTGCCCCGACATCATGCCAGCGCATATTGGGAATGTCATAGGCACCGATCGGTTTTCTATCGCCCATTTGCTGGGAGTAAGGGCGCCCTCCGTTTGCAAGGTGCACCTGCTGTTTGCCGCAAAGGGAGGAGAGGAAGGGGGCTGCGGGGGATTCTCTGGCTGGCTGGAGCAGCATCTAATAACCAATTCGCAAAATAAAACAAAATAAAAACAAACCAACAAACACGAAAACACCAGACATTATGATACAGACTTATAATTTGCACCCATGTTTTTTCAAAATTCTATACACAAAAAGTGAGTGCGAGAGCCCTCGGTGTGCCTGCTCGCTGCTGAAGTCAAAGTAAACTTTATTGTCATCTCCGCTACATACAGTCCAGTATATAGAGAGACGAGACGACGAGGCTCCAGTTACAGCAGTGCAAGTAAACAAACAATAAATATTTAAGAGTAAAAAATTAATATACACTTTAGGACTCGGGGTAACGGGATCAATAACAATTTAAATGTATATTTTATATTTTGTTGATTTAAAGTCTCACACACATTCCGTTTTTAAAGTTTTAAAAAAAGAGAAAAGAAGAGGAGGAGTGTAGCGACTTCCACAGTCGCTGGAGGCCGGGGACTGAGCCTGCCTATTTGCCTGACGCGCTGTCAACTTTACGCAATAATGCGAGAGGTGGAATTGCTTGCTTGTTTATTAAAGTGCTTGAAAAGTTTACAGAGCAATGTGATCGGCTCGCGATTCAAACTCTTAAAACATCACAGGCTCTAAAGCAACAAGGGGAAACTCGTTGTGCTGCGGTCAACAAAAACTACGGCTGCCAGCCCTCCTCTCTGTCAAAATCAAACCAATGAAAGACAGACTGACAACGCCCTCTTAATGTCACCGCTAGCACCCACATGACTCCCGTTACACATCACCATAGCAACCAAACAAATGAAAACCCAGTGATCATTAAAATTCAATACATTTAATTTTGGCTCCTACAAGGAAAAATGAGCAAAAGATACAGGTAAGCAGATGTGTCACTGGATAATGGCAGGTCATGTATAAGAATCAGAATACTTTCTTAATCCCTAAGGAAATAATGTGGGTTACAGTTGCTCCAAGAAGAAATGGTAAAAATAGTAACAGTAACAGACTAAACTCCAAAAAATATATACAATAATATAATATTAATTAGTCACTGTCAATTGTTGATTTGTCCTGTTCTCATTGAATGACGAATTATGATGTCTGTTTAGTAGCCGTTTGCA
This sequence comes from Oreochromis aureus, assembly GCF_013358895.1. Classification (NCBI taxonomy): domain Eukaryota; kingdom Metazoa; phylum Chordata; class Actinopteri; order Cichliformes; family Cichlidae; genus Oreochromis; species Oreochromis aureus. The sequence goes on along the minus strand of NC_052950.1, from coordinate 2,110,010 downwards.
TACAATGCATACTCTCTCTCTCTTCATATGTGTTTGTGTGTGTGTGTGTGGTGGTGGTGGTGGTGGTGGTGGTGGTGGGGGGGGGGATGCGCCAGAGGGAGTGTTCGCCCAGGGCGCCAAACAGGCTACGACCGCCACTGCTTGTAGGTATGAACTAAACATCTCAAGCTGCAGCCTTGACTAGTTTCTGCTTAGCTTAAAGATACAGTGCAGAAATACTGACTTACTTAAGTAAAACTGTGTAGCCAGATAAGAATACAGGAGCATTATGAGCAAGAAATGTGATACACATGGGTCAAAACTGACCCTTGTCTGCTGGCTGAAGAACTGAGAACGTTATGCTGCTCATAACATCATAGAATCTAGTGGTGTGCGATACTGCATATTTTGGTATCGATCCGATACCAAGTAAATATGGGCCAGTATCGCCGATACCAATACCGATACCGATACTTTTCAATTAATAAGGTGGATGCATCATTGAATTGCTAAATCGCAATTATTTTTCTTGACCTTAAGTGTTTTTTGTGATGTTTCCCTTTTTATTAATAAATAGTTAAAACCCAGGACATAATTAGGACAAAGTTTATAATTAAATAAAAAAAATGCTTTATTATTGTGGCATCGTGGTCTGCGTTGCCGCTGCAGGTGAGATGGACTCACGTTCACGGCATCTACAATCATGCCTTGCCGGCTTAAAACCTGTGCGCTACTTGTGCTGTTGTTGTTTTTGGTGGTGATGTTTACGGCTGGCAGCAGGAGAGCTGCAGCCGTTAGATGTACTGTTACAGCAACCATGTGATTACTGTAAGGGTGGACAGCACGTGGCTCCGGGTTACCCGGAGGCTGGCGTGCCAGCGGGACCTGCCAAGCTGGAGATGGAGGTCGAGGTGTGTGGGGTTCCTGCCACTCCCAGGGCAGCGTGCTGTCTGCTCCGGTCTCCTCCAACAGAGGCCGCCACGCGTGCCGGCTGCCTGCCCAGCTGCCGTGAGCCCCGGCTCACTTCCACGCCTGCTGCGCTGCCGCTGCTTGCCACATGGGTGGCCACCAGACCAGCTGCGGGGCTTCAGCTGTGGGGCTTCCGCTGGAGGCGCGGGCGACTGCCAGAGTGGACACTTCCCGCGTCACTGGGCCTTCCCCATACATGGGGCGCCGATGGTCTGGGCCGATTCCCTTGCCTGCTAGCGGAGTGGGGAGTAGGTTCGGGGAGCCATCGGCCGGATGGCTCCCCGGCCTGAAGCGGGCAAAGAGGGTATGTTGCGGGGCGTGTTCTGCGATGCCGCTGCAGGTTTGGTGGTGGTGATGTGTACAGCTGGCATTGTAAATGAGCAGAACTCAAAGTAAAGAATCGATCTCACCAGGCTAGTACCAATCCGATACCGATGCCGACTTGGTATTGATACTATCGATATTTGGATCGATCCGCCCACCACTAATAGAAGCCATTCAGCAGTCATTGACTAGTCCAGTGGTTAACCCGTTACCTAATGTAACACAAAGCCAGAAACACAAAGCAAAGATGAAAACCAGGACAAAGGGACTTTAAAGCAATCGTTAAGATGACTGCAAGAACAGGTGGAAACGGAGGCTGCAGCCTGACTGCTCATCATTTTGTTACCTGATGAAGTTCAGGGTCTGCCTGCTGGCAGTCACTGTGGGTGCTTAGCTAGCTTAGCGTTAGCATGCTGTCTGTGCATGTATATACAAAAAGCCAAAGTTCTGTTAGGAGCCGTTTCTGTCCCGGAAACATTGTATACTTTTATTTTTGTTGCCCAAAAGGAAAACTTCTGTCGATATCCACGCTGTAGACTGCACCACTATTTTCCTCCTCCAACACACAAACTGAAAGTAGGCTGATTATAGCGCAATTGCAATTGGAACCGTTAAGCAGAATGAGACGCAAGCAGACTAAAAGTTACAAGGAACTACCTCCGATTGACTTTTCCGGGTGTAATTACCGGTGAATTGCCGAGGGACAGCTTGCTGGGCCTATGCTGCCTTCAGCTGCATCGGCTACAGGGGCCTGGCTAGGATGAGGAGTGACTAAATATCTGACACAAGCAGGAAAGTGCAGGAGGGACAGGTGAAGGGGCCATGCTGCTAGCAAAACCCTAACGACACAGTGAGTGAATACTTTGAGTGTGCTTTGAATGAGGCACGTGACGATTACACCATGAAGTGATACTCTGCTGCACAGAGTGTGAACACCAAGTGACAGCGCAACCAAAAGGAGTGATGAGAGTCTTAGACTTAACAATTGGGATAGTGGATAGTCTATAATTCGTCTTAACTTCATAGCCTTAAATAAACTCCTGTCAACTACTGAAACTGCAAATTTTTTAACTAACCATGCATTCTGTAGCCATGGCACCCCTAAAGAAATGGTCACTAAGGCAACTATGAATCCTGATCTGAGACTAAGGTTTGTCTGAGCTCAGGATTCACAATTAACTCTAACTAACAGACAGACTGAAACATTAAATCAGGAGCTAGAGGCAGTCTTTCAGTTGGTAACTGCTAATAACCCATGCCTTTGGAGTTCACTGTTATCCTGGATTAAAATGCCACAATTCTCAAACCTCCTCTGCTATGGGACTACCACTTTCCTTGGGTTCTCAACTCCTACATTCCCACTCAAAGAGGAGGAACAGAATTATCTATCCTTTTAGACATTGAGGCACTATTGCAACTTCTTGAATCTAATTAGAGCAACCCAATCTCACACCACTTAACCACTGACTGCAGTTGCAGTCTGGCTAACTGTTGGTGGACCCTACATTTTGTGGTTGTCTTCAGAAGATATCCCTGTGAAATTTGAAATTCTTGCAATATTGTCATATTTCTCTATTGCACTAGGGTCTGTGTTTAATTTTTACTAAACTTGTTTTCTCAGCGAGGGAGTTGTTGACAAGGTCTGTACTCCACCTGCTGGTGTAGCCAGTGTTGTCTTCAGCTATGTCTGATTCTCATCAGCTTATTAGCTGCCTGAACGGCTCCTGCATCCAGTCTTCGCCAGATTGTCGTAAATTGCCTTGCAGTCTGGCATAATTGCAGGGCAATCATCACAGCTGTGTTTATTCCTTAAGTTCTCTGTTCTTACCTCTTCATTCTCTTGCTCTCTAGTTGCTCCTGGATGACTGAAATGTTCCTCACCCATTGGATTTACTTACCAGTTTCTGTCGAGTTGGTCCTCATCTGCTGGAAATCACTGGGAAGTCACTCAACTTACTAACTCACCTGTCTGTCCACCCTACCTATGGCTCTCAGACTCCTCAGATTCCAGACCAGTTGCTCCTCCACCATTCCGTTAGAAAAAGGAAGTAAGCATGCTTTACAATACTGCTGGTAACTTCCTCAGCTTTCTCCAGAGCAAGACTAACCTGCTTCTCTCTCCCAGACCAACTTACCTGTGCTGTCAGTCAGAGTCCACCAAAACATTAAACTTTTTACAGTTACAAGAGGCATTTAACAACATCTTTAACCTTTCACTGTCAATTGTTCACATTGTGCCTGACCCTCCAAAAATGCAGCCTTCATGACTTTAGACCTGTGGCTTTCATCCTTGTAGAATAAAGTGCTTTGAAAGTCTGGTGCTAAGACACATTAAAAGCTCACACCCAGCTACCCTAGACCAACACCAGTTTTCATACAGGGCCAATGGATCAACAGAGGTTGACATTAACATCACACCCCTTGCAGCACTGACTCACCTAGAACATCAGGGGACATGTGAAAGAATGTTGGCTCTGCTCTAAATTCAATACCATAATTTTCCAGAAGACTGGTGACCAAATTGCTAAATTTGGGTTGAAGACACATGCAAATGGATGAAGGCCTTCTTAACAAACCAACCAAATCACTCTGGCACACAGCAATAAAGCTCAGGACATTTCTCTATGCCTTGTATACCTATGACTGCCACCAAACTACAGCAACAACTTAGTCATTACTTTTGGGTTTTTGGGGTTTTTTCCCCAAAACGTTTTATAGTTCATATTTCTTCTCGTCATCAGTGATGTTTTCACAGGGTTAACACCATTTATATCTTCTATTGTGGAGGTATGGTACAGAAGACACAGGAGCTGTAACTTTCCATTCCGACTTTATTCATCTCCAAACTACAACTGGACACATTGCGCCAAAAACCAGCAGAACCCCTCCTCCCGACCTGGGTGTGAGTGGAGCCCTCTGGTGGGCCACCACACTATAGCTAATTAATAGTCAACTAATAGTGTCCAAATACCAAAAAAACCAAACAAAGTCTTTGCATCACCTTATTCTCAAGTGAAGTTTTTGTAGTAATTCCAGTATTATTATTTTTTTTTAGATTTTGTACTCGAAAAACTTTTGAACTGCTCATCACCAAGAAGATAAAAAGGAAGAACCCGTATCTCTTCTTCGCCTCACTTTTATACCTGTTAACCCTTTCACCCCTTTCTTGGAAGTCACATTTTCTAAGATGACATCTGTCTTCAACCATGGGGACATCCAATCAAGTTGTTTATATAAACTCATTCGACGTCCAGCCATACCCTTATCATCCTCTCTCTAGCTAGCAAACTTTCCCACGTACATTTTTTTTTAAAGATTTTGTGCTCCAAAAATTTTGGCAGTAAAAAGAATGATACCTGTTAAAGCTTCATCTATTTGTCAGATAATGAGAGTGAAATATTTTAAGAAGTTAAATATCAAGAACCTGAAGTCTGGTCCTGCAACTGAAACACCCCTGTGTGAGTCTTGAGAAAAAGACTTGTAGCTTTACCTAGGGAAAGGAAATAGAGAACACTGGGACATTTGGAGTAATTAAGGAAAGACTGAATCAAACTGTAAGAGCTCTGTTGCTGAAGTAGATAAATAAGCGTAGCTTCTAGCGTGACTTTGATTTTCAGATTGTACCCTGGAAGTTGTATTCTGATCACTTACACTGTGCACTCTGGCAGCAGACATGAATGTCTCTGTCAGAGTGACCATCACTGACCATCCATGTGTGTGGGATCATCATTGGTGATGGAGCTGGGCCTCTAACAGCGTTTTTTAGCGAACGGTCCACAATTTAGTGATGGTAAATTTGATTCTTTTTACTGAATCGAGTTTTAATGAGTCACTCACCAAAGTGAATCAGGTTTAAGTCAAAGTCAAAGTCAAAGTCAGTTTTATTTGTCAATTTCTTCAGATGTACTTGCCATACAAAGGAATTGAAATTACGTTTCACACTGTCCCATGCGTAGACATAGACAACAATAAAGTGCAGATGCACAACATTTAGGTAACATACAGGATATAACAAGACAGGACCTACACATAACATATAATAAAGTGTTCCACAGTGTGCCCTGGAAAGTAGTGTACTAGTCTACTTGACGTAGTCCCAGGTTGTGGTTGGTAAGTGTTTTTGTTTTAATGCAGCATAAGACTGTAGCAGCAGTAATAGTAATATAAATAATATAAATAGTGCTAAAAAAATACTAAAAATATATAGCAGCAGGTGTGTGCAATTGTAATGCAGAGGTAGTCGTTTCCAGTCAGGAATGTAGAGAGTGTTTCCTTGTTGTGGAGGGGGTAGGGTCCAGTCTGTCTTCCTATACTCCTGCCAGTCTGGTGGTTCTGCTGGCTGGGAGCCGGGAGGGGAGAGAGTTCAGCAGTCTCACAGCCTGGTGGATGAAGCTGTTGGTGAGCCTGGTAGTGCGGGAGCGGAGACTTCTGTATCTTTTTCCGGAGGGCAGGAGGCTGAACAGACAGTGCGCGGGGTGGGTTGCATCGTTGACAATTGTGATGGCTTTGCGGGTAAGGCGGGTGGTGTAGATGTCTTGCAGGGAGGGGAGTGGTACACCAACTATCCTCTCAGCTGTTCTCACAATGTGCTGTAGAGCTTTTCTGTTATAGTCAGTGCAGCTACCGCCCCACACAGTGATGCAGCTGGAAAGGATGCTTTCAATGGTTCCTCTGTAGAATGTGGTCAGGATGGGTGGTGGAGCACTTGCCCGCTTGAGTTTGCGCAGGAAGTAGAGGCGCTGTTGTGCTTTCTTGGGTAGTGATGCTGTGTTGGTGGTCCAGGAGAGGTCCTCACTGATGTGCACCCCCAGGAACTTGGTGCTGCTCACCCTCTCCACCGCAGCGCCGTCGATGGTCAATGGGGGTGACAGGTGTGGCCTCTCTGGAGTTGACAATAACCTCCTTGGTCTTGCTAACATTTAGCAGGAGGTTGTTGTCTCTGCACCACGTGGTCAGGAGCTCAACCTCTTTCCTGTAGTGAGTCTCATCGCCCTTGGTGATGAGCCCCACCAGCGTTGTGTCGTCCGCAAACTTCACAAGGTGGTTGGAGCTGTAGGTTGTTGTGCAGTCATGTGTCAGCAGGGTGAAGAGCAGAGGACTGAGCACACAGCCTTGTGGAGCCCCTGTGCTCAGGGTGATGCTGTTTGAGACCTTGTTGCCCACACGCACCGCTTGAGGCCTCTGGCTGAGGAAATCCAGCAGCCAGTTGCAGAGGGAGGTGCTGAGGCCCAGTCTGTCCAGTTTACAGATGAGTTGTTGTGGTATTATGGTGTTGAATGCTGAGCTGAAGTCTATGAACAGCATTCTCACATATGAGTCTTTCTTGTCCAGGTGAGTTAGGGCTGGGTGGAGGGCAGAGCAGATTGCATCTTCTGTGGATCGTTTTGCTCTGTATGCGAACTGGTATGGGTCCAGGGTGGGAGGCAGGGTGGATTTGATGTGTGACATGACTAGTCGTTCAAAGCACTTCATAATAATGGGTGTCAGTGCCACGGGGCGGTAGTCGTTGAAACAGGCTGGGGATGGTTTCTTTGGCACAGGTATGATGGTGGCAGTCTTGAAGCATGATGGGACAGTGGCTTGCCTCAGGGAGATGTTAAAGATGTCTGTGAAGACATCCTTTAGCTCCTCTGCGCAGTCTTTCAGCACACTACCAGGGATGTTATCTGGACCCGCTGCTTTCCGGGCGTTGATGGTGATGAGTGTCCTCTTCACACTGGCAGCAGACAGGCACAGAGGCTGGTCATGTGGAGGTGGTGGTGTTTTCTGTGGGCGTGTGTTGTTCTGTGCTTCAAATCGTGCAAAGAAGCTGTTCAGGTTGTTGAGCAGAGTGGTGTCGCTCTCACAGCTACGCCGCTGCAGGCTTGTAGTCTGTAATAGCCTGGATGCCTTGCCATAGGCTTCGTGCGTCCTTGCTATCATTGAAGTGGGAGGTTATCTTGTATGTGTAGTCCTGTTTCGCTTTCCTGATGCCACGGGACAGGTTGGCTCTCGCTGTTCTCAGGCCTATTTCATCCCCAGCTCTGAAGGCCTTGTCTCTGGCCTTCAGCAGCCTGTGGACATCTCCTGTTAGCCATGGCTTCCGGTTGGCTCGGGTTGTGATACTTTTCATTTGTGTAACATCATCAATGCATTTGGTGATGTATGAGCTCACCGTGTCTGTGTACTCCTCAATGTCTATGATGTTATTGTAGGTGGCTGCTTCCTTGAATATGTTCCAATCAGTTGACCCAAAGCAGTCTTGAAGAGCAGAGGTGGCCTCCTGTGGCCACACTCTTACCTCTTTCATAACAGGTTTGATGACCTTCACTCTCTGTCTGTATGCTGGCATTAGCATAACAGTGAGGTGATCAGAGGTGCCGATGTGGGGAGGGGATGGCTTTGTATGCTCCTTTTTCCTGTGTGTAGACCAGGTCCAGTGTGTTGTCTCCCCTTGTTGGAAAATGTACATGCTGATGAAACTTTGGGAGAACAGTTTTAAGATCAGCATGATTAAAGTCTCCTGCGAGGATGATGAAACCGTCTGGGTGTGTTGTTTGTTGCTCACTGATGGCCTGATACAGTTCGTTCAGCGCCGCATTTCTATCGCTGTTGTTGCTAGATGGAGGTATATAAGTAGCGACCAACAGGATCGAACTTATCTCCTGGGCAAGTAGAAAGGGCGACACTTCACGATCATGAACTCCGCCAATGATGAGCAGTGTTTGTGTACTACAGTGGCATCACGACACCATTCGTCACGGATGTAAACACAGACCCCGCCACCTCGGGTCTTGCCTCCGTCTACGAGAGCCCTGTCGGCTCTGTAGCATGCTAGCTGCTCCAGTTGTATGGCCGAGTCCGGAATGTTGTCATTAAGCCATGTCTCAGTGAAAACTAGCACACAACAGTCACTTACTCTGCGATTCGCTGATCTCAGAAGTCGAATGTTATCCATTTTATTGTCCAGAGATCGTACGTTGGCCAAGAGGATCGATGGTATGGCTGGGCGAGTTGGCTTAGCCTCGAGCCTGACTCGGACACCTCCGCTTTGCCCCGCTTCCTTGTCCTAGCGCACCGCCTTCGACGCCTCCTTGCCCGGGGAGGGGTAGCAGGCGAGTCCGGTGAGTTGCTAGGCCAGCTAGCAGGCTGTCGCAGAAGTCCTATCTCCCTTAGCATCTCAACGTTCGTGTTCTTTTTTTTGAGTCACTGAGTCAGTTGACCAGAGAGTGCAAAAAATGTAAATTTTCACTCAAACTTAATTTCTTTTCTCTTTTCATGTATATCCTACTGCTAAGATGAGTGATTCTAAAAGAAAACAACTATTTTATAGAGCAAAAAAGAGCAAAAAAATTTCTAAAGGGAAAATTTATTTTGTTTATTTTTGTTTTATTAGTATTTTCCTTAAATGTGTCAAATATATATTTTCTCATCTAAATGTCCACTGAGCTGTGAGCCAGGGGGCGGTAATGCGCCTTAACATTGGTTGCCAACCAAGAAGAAGAAGAAGCTGTGAGCCAAGAGGGAGGGGGTGAGTGAGTGAGTGAGTGAGTGATTCGTTCGCTCTGTGATTCAGCACAGGAGGGAGGGGGTGAGCGAGTCCTGAGTGATTCGCTTACGCTTCAATTCAGCACAGGAGGGAGGGGGTTAGTGAGTCCTGAGTGATTCGTTCGCTCTACGATTCAGCACAGGAAAGGAGGGGGTGAGTAGCTCAAATTAGCATGTTAGCAGAGCGATACTACTGTGAACTGAGGAGCTATTGTCTTGATGTGAGCTTCTACTCAGGGTTTTTTCTTCCAGTTCATAGCAGAAATGTTTTTGTTAAGACACTGGATGTTGTGTTTTTCTCCACAATTTTAATTATAAGCTAGATATATTGCTGCTAACAGCAACAGGGATGAGTCAGTGAGTCAGTTGGGCTTGTGAATCATGATTCATGAGTCAGTAAAGTGATTCTCGAGTATTGAATGATTCGTTCATGATTCGCGCATCACTACCACAATTTTCAAACCTGAAGGCAGCTTGTCAGTTTAGAGCAAAAGGATGCTGGTTCATTTTTTCCAACATTCAACTTGCTTTGCAGCATGAATTTGTCCACCAGAGTAAGGCTGTGAGCTATGTTGTAATGTCCTGAAGTAATTTCTGTAGTCATTAAACCTTTTTTTTTTTTTTTTTTTTTTACATGAACACAATCTTCAGGCCTCCTCATGCCTTTTCCAGAATACTAAAAGCTAAATAGTCCCAGATTTAACCTTCCTCTCGTGTTAGGGTCGGCACCGACCCATTTTAAATTTCAAATGCATAAAAAAAATCACATACATTTGTTTATTGTATCAAGGCTTTTTGACTTTGTCAGGAACCTCTATTTCTACAAAATAAAACAAAAAAAAAAATCTTTTCACTAAATTATACAATGCCCTAGTTGAAATTATGACTTTTGTGTTGTTAGGGTCGGTTTCGACCCAGCTATAATATTATGAGTATAAAGCAATAATTAAAGCCAAAACTGAAATCATAAGTACACTGTCAGCTAAAACACTGACAGCAAGCTCCTCTCCTAATCATATGAGCTTTAGGGGATTTTTATTTTCTGTGTTTTTTGCAGTATACCTGCACAAAAACAAAACAAAATAAAGACGGGCATGTCAAGACATTTGAGGTGAATTCACTCATTTGAGTGGCCATTTTACTTCCAGAGTGCACATTTACAATTTGCAGCATACAAAAATGAGAAGAAGATTCACAGTGAGCCAAGTTCTGGATCATATTTTTGGTGAAAATGAAGGAGAGGACACAGAGCAGCATAGCGATTCAGATGGGCAGGTTTCTAAGGAGGAAGACAATGTGGACTATCATCCAGAAGACACAGACACATCTGATCAGAGGAGGAGGTCGCTGGTGCTGAAGCTACTCCTGCTGAAAGATTCAAGTCCAAAAAGGGTAAGATCTTTTGGAGCTCAATACCTCATGATGTACATAGCAGGGCAGCTGCTGCAAATGTCATCAAAATGACCCCTGGAATCACAAGGTTTGCTCTGACCAAAGTCAGTGACATCAAGAGGTGTTTTGAGCTATTTATGCCATTGTCACTGAAAAGAATCATCATTAATATGATAAACCTTGAAGGAAAAAAAGTCCATGGTGACATGTGGAAAGATATTGATGAGGAATACCTGGATGCTTTCATTGGTGTTCTTCTTCTTGCTGGAGTGTACAGATGCTGCAGTGAGGCCACTCTATGGGACGCATTGACAGGCAGAAATATTTTCTGTGCAACGAGGCCACTGAACACATTTGATATAATTTTGATTCAAGAGTCCTCAGATTTGACAACAGAGAGACCAGACCGAGGTCCTACAGGCTTGCTCCCATCAGGGATGTCTGGGAGAGATGGGTGCAGCTTCTTCCGCTGATGTTCAACCCAGGGCCAGAGGTGACAGTGGATGAACGTCTTGTCCACTTTTCGAGGAAAATGCCCCTTCCTTTTTTTCAGTTTATATTAAAGGTCTACTGCTGAAAAAAAAACATTTTTTTGTCTTTTCTTGATGTAAATATCTGTGGGTCGAAATTGACCCGTAACACCACAGATGTCATTTTAGTTATTAAGCTTAAAATGAAAAAATCAATAAAACAGATTTATTTAAGAGATGTGTCCTATACCCCTCAGTAATAGTCAGGTAACACAAAAACCTTTTATTTATTAATATGATTCTCTTGAGGTTAATTTTACTATTTTTTTTAATTGAAATCGACAGTGACAAAAAAAGACCCAGAGGCCCAAACCAAAAGTATTAAAACCAACATTTTCATTGATAAGGAAGCCTAACAAGGTAACCAAGAGATGAGAAACAAATTGGATGATAACTTATTGTTTTTAGTGTATTTTATAGCTGATTTAATTCACGGGTCAAAACCGAGCCGTTAACATAAGAGATGATAACAGAAAGCTAACACAAGAGGAAGGTTAACACACTAGATTAGATCCAGCACCTGTCTCCAGCATGTGCCACTGTGCTGGCATGGTGGCATGGTGGGTAGCACTGCCACACAGCAAGGTCCTGAGTTCAATTCCACCATCAGGCTGGGGTCTTTCTGTGTGGAGTTTGCATGTTCTCCCTGTGTTTGCGTGTTCTCCCAGAGTACCCTGGGTTCTCCCCGGGTACTCTGGCTTCCTCCCACTGTCCAAAGACATGCACTTTGTGGGGATAGATTAACTGATCGATCCAAATTGCCCATAGGTGTGAATGTGAGTGCGAATTGTTGTCTGTCTCTGTGTGTTAGCCCTGCGACAGACTGGCGACCTGTCCAGGATGTACCCTGCCTCTCACTCTATGACAGCTGAGATAGACTCCAGCACCCCCCACGACCCTGAAAAGGAGATTTGGATGGATGGACCTATTTCCCAGTCGCAAATACTTAGGGAGTGTTGGGATTTAGAGATTCTTTTATTGCTGCCATATACTCTGCCTTATGATAAATGCATTAATAACATGTTCTACAGTGTTATTTTAGCAGTAATATTTCTTACAGGGTTCATATTGCATTGAATATGTTTGTCATTACATTGACCTTTCTATTCACAGGTTGAGTTCATTCTATACACAATGCATAACTGTGCTTGTTTAGAGTTGATGTTCTATCCAAGAGGGTTTTAAGCTTCACTGGTGAGAGTGTCCAGGTGATACATGTTGAGGGAAGATGAGAACATAGCAGGTTAATTGCATGCATGCTTACAATACACATAAATCTAGTGGCAGGCCTGAGCGAAGGCCCAAGTGTCTTCTGCTCTCGTTTTGAGACCAGCGCCAATTCAGTCTACTTAGTGATTGAGGACGAGGGTCCATTATTAGCCCTTAGAGGTCCTGAAGCTTGAAGTTATTACCTTAAAAGGAAGGTGTTATCAAAAAGAGAAGTTATATGTCTGTTCATAGTTATTAGAGATGTACAAGATGTACCCTTGTCTGTAAACAATGACTGGACATAATGTATTTTTGACCTGTATTGACGTGTATGTGGGGGTGTGATCCTCTATGCTATAAAACCAGAACTCAGTGTATTTTTGTCAGAGCAAATAAGCCATATGTTGATGGTTGTTCTCCGTTGTCAATAAACTCATCGTTTGATTGCACTTTTCTGGGCCTCCGTCGTTTGTTGTCTGGTCTACAGTTGATCGTTCTCGCTTCATTTGGTGGAGGATGCAGGGCAACTGACGATCAGCAGGTGTTTGTTGTTGTTGTCGGCGGAGGTCGAGGCCGGATCAGGTGATCGAACGGCAGACGTCACGGTGATGGCTTGACTATTGGGCCATAAAAAGGTAAGGCACAAACCTCTTAAACTGAAATTGTGCTGTATTGGATTATAATTCTAGAACATGTAGTCAAGTGGTCATCCGTTGATCTCTGTCTTGAGTTTTGTTTGAAACGAAAAACTTTGTTGCAACGAAAGTGAAACTTAAGAGTAGTGTTGTGTTCACGGTCGCTCGGAAAAAGCAGTACTGAGCTAAAAGTAACTAGAGATGTTGTTTTAAGGAAATAGAGAGAAGAGAGATTGAGCTGTGATTAAGGAATAAAGAGATTATAAGTGTCTAAAAGTTACGGAGCCGAAGGACTCCACCCCCGGGAAAGACGTTTCCTGGGTATTAAACTAGGGGAGGGGCCCCGCTGAGATTTTGTAGCCTCAGATATAGCCCCGGTGATCACAGAGGATCATTGTTAGGGAGACACTTAATTGTGAGAAAAAGAGTAAAATACCGGACGCAAGAGTCCGAGGAAGTTGATATATGATTTAAGAGAAACTCAGGTCAGCCGTAAGCTTGAGGTTTTGCAGTAAAGCCAGCCGAGCAGTAAAGTGAAACTAAGGTCTGTTGTGTTGAAGTAACTCTGAGAATAAATACTGTGAGCTATGAGAGACGATTAAAAAGTATTACCTATGCATTTGTGGACCCGCTGTGGTCAGTGAAAAATTTGCGGACCCGCCGTGGTCAGTGAAAATTTGTGGACCCGCCGTGGGCCAAGAAAAGCTGTGTTTTTGTTGATATTCCTGGAGAATTTGCAGACCTGTTGACGTCTCTTAAAGACGAGCAGCGGTGTGTATATCCGGGTTGTAGGGACCCACTCATACAGCTGGAAACCGTGACGTAAGAAACTGTCTGAAACGATTTAAGTGCCAGCCGGCTGCAGGCTGTGTGGGAGAGGGGCTGTAAAAGTCTCTTTTTCCGTTCTTTTTGCTGGGGAAAAGTGCGCAGTTAAAATTTGGGTGTGGTCACTTCCCCTTTTAATTTTAACAAAGAATAGATACATTGATTAAATGAGGGGTAGATAAAGGGCATGCTCATTGTGCCGTTGTTTCATTATAGGTGCTTGGAAATAGACAGTGAGAGGCCCACGGGGATCCCATTAAGGCTGCTGAAGCATTTTCCTGTTTTGTGAGCGTGCCTTTGGTAATTTTGAAATACTGTATCACTGGACAGGGTGATTCTAATATAAGAGTTATTTTAATCCAACCAGAAACAGAGTAAGAAATAAAGCTGTGAGCCTCCTGAGTGGAGAGAATTTGCAGAATTTTTGAGTATCTCTTGTCAAAGAAAAGGGAAAAGAGATTCTGTGTACGGCAGACCGTGAAGTTTCTAGATTAAATCAGAGAGAACTAATGTGGCCGAAGGTTGGATCTGATATGAGGCGAACAGAGGACCGGTCTAAAAAGATTAAAAGGTACGCACAAACCTGTTCAATAAGCAAATTTGTGCAAATTGACTGAATTCTAAATTATCTGTTCGCTGAGTAGATGATCTTAACTACTAAATTGGCACAGTAGGGGTAAAACTGAATTCTCGAGAATAAAGTAAAACGTTGAAGTAATGAATGAGTAACTTGGAAGTAATGAGAAGCTTTGAAGCAAGGATAATGAAACTTTGAGAAACAGACAGTACTGAGTTAAAAGGTTATATGGTATTTCATGGTAAAAGAGAAAAAGAGACCAATGCATGTTTAAGAATAGAAGAATATAAGAGTTATTGGTCAGCTTATGGTTTAATAAGTGTCAAACTCCTGTACCTCTTTGAGACTTCAAAGAGGAGCTCCGGCGTGGGCATATGTCAGGTGGTGTTGCCGAGAGTTGTGGGCTCGGTGAATAGCTAATGATCAAGAGGATCATTTTGGGAGACGCTTATTTGTAAGTAAAAGGATTAAGTTCGGACGAGGAAGTCCGACAGAAAACACCTGGTGCTGTCAGGATGTTTAAGTGACACAGAAGTTCAGAAAATCGAGTCAGAAATGGTTTTGTGGCTCTTGGTAAACTGATTTTGAAGGAAAATCAGTGTTTATTGTGCTGAAGTAACAGATCCGGCGTGGTCTGAGGAAAAGAAATAAATTGGTTAATGGCTGATATATTTATATGAATTTTGGTGGATCTGCTGAGGTCCAGAAAATAATCAATGCGGACTGTGTTGGTTCGAACGTTGATAAATGATCCAGGAAGAATTGCCCTGGGTCTGTGTCTGTGTGTGTGTGTTGTTCAGTGACAACATGCACAGTTTAAAATTGGGCGCTGTTCCTTCCTCTTTTTGGTTTCAAAACACAAAGGCTGTTGGATGAAGAATTACTGTGTGAGGAATGGCTTGACTTTTGACTAGGGAAATAATATGCTTACTTTTGGGTTTATGAAGATCTCGTAACATTCGGTTGAGATGCCGGGTAAAGAGTGAGCTCGGACGAAGGGGTCCGAGAAAAGACACCGTGAGTTGAGCAGGTGTGTTTAACTGACTCAGGATTTCAGAGAATCGAGTCAGCTGTGATCTTGAGTTTTAATGGTAAGTTGATTTTAAAGGAAAATCAATGTTTACCATGTTGAAGTAATTCTGATGATATTACTAGATGTGTTGTGATACAAGTAAAGAATAAGTTGTGTAAATGTCAACACACGATTGTGTTGAGATGTATGGATCAGCTGCGGTCCACCTGATAAGTTAATACTGGGTAAACTGAGACAATAAACTGTTTTTAAATCTTCACTGGCTGCAGTGAGATACGTGTGCTGAAGATTACTGGACCCGGCGAGGTCCATATGATGAAGTTCTTGGGCAGATAAATGACAGAAACAGTTTCTGAATTTTGAGGAGAATTCTGAAGCACTGAGGTTGAATTTTCTCTGTGCTTGGTGTGCTGTGTGGACTTATATCAGAGTTATAAGTCCAAAGGTTATGACCTGGAGGTCATTCATGGTGTTTAAAGAAGAACAGGAATTAGAAAAGGATATTTAATGTCATATTTTGTGTAAATTGAGGAAAACTCACCACATGTGTTCACCTTTTTTCATTTAAAGGGACACAGACATTAACACACACACACACAGTTCTTGGGTGTGAGTTACTTCCTCTTTTAATTTTAAACTGCAACACATGTGTGCATTGAACTAGAATTTCAGCAGTGAATGAGACAGGATTTAGGTTAGGGCTAGTTAAAGATAAAGATGACTTTTATTAGTCCCACAGCTGGGAAATTTGGTTTCTTAAAGCAAAAGTGCAAAGTTATGCAGCAGAAATTAGAAAACACTGGAATGTAATAAAATAAAGTAGAATAGAATAAAATAGAATACCAATACTATATACAGCTGAGTAAGAAAATACAAAATACAACCTTGTCAAAGAAAGAAGTGCACATATAGCAGTCTTATTGCACGTATGAGGGTTCTGGTAAAGTACTAGTTCTGGTAAAGTAAAAGATTATGCTCAAAGTTTTATGCCCTGGAGGCCAAGAGTCGTGTGTAGAGAAGAGCATGACTTAGAAACGGACATTAAAGGTCACATTTCGTCTAAGATGGGGAGAATTGTCCCATATGTGTTTATTTCTCTTCTTTTTAAGAGGACAGACGCACTGAGTGTTGTCTACTTGCTCTTTCTGATTCTAAGCAAGCATGTTTGATAAAATACTCTTAGGAAAGCGTATTTTGAGTGCTTCTAAGTGTGTGAATGTTGTGAGTACTTGATTTGAATGATTCTGTGTGATTTGTACAAAATAATAAATAAGTGATAATAACTCATAGGAGAGTGCGTGAATAGAGGAGGCCTGAGAGAGTGTGTGTGCGTCAAACAGGAAGTCTGATTATAGCTGGGGAGAGACGTTGCAGCATGAAAACAGAGCAATTAGAGACTGAATGTCTTAAGAAAAAGTAATAAAATATATTAATTACATGTTTTAGAAAAAGAAAGACTGAGAAAATAAATACATGAACTAACAATTACATTAATGAATAGAAAACGCACGTACACAAATTGCTACAGGTGAAATTATTGTTGAAAACAATCAGAAGTGGGATAGTTTAATATACCCTTGCAAGGAAGAAAGCAGCTTACACTCCTTTAATGTCCAGAGCCAGTGTGTCCCCTCCCTTCATGCCACCCCTGGCCAATTGGCCCCCGTAACAGGTGAGTATGGAAGGCTGGTAGCCCATGACGGGTAAGATCCCACTTGGAAAAACCACGGGACAACCTAAGGCAGGCACAGTCACGATTACTACGGCCTGAGTGAGCTCGGACTCACTGGTGGAGACAGGACTTCAAGCCGCTGGGCCGAGTAGAAAGGGGAAATGTCATTCAATTCTGGAGGAGGACAAGGAATGCTGTTATTTAAGGTGGGAAGTCAGAATTGGGGATAGAAGATTTGGGAAGAGAAAAACTGATTGTTTAAGTGGAAAATTGTGAAGGAGTCTGAAAAACCACAACAAAAAAATATATACACAATCACACACACAAATAGAAAATGCTTTAACCTTAGAATACAAAAGAGTTCATGAAGATCAGATGGCAGCTTTAGCATAGGAGTCTGTTTATCATGTTGTCCAACTCGCTTACTGTGTAGTAGTTTTTAGAGGAGAAAATTCAGAATTTAGTGTTGATGGTGTGCAAGTTGTGTGGTGTTTAACGAGATTTTCTGTGTTTTGAGCAAGTGAGGTGATGTTAGTTGACCTGAGAGTGTCAGGACCCTGAAGAAGTTTCCTTTCTTATAACACAGGTTGGATCATAAGTGGGGAAAAAACTGAGTAGGAAATGTGAAGTTCTGGTTAACACACAGGTTTTTGTTTCTAGGAAGTTCCAAGGATGCAGGCTGGGGATGGAGCCAAGAAAAGATTGGACATAATGATTAATTTGACTTCATTCCTTAAACACAGGTTTGAAGGACCGGAGCATGTATACCTAATATGATATGACTAACCTTTTTCTTTTAATTTCCTAAGCTCGAGTGAAGGATTTTGAGTTTGTAACACATAAGATGTGTCACAAAAGGGGGGAGTTATAGGATTTAAGGTTTAATTTGAAAGGGGTTTTAGGATCGTTTTATGACGTTTGGGGTTTTTGATAATTTAGATATAGAAATTGTTTTGTGGTTCTTTTTGATCTGTTTCTATGCTCAGATGGTGATGGTTTATATCTTACCCTGGGCGTGTTTAATAAAACTAAAAGTGTTTCTCACACACATGAAGGGCATGGAGATTAAGTAAAGTTAATATAAAGGACAGAGCCCAGAACATGATATGGTGAAACAACTTTGAATGATTAAAGGAACCTTAGATGAACACAGTAGATTAGTGAGGTGTAGCAGAGAGAGGCTTTTTGTTTTCTATCCTTTACAGGAGAAGATTTCAGGACCACAGTGACCACAGGGGGGCGAGAATCCTGGAAGCCCCAGACCGAACGGAACCAACCAGAGAAAGGAGAAAACAGAGCACAAATACACCTAGTTGTTTATATTACAAAGAAGATCAAAAGCTTGTTAGACATAGGTTATAATGGAGGCATAAAAGGGATGAGAGGAACTTTACATAACATAGAAATCCTGCAACAATTCGTAAATTGCCCAAACACAGTGTTCAGACCGGATATGCGCTACCCGTTAAAGGGGGCGAAGAAATCAGGCCTAAGTTTGAAAAATGAAATGGGTTAACTCGATAGAGGATGTTTCCAAAGGTTGAGAAAATAATGTAGGACCTTTTACCAGGAGAAAGCTAATTGTATCTTTTACACTTTACAGTGTGCACTGAGGGAAGTCAGGAATAGTTTAAACTAGGATTGAAAAAATTAAACTAGGTGAAAAAGGGGTGTAGCAAGTAGATTTAGGGTAGCTCACAGCCTGGCGTAAACGCAAGGGGCTGTCACACAGCTTAAGTTATTTGTTTGATTTATTTTTATGACAAAATAATAAGGAAACATTGAAAACATACAACCCGTTGAGGAGACAGATAGGGTTGGGGAATTGAAAGGTTTTGTTTGTTTAGCATAATCTCTTTTGTTATATTTTAGCTTTAACAGGGAACACGCCTCTCTGGAGCTTCTCTCCTGATGCTACCCTGCCAAAGACCCTTATCCATAGAGACTATGTCAGCTCCCAAACAGACAACAACAAACCAAACCTAGCAATAAACAACTTAAACATCAATAGTAACAAAGCAAGAACAATACAGAATCCACATCTGAACCGAAGAATAAAACAGTGAAATGTGGATTATTAAATATTAGGTCTCTCACCCCCGGAAGATGATTGAATAAAGAAAGACAGGTACTTATGTATGTCAGCATAAGGTGGAGTCCAACAGAAGCAAGGCACCCTACATGCACACAGCATGCAGCAGGGGTTGCCAAAATAATATAGAAAACAGCACATGTAGTGAGAGAACACTCACTAAAAGTTCTGATTACACATAGTGTGGTGGCATAGGTGAACTCGCAGGCGTTCACTATGACATCATTAGCACAACAGAGACTGAGTAAAGTTTTAGATGCTCCAAATCTGACATTTACACATGAAGGAATCAATATGGCAGATTTAATGGGATCAGGGGAACCTCATGATTGTACTAAGAAAGCAGAAGTTGAAGGGAAAGTCAGGGAAGATTTAAAAGCAGAACCTATCCCTGGAGCTGAGGATTGGTTCATAGATGGCTGCTGTCATCGTGATGAAGAAGGATCGAAAGCAGGCTATGCTATGGTCTGCAAACAAGGAACTGAATTTGAGCCCACGAGGAACTCCAGCAGTGGAAGGAGCCACGCTGGACTGGTCCTTATGAGGTCGTTGCCAGAACAACTACAGCAGGTCAACTAAAAGGGAAAGGCGATACCTGGTATCATTGGTCGCAGTGTGTACCAGCACATGAGAGGTTGGTAGAGGAAAACTCCTCTACACCCAACACAGGTGGTAACGAGCAGAGGCAAAATAAATCCTCTCACCTGTGCAACGGGCCAACCAGTAGTCCACCTGGGAGGCCGAAGGAAGAAGAGGAGCAGCTTAGAAGGTCGCCACGCCAGCAGAAAGGAGCGGTGACAAGTTGAGGACTCCACAAAAGCAGGGGAGTTTCATTCCAGGATACAAAGTTTATATAACATGATGCAAACACACGAATCAGAGACACGTAATGAGAAAACTGATTAGAATGTTCCTTACAACTACATGTTTATTGTATGCAATGATATTAACGATGGCTGTGTTGTTTATTGTCTATATTTTGCAAGGCACTCCGGACCACTTGTCTGAACACGGAGGCCAGTCCAGCCCAGCACTTGCTGAGACTGTAGTTGCTAAAACGGGATCGGTAAAAAAAAAAAAAAGACAAAAGCGCGAGGTGTCAGGTAAAGGTGATGAGTGTCTCAGCATGAATAATGGCATAGAGTTGAATTATGTTAAAGGGTCTACCAGCTCATCCACATTTGATTTGTGTGACGTCATTAAGTGTACAGGAGCTAGTAGTAGCTGGAGAGCGTATGATGTATGGGTCTGCAATCACCCCATGATATGCTTAGGGTAAATTTAGTTGATGCAAAGTCTAAGCCGCTCGCAGAAAGCTTAATCACCATTCTGACTGATCAGACGGTAACTTCGGGAACAGTAGCTCAAAAGGAACAGGAACCAAAAGGGAGAGTACTTCTGACAACAGATTACTCTAGACTGAAGCCTAAGGATTTGATAAAGCGTGCCACAGGTTTCAAGGACAGTAACCTCTGGCTTGATTGGGTGGCTCAAAATGCTAGAGAACAACATGTATCTGACTGTGTTGCCTGTGCTTCAGCTAGGCAGGTAAAGGCTATTCCACAACACAACACACGTACCTTAGCCGCCAGAGGTAAGAGACATATCTTGGCCAAAAGAGGGACCCAGGGTACACATGCATATGACCCTAGGTTAAACTCACCGACCTGGATAGACTCTATTGGAGTGCCCGGGAGAGTTCCAGATGAGTACAAGCTGGTAAATCTGATAGTGGTAGAATTTGAAAGTATATTTCTTTGGGTGACACCTAATAAGAGTGTTGATCGCATTAACTATGTTCATTGCAATCTGCTGAGACTCTCTAACCTAACCAGGGATGCCATGATGGGGTTTGCAGAACAATTGGGTCCGAGTTTGCTGATGGGAAATCGAATGGCCCTTAACATGAGAAGGGAGGCGTGTGCGCCATATTTGGAGACATGTGCTGCACTTTTATCCCTAATAATACTGCCCCAGATGGCTCAGTAACCCGAGCTCTGGAGGGCTTGAAAACTTTGTTTAAAACTATGCATGAACACAAAGGTATCGAAAATCTGCTGGCGTCCTGGATGACATCTGTGTTTGGACAATGGAAAGGTGTGGCTATGTCAGTGATGTTTTCTTTGACTGTACTTTTGGGAATACTGGTCATCGCTAGTTGTTGTATCATTCCTTGTGTGAGAGGATTGTTGGTAAAAGTAATGGCGAGGGTTCCTAACCCTGGCTGGGTTGAGGGCATCTACCAGATGAACTTAGAACCCATAGAGTGGGGCAGGGAGTGATACAACATGAAGTGTGGTGACATTCCTTGTTGGAATGTCAAAAGAGGGAATGTTGGGATTTAGAGATTCTTTTATTGCTGCCATATACTCTGCCTTATGATAAATGCATTAATAACATGTTCTACAGTGTTATTTTAGCAGTAATATTTCTTATGGGGTTCATAATGCATTGAATATGTTTGTCATTACATTGACCTTTCTATTCACAGGTTGAGTTTATTTTATACACAATGCATAACTGTGCTTGTTTAGAGTTGATGTTCTAACCAAGAGGGTTTTAAGCTTCACTGGTGAGAGTGTCCAGGTGATACATTTTGAGGGAAGATGAGAACATAGCAGGTTAATTGCATGCATGCTTACAATACACATAAATCTAGTGGCAGG
Organism: Oreochromis aureus; assembly: GCF_013358895.1. NCBI lineage: Eukaryota > Metazoa > Chordata > Actinopteri > Cichliformes > Cichlidae > Oreochromis > Oreochromis aureus. The sequence continues at coordinate 2,088,580 of NC_052950.1, read as the reverse complement.
CCTGAGCGAAGGCCCAAGTGTCTTCTGCTCTCGTTTTGAGACCTGCGCCAATTCAGTCTACTTAGTGATTGAGGACGAGGGTCCATTATTAGCCCTTAGAGGCCCTGAAGCTTGAAGTTATTACCTTAAAAGGAAGGTGTTATCAAAAAGAGAAGTTATATGTCTGTTCATAGTTATTAGAGATGTACAAGATGTACCCTTGTCTGTAAACAATGACTGGACATAATGTATTTTTGACCTGTATTGACGTGTATGTGGGGGTGTGATCCTCTATGCTATAAAACCAGAACTCAGTGTATTTTTGTCAGAGCAAATAAGCCATATGCTGACGGTTGTTCTCCGTTGTCAATAAACTCATCGTTTGATTGCACTTCTCTGGGCCTCCGTCGTTTGTTGTCTGGTCTACAGTTGATCGATCTCGCTTCAGGAGTGAACAAATACTGTTATGGAGCAGCCACTAAAATGTCAAGAGGTGCATGAGAAGATAACCTGGAACAGGAGATCAAATAAATATTAACCAGTTGAGTTTCATGGCTTTCAGACTCATTTCCATGATGGAAAGCTTACATATTAACTGACAAAACCCATTTTTCTGTCATGTCTCTCCTCTCTTTGCCTTCAACCTCTAGCTGACTTGGGCAGATAGCTGCTCCTCCCTGACCCTGTTTCTGCCAGACTTTGTGTTGTGGCAACTGTCGTTGTCTACTGGTACTATGTACATAAAACAATATAAAACTTAACACTTTTTCCAGTGTTCCTGAACATGCTGAACATGAGGCTTTGGAGTAATAAAAAGGCACTGTGCAGACTGTCTGTTGTGCACTGACTTCAACCCTGTGATGTGAAGTCAACTCGCTGTGACATAATTTAACATCCAGCTGCAGCCCTAACCCTTTTCAAACCCAATACTCCAACATTTCAATCTAATATTGCCCCTGGCCCACACAAATAATCTGAGGGGAGAAAAGCAATATTAGGTAAATTGTTTCTGAAAGATACCCACATCCTTCTGAGGTATTCAATAAAGCCATGTCTGCTGGAAGCTGTGTGTATGACAGAATAATTATCAATTTCCATATTATTATGATATTGGGGTTGGAAACAGCATAACAGTAAACATTTGTTAATGCCCAATGATTAGATCAAGTGCGCACGATGCAGCATTAGGCAAATTAAATTTCAAATCCACAGACTTGTGGGTTGGCTGAAAATCTGATGACGTCCATGAGAGTAGGTAGGCATTCCCAATTATTATGTAAGATGGGAAAGTCAATGTTGCTGAAAAACTGTGCACATAAGCAAATTGAGAGAAACACTGCAGAATGAAACATCGTAATCAATGGTAGCAAAGGCCCTGCAATGAAATAATATCAGTATTCAATGAGGTTCTCTTGGTCTTCTTCTTCTTCTTTTCCTTTTACAAATAGATTATGGATGCGTTCTGCACTATATTTTGATGCTATAATGTAAGTGTATAAATGGTATTAATGCATGTGACCTTTGCTCATCCTTTACTGAAACACTTTCCAGGATTATCAGTGTGCATAATTTATATTCAGGGTGTCTACTTAACCAATACTCTGCCCAAGTTATGTTTTAATATGACTACAGTGATATTGTGGTTTTAAATATTCTTTACAGATATCCTCAGATGTTTTTTTTTTCTGAATAGTGGCAGAGCATATGTCCAAATCACAAAGAGTGTGTCAATCTCCAGGACCAGCAGCCCAATACAGGGAGTCTGGATCAGCTCTCTGTTTTAAGTCCTAATCTCTGATCCTATGAGTGTTACCTAGCAGGCAATGCAGAGTTTAGATGGAGCCGATGTGGGTGAGGAGAGTCCCCCAGTTCTAACTACCTCACAATCTAGGTGTCACCTCTGATAAGAATAGCCTGAGTAGGCTTGCAGCACCAGTCCTACCAGCCACACCTGTTATTCCAGTGCCTTTCTCAGTCAGTGCACTTGGTAATTAACTGGGTTAATTTTAGGGACCTGAAAAATAGGCCTCAAGAGTCTGTTAGATTTAAAGGGCTGGAGTAACCTGTGAGAGCTATTTACAATAAAACTGATTAATACTCAGATTTTCACCCTTCTTGTTTCATAAAGATTACAAAAGGAAGGCTAAGCTAATAGGCAGAATGCTACAGCTATAGCTCTAAAGAATGTAGCATCATAGGCAGTGTAGTCCGTGCTGCAGGGAGAATGGACTGCCATACACGTTATGTGTCTGTGAGCGTGGGGACGGAGAAAAAGGAGAGTCGAAAAGTCCGAGCTGTCACGGAGCAGAAACGGGAGCTGGAAGCATGTAAATATAATAATAACCACTGCAGCCAAGAAGAGTGCCTGACGAGCCCAGTTGTAAGTAAGCTATTAAGACTCGACTGTACACTGTGTTCGTGTTTTCCTCCAAAACAATAAGTTCCGTTGGAGCAGCCTTTCAACGCCTCTCTCTGTCTCTGGCAAGCAAAGTTGACCCAGACAACAAAGTAAAGCTAGTTTTCGGCTACGAGCCCGACATGAACCCGACGTATTAGCCAGAGGTCCCTTTACTACGGTTCGGAGCCGCGGACCTTCAGTAACAGTAATAAATCACACAGCAATAGTACATTCACGTAGTTGTAAAAAGCATGATAATGTATTAAGTAATCCAAAGTATTCAGAATACGTTACTCTCATTGAGTAACGTAACGGAATACGTTACAAAATACATTTTGTGGCATGTATTCTGTAATCTCTAGTGGAATACATTTTAAAAGTAACCTTCCCAACACTGGCCCTAACTATATGCTTTAGCAAAAAGGAAAGTTTTAAGCCTAATCTTAAAAGTAGAGATAGTGTCTGTCTCCCGAATCCAAACTCGAAGCTGGTTCCACAGAAGAGGGGCCTGAAAACTGAAGGCTCTCCCTCCCATTCTACTTTTAAATACTCTAGGACAGTGCTTCCCAAACTTTTTCCAGCCACGTACCGCTTGAGACATGTCAGCCTCAGCTGCATACCCCCTGCTATGAACAACTCTTAATTAGTGTCTATAAATCCATTGCAATACCGCATGCATAAAAATAAATACTGCACAGTCGATTATTTCTCACCACCAAATGAATTTATTAATATATTTTAGTAATGACAGAATTTTAATAACGAATTTTACTACTTAATACTAGCAGTGTATCAAAAGATTTATTAGAATTCACCGTTTTGTTGAGAGCATAAAGGCCAGATATTAACTTTCATTAAACAGAACTTTATTTAATGTGATGGATGCGCTTGAGCAGAGGCACACAGCTCTTCAATGTTTGGCTCAATTTGGGAAAGGCTGAGTCTTAAATCGTTTTCCACACAAAGTCCTGCTCTGTATTTTGTTTTCATGTTTGTTAAAGCAGAAAATCCCCTTTCGCATAAGTATGTGGTGGCGAAAGGCATCAGAGTCTTGACAGCGCGCTTAGCCAGCGCGGGCTGTTCAGTGCGCAGTCCTATCCAGAAATTCGCCAGGGTCTTTTGAGCATGTTCAACTTTTAGAGATCCATCTGTAGCGATCTCAATTAGGCTCTCCTGGTCGGACGGTGATAACGAAGTAGGCATGGCAGTGAACGGGTGACGTATCCAATCATTTGAGCCGTCCGTCTCTGGGAAGTATCGGCGTAACTGCACTGCCAGCTCCTCAAGGTGCACGTTACATTCGCGCTTTACACTTTTTGATAGTGTGAGATCATTTGAGCACAGAAAATCATGCAGCATGGGAAAGACTTCAGTGTTGTTTGTATCGATGCAGTTCTTCCAAAGGTTTAACTTCTTTATCATGGCCTCAACTTTATCTTGAACATTGAATATAGTTGCTGAAACGCCTTGTAATCCGAGATTGAGCTCGTTCAGACGAGAAAATATATCACACAGATAAGCCAGGCACGTAAGGTTACACAGGCACTCTTCATCATGCAAATGTTCAGACAGCTCAAAGGGATGGTTACTGAAGAAAACTCTAAGTTCATCCCTCAGCTCAAAGAAACGGGTCAGCACTTTCCCTCTAGATAGCCAGCGAACCTCACTGTGGAATAATAATGTATCATGCTCGCTGCCCATCTCATTGCACAACGGCAGTTGTCCTTTCTTCCAGTGGTTTACAGAACAGCATGTCCTCCTTGATGGTTCTTTCATGAATGTAGCGCACATATACAAGGAGATGCGCCAGGCCAGCCACATCCGTCGACTCATCTAGCTGTATTGCATAAAATTCACTGTGGCGTATGCGCAGAAGTAGCTGCTGTAAAACATTTTCTGACATTGCATTGATGCGCCGTGAGACAGTATTGTTTGATGATGGAATGGACTGTATTGTCTCCTTTGCTTTTTCCCCCAACATTGTCCCTACCATATCTAAAGCAGCAGGGAGAATGAGGTCCTCCACAATAGTGTGGGGTTTGTTGGTTTTAGCCACTCTGTAACTGACCATGTAAGATGCTTGTAGTCTGTTTTTATTCATAAGATCTGGCACTTGAATGCAGGTTTTACTTGTTGAAAGTGATTTTAGCTGTCGCTCAAAATATTCTCTTGGTTTATTTTTCAAATGGGGATGATTTGTCTCTAAATGTCTGCGTAAAAGTGAAGGTTTCATTGAGTTCTGAGACAATACTTTTGCACAAATAACACATTGTGGCCAGGAAAATCCACCAATATTTATACACGTGAACCCCAGTGAAATATAATTGTCATCATATTTGCGCTTCTTTGATGAGGTTGTGTTACAGTCCGAGCTGTCATGCTTTCTCCCACTTTGATGCTCCGCATCAGACACTTCATCACTTTCCACATAACTGGCTCCAGCTATGCTAGCCACTTGACTAGTAACCACAGATACATCTCTGCTAGCATCCAAATCTGACGAACACATTGTTGTTGAACAATCACCTGTGCGGTCACTGGAAAATGCATCTTCAGATATGAGCTGATTGGTTGTTGTGGCCGGTGTCTCTGTGGTAGGGCCTTTTTTTCTTGTTAACCACTTGTCCATTTTCACGCTGCACTGAATGCTTGGAGGCAACTTCAACTGTTAGGTGTCAGTCATTTGGGCAAGTCACACCCATGTATTTTGTCAGAGCTATTTTTTTGCTGAACACCAGAGGGTGGTATATAGTCATGTATTTGATAGCCACAAAACTGCATTAGCGCAAATTTCGGCTTTTAAAATTTGTGATCCCCACTCCAACGCGTACCCCCTACAGCCACTTGCGTACCCCCGAGGGTACACATACGCTCGTTTGGGAGCTACTGCTCTAGGAACAACAAGTAAGCCTGCAGTGTGAGAGCGAAGTGCTCTAATAGGGTGATATGGTACTACAAGGTCATTAAGATAAGATGGGGCCTGATTATTTAAGACCTTGTATGTGAGGAGCAGGATTTTGAATTCTGGATTTAACAGGAAGCCAATGAAGGGAAGCCAATACAGGAGAAATCTGCTCTCTCTTTCTAGTCCCTGTCAGGACTCTTGCTGCAGCATTTTGGATTAACTGAAGGCTTTTCAGGGAGTTTTTAGGACATCCTGATAATAAAGAATTACAGTAGTCCAGCCTGGAAGTAATAAATAAACTAGTTTTTCAGCATCACTCTGAGACAGGATATTTCTAATTTTAGAGATGTTGCGCAAATGGAAGAAAGTAGTCTTACATATTTGTTTAATATGTGCATTGAAGGACATATCCTGGTCAAAAATGACTCCAAGGTTCCTCACAGTGTTACTGGAGGCCAAGGTAATGCCATCCAGAGTAATATTTCACTCACTTCACATCCAAACTGACTAAAGATGACTAAAGCTGCTTTTAGAAGACCATGCAGGCATCAGTGCTGTCATTGATGACGGCTTCTGGGAAGCTTTTGGTCAATTATAAGAGCTCAGCTGTGGCTGCAGTATGCTGCCATCAGATGCTTTTCACAAAAGATTTAGCCATAACGGGATAAAGGGGGGTCTAGGGCCCGGCGCCCAGGCTGTGACATGCAGGGTTGCGTATACAGCGTCAGACGGAAGAGACCGGTAAACAGGTCTATAAACCCTAACCCACACCTAAAAGTGACTGAACTGACAGCTGTGTGTTTAAAATAAGAAGAATGACATCTGTAAACATGTGTTTTTAGTCCGCACCAAGTCTTAAATGTGCATGGACAATTTACATATATACAAAGATAACACTGGCTGGGTCTATAATGGTGATGTAATCTAAAGTGTTTCAATAACTTGTACCTACTACTCTCCCGGATGGAACAATGCTTGCACTGCCACATACAAGTCACTGAAAGAAAAAAAAGAGAAGCAGGATGGTTTAAGGATGGTTTTATTGGCACATTTTTTTTCTTTTTGATAAAACTATCATAAAAAATGTATGATGGTAAAAACTTAAAGAGGAGGCACAAACAATCAGAAAAAGGGGGCAGCTTTCTTTGTGGTGTTACTATGGTAAAGAAAACAGACAAAATTATTTTATAGAAGTTCCACAGTGGATTTTTTTTTACTTTGTTGCAAATGTATAAAAAAAAGATACATATATATATATATAAATACTTCTCGCAATATAAAATGCACAGATAAATACCCAGTCTGTTGCCAAATGTTATAGCAGTGTTTCACACCATGCAATAAAGATGCTGGTAGTTGCGGTAAAGGTCCGAGAGGCGATCTTCATAACTATCCGCCATTGCATTTTCCTCTGACCTCGTGTTCATGCTCTTGTTCCCATGCACTAGCGTTCAAGTCAATTAGAAGGATGCGGCCCCTGAAGTTGGACACAGCTAATATTGAGCAACTTGCGCACGCTACAGTTTAACTAGCATCAACGTGAGGGGCCGAGCACTTGAAAAAACAAAAAGAAATAAAGAAGAAATGCAAATGATAAAAAATATGGAAGAAAGACCATGGCTTGCAATAACCGTAATTTAAAAGCAAAGTTACTGCTAACAGACCAAGGTAAAAGTTCAATGAGACAGCCATATTTTCTTTAGCTAATTTGATTTACTACGAAAGTGAATTGCAAACGTTTTAAATAATGTACTAAACATATCAATAACTGCTCAAAACACTAAAAGACTGACAACAGAAACGGGTAACAAGAAAAAATGAAAAGCAATAAAGTGGAAATGCTAATAATGATATAAATATTGCCGGAGCGGATTAGAAATCAGGTATTAGACGGTACTGATTGGCACCGTCTAATACCTGATTTTCACTGTATTTGCTCTACTCCCGCTGTCTAATTTCCAATGCAGACTTGCATTGAGAATGAACTCAGAACCAGTTAAACAGAAATAATAATATTAATAAAAGCTGCAAGCACCGTTATGAGGGCCCTCGCACTCCCCGCGCGTCGAGCCACGCTCAACACCTAAAACCATCACGTCCGATCTGGCGAGTCGTCGAACATCACAAAGGTCTTTAGATTCCACACACTGGAGATTGCGTCAATCTGACGAAAACCCTTGGAGGAGTTCATCAAAGTACGGTGCCTGAAAAGAGCGGAAAATGTCGCCAAAATTACACATTAAATTTAAAATGGCTGACTTCCTGTTGGATTTGGGATACTGCTCCAGGAGACTTTTTTGTACATCTTGATATCTTCCATAAGCTTACCAGGTGTCAGACTCATACGTAAAACACAGAGCAGGGGCTGATGTTTTGAAATTTGTAGGGGGCGCTGTGGAGCCATTTTGCGCTATTCAATGAAAGTGATCACATAACCAGAAAAATGTCACGTTCAATCCAAAATGGCGGACTTCCTGTTGGGTTTGTGTCAATGGGCCCACTGACTGTTTTGTTCATCTTGGCATGATACACATGTGTGCCAGATTTCATACATGTAGCTCAAACGATGTGTTCGTAGGGCTGCATTTAACAACGCATAGGTGGTGCTCTAGAGCCATTTCCCAATGCTCATATGTAAAACCATTAAAATACAAAATTTTTCACCAGACCTGGCATGTGTGCAAAATTTCATGAGTTTTTGAGCATGTTAAAGCCCTCAAAAAGCCAATTCATTTCAATGAAAAATAATAATAATAATTAAAGCTGCAAGCAGCGTTATGAGGGCCCTCGCACCCCCGCACGTCGAGCCAAGTCCAACACATAAAACCAGCGCTTCCGATCTGATGTCACATTGATGGAATTCATGCATTTAACCACCAGCTAACATTTCATCTCATTCAATCATGATTATAGTCATCCCACTAGGTGGCGCTCTAACCATTACTGACAAATGGCATAACAAACATTTCCGAGCTCGAGTCTCATCACGCCTGCGACCTTTGGGAGAGATTGGACATTGTATTTTTGAGTGACAGCAGATTACTGCTTTTTGGCGAGGGATTGAAACTCCACGTTCCGACACGACCACCCCGTTTCCCTGAACGTAAAAAGCTTCGCAATTTAACATCACAAAGGTCTTTAGATTTTCCACACAGGAGATCGTGTCAATCTGATGAAATCCCTTGGAGGAGTTCGTCAAAGAACGAGGCCTGAAAAGAGGGGAAAATGTCGCCAAAATTACACATTAATTTTAAAATATCTGACTTCCTGTTGGATTTGGGATATTGCTCCAACAGACTTTTTTGTACATCTTGATATCTCCTATAAGCTTACCAGGTTTCAGACTCATACATAAAACACAGAGCAGGGGCTGTTGATTTGAAATTTTGTAGGGGGCGCTGTGGAGCCATTTTGCGCTATTCAATGAAAGTGATCACATAACCAGAAAGCCCTCATCACATTGGAGGTGTGCGTCAAATTCCAAGACTTCTTAAACTTTCCAAGCCCCTCAAAATCCACTTCATCTTTCATGGTGAACCGCGTTGCCACCAGGGTGCGCCGTTCAGTTTAAAGTCACAGTTTTCTCACTGAAGCATCATGCGCGACTGATGGTGATATTCATCGCTTTTGAAGTGGCCACGATGAACCTGTGAAAATCAGTGCAACAAAATATAAGACATGACATTTCCTGTTCCCACTAGGTGGCGCTCTACGTATTCCTGTCAATGGGCACATCAATCTGTTCAGGGAAGGTCTGACATCATGCCTTTAAAGTCTGGTACTGATCAGACTGGATTTCATTGAGTTATACTAATTTGTTTCTTCATAGCAAGACATCAATGTTCGCCATGCTGCTGGGGTCACACCCTTTAGCGAAAAGTCACAGTTTTTACTATTACCCAAGACCAACTGCTTAAGGCTTTCCTGGAGAAATTTGAGGCTGCAGATGTCAACCATCACAATACTGGACCCCAAAGTGTAAAACATGACATTTCCTGTTCCCACTAGGTGGCGCTGTCCCTGGTGTCAAATATGGCAGTTGAAATATGTTCAGGGCTGGAGCCTTATTGTATGTGTTCTCTTTGGTCCACATCGGAACATGTATGACAGAATGAAAGGCAATAATATTTTCAGTGCAAGTCATCCAAATTCGCCATGACGCCACGGCCTCACCGTATCACGAAAACTCAAAAGTTCCGCAATTTAACATTGCCCAGGTGTGTAGTTGACACTGACCAAATATGAAGCTTATGCAATCAAATCCCAAGGAGGAGTTCGCAAAAGTTCGAGGCATGGAAATGGCAAAATTAGAGCAAAAAATGTCATGTTCACTTCCAAATGGCGGACTTCCTGTTGGGTTTAGGACATGGCCATAATAGACTTTTTTGTGCGTCTCCTAACGTCAGATATGTGTGCCAACTTTCATACATGTAGGTCATACCCATCTCGGGGGCTCGCATTTTTCATTTTTCTAGGTGGCGCTACTGAGCCAAGTTTCCCTGGACATGTCTACGGACATTAAAATACGTAAATTTTCACCAGACCTGACGAGTGTGCAAAATTTCATGAGTTTTTGAGCATGTTTAGGCCCTCAAAAGGCTGATTCATTTGCCATAATAATAATAATAATAATAATTAAAGCTGCAAGCAGCGTTATGAGGGCCCTCGCACCCCCGGCGCGTCGAGCCATGCCTTACACCTAAAACCAGCATGTCCGATCTGATGTCACATTGATGGAATTCATGCATTTAACCACCAGCTAACATTTCATCTCATTTAATCATGATTATAGTCGTCCCACTAGGTGGCGCTCTAACCATTACTGACAAATGGCATAACAAACATTTCCGAGGTCGAGTCTCACCACGCCTGTGACGTTTGGGAGAGATTGGACATTGTGTTTTTGAGTGACAGCAGATTACTGCTTTTTGGCGAGTGATTGAAACTCCACGTGCCGCCATAACCACCCCGTTTCCCTGAACGTAAAAAGCTTCGCAATTTAACATCACAAAGGTCTTTAGATTCCACACACTGGAGATTGGTTCAATATGATGAAATCCCTTGGAGGAGTTCGTCAAAGTACGAGGCCTGAAAAGAGGGGAAAATGTGGCCAAAATGACACATTAATTTCAAAATTGCTGACTTCCTGTTGGATTTGGGATATTGGTCCAAGAGACTTTTTTGTACATCTTGATATCTCCTATAAGCTTACCAGATTTCAGGCTCATAGACGAAACACAGAGCAGGGCTGTAGTTTTGAATTTTTGTAGGGGGCGCTGTGGAGCCATTTTGCGCTATTCAATGAAAATGGTAAAATAACAAGAAAGCGCTCATCACATTGGAGGTGTGCGCCAAATTTCAAGACTTTTTAAACTTTCCAAGCCCCTCAAAAGCCACTTCATCTTTCATGGTGAACCACGTTGCCAACAGGGTGCGCCGTTCAGTTTAAAGTCACAATTTTCTCACTGAAGCATCATGAGGGACTGATGGTGATATTCACCGCTTTTGAGGTGGCCACGATAAACCTGTGAAAATCAGTACAACAAAATGAAAGCCATGACATTTCCTGTTGCCACTAGGTGGCGCTCTGCATATTCCTGACAATGGGCACATCAATCTGTTCAGGGCGAGTCTGACATCATGCCTGTAAAGTCCGGTTCTGATCAGACTGGATTTCATTGAGTTATACTAACTTGTTTCTTCATGGCGAGACATCAAAGTTCGCCATGCTGCTGGGGTCACACCCTTTCGCGAAAACTCACAGTTTTCACTGTAACCCAAGACCAACTCCTTAAGGCTTTCCTGGAGAAATTTGAGGCTGCAGATGTCACCCATCACAATACTGTACTCCAAAGTGTAAAACATGACACTTCCTGTTCCCACTAGGTGGCGCTGTCCCTAATGTCAAATATGGCAGTTGAAATATGTTCAGGGCTGGAGCCTTATCATATGTGTGCTCTTTGGTGCACGGCGGACAATGTATGAGGGAATGAGAGGCAATAAGATTTTCATGGCGAGTCATCGAAATTTGCCGTGGCGCCACGGCCTCACCGTATCCCGAAAACTCAAAAGTTCCGCAATTTAACATGGCCCAGGTGTGTAGTTGGCACTGTCCAAATATGAAGTTTGTATGACCAAATCCCAAGGAGGAGTTCGCAAAAGTACAAGGCATGGAAATGGTAAAATCAGAGCCAAAATGTGACCTTCAATCCAAAATGGCGGACTTCCTGTTGGGTTTGCGTCAATGGGCCCATTGACTTTTTTGTTCGTCTTGGCATGATACATATGTGTACCAGATTTCATACATGTAGCTCAAACCATGTGGTCGCAGGGCTGCATTTTATAAGGCATAGGTGGCGCTCTAGAGCAATTTTCCAATGCTCATATGTAAAACCATTAAAATACGAAATTTTTCACCAGACCTGATGCTTGTGCAAAATTTCATGAGTTTTTGAGCATGTTAAAGCCCTCAAAAAGACAATTCATTTCAATGAAAAATAATAATAATAATAATAATAATAATAATTAAAGCTGCAAGCAGCGATATGAGGGCCCTCGCACCCCCGGCGCGTCGAGCCAAGCCCAACACCTAAAACCAGCGCTTCCGATCTGATGTCACATTGATGGAATTCATGCATTTAACCACCAGCTAAAATTTCATCTCATTCAACCATTATTATAGTCGTCCCACTAGGTGGCGCTCTAACCATTACTGACAAATGGCATAACAAACATTTCCGAGCTCGAGTCTCATCACGCCTGCGACCTTTGGGAGAGATTGGACATTGTGTTTTTGAGCGACAGCAGGTTACTGCTTTTTGGCGAGTGATTGAAACTCCACGTGCCACCATGACCACCCCGTTTCCCTGAACGTAAAAACCTTCGCAATTTAACATCACAAAGGTCTTTAGATTCCACACACAGGAGATCGCGTCAATCTGATGAAATCCCTTGGAGGAGTTCGTCAAAGAACGGTGCCTGAAAAGAGCGGAAAATGTCGCCAAAATTACACCTTACTTTTAACATGGCTGACTTCCTGTTGGATTTGGGATATTGCTCCAAGAGACTTTTTTGTACATCTTGATATCCTCCATAAGCTTACCAGGTTTCAGACTTATAAATAAAACACAGAGCAGGGGCTGATGTTTTGAAATTTTGTAGGGGGCGCTGTGGAGCCACTTTGCACTATTCAAGGAAAATGATCACATAACAACAAAGCCCTCATCACATTGGAGGTTTGGGCCAAATTCCAAGACTTTTTAAAATTTCCAAGCCCCTCAAAAGCCACTTCATCTTTCATGGTGAACTGCGTTGCCACCAGGGTGCGCCGTTCAGTTTAAAATCACAATTTTCGCACAGAAGCATCATGAAGGACTGATGGTGATACTCACCGCTTTTGAGGTGGCCACGATGAACCTGTGAAAATCAGTACAACAAAATGAAAGACATGACATTTCCTGGTGCCACTAGGTGGCGCTCTACGTATTCCTGACAATGGGCATATCAATCTGTTCAGGGCAGGTCTGACATCATACCTGTAAAATCTGGTACTGATCAGATTGGATTTCATTGAGTTACACTAATTTGTTTCTTCATGGCGAGACCTCAATGTTCGCCATGCTGCTGGGGTCACACCCTTCAGCGAAAACTCACAGTTTTCTCTGTAACCCAAGACCAACTCCTTAAGGCTTTCCTGAAGAAATTTGAGGCAGCAGATGTCACCCATTACAATACTGTACCCCAAAGTGTAAAACATGACATTTCCTGTTCCCACTAGGTGGCGCTGTACCTGATGTCAAATATGGCAGTTGAAATATGTTCAGGGCTGGAGCCTTATCATATGTGTCCACTTTGGTCAAGGTCGGACAATGTATGACAGAACGAGAGGCAATAAGATTTTCATGGCGAGTCATCGAAATTCGCCGTGGCGCCACGGCCTCACCGTATCCCGAAAACTCAAAAAATCCGCAATTTAACATGGCCCAGGTGTGTAGTTGACACTGACCAAATATGAAGCTTGTACGATGAAATTCCAATGAGGAGTTCGCAAAAGTTCGAGGCATGGAAATGGCAAAATTAGAGCCAAAATGTCACCTTCACTTGCAAATGGCGGACTTCATGTTGGGTTTGTGTCAATGGGCCCAAGACTTTTTTGTTTGTCTCGGCATGATACACATGTGTGCCAAATTTCAGACATGTAGCTCAAACGATGTGGTCGTAGGGCTGCATTTAACAACGCATAGGTGGCGCTCTAGAGCCATTTCCCAGTGCTCATATGTAAAACCATTAAAATAATAAATTTTTCACCAGACCTGGCAAGTGTGCAAAATTTCATGAGTTTTTGAGCATGTTAAAGCCCCCAAAAAGGCAATTCATTTCAATGAAAAATAATAATAATTAAAGCTGCAAGCAGCGTTATGAGGGCCCTCGCACCCCGGCGTGTCGAGCCACGCTCAACACCTAAGACCAGCGCGTCTGATCTGATATCACATTGATGGAATTCATGCATTTAACCACCAGCTAACATTTCATCTCATTCAATCATGATTATAGTCGTCCCACTAGGTGGCGTTCTAAGCATTACTGACAAATGGCGTAACAAACATTTCCGTGCTCGAGTCTCATCACGCTTGCGACCTTTGGGAGAGATTGGACATTGTGTTTTTGAGTGACAGCAGATTACTGCTTTTTGGCGAGGGATTGAAACTCCACGTGCCGCCATGGCCACCCCGTTTACCTTAACGTAAAAAGCTTCGCAATTTAACATCACAAAGGTCTTTAGATTCCACACACAGGAGATCGGGTTAATCTGATGAAATCCCTTGGAGGAGTTCGTCAAAGTATGAGGCCTGAAAAGAGGCGAAAAAGTGGCTAAAATTACACATTAATTTTAAAATGGCTGACTTCCTGTTGGATTTGGGATATTGCTCCAAGAGACTTTTTTGTACATCTTGATATCCTCCATAAGCTTACCAGGTTTCAGAGTTATAAATAAAACACAGAGCAGGGGCTGATGTTTTGAAATTTTGTAGGGGGCGCTGTGGAGCCATTTTGCACTATTCAAGGAAAATGATCACATAACAAGAAAGCCCTCATCACATTGGAGGTTTGGGCCAAATTCCAAGACTTTTTAAACTTTCCAAGCCCCTCAAAAGCCACTTCGTCTTTCATGGTGAACCGCGTTGCCATCAGGGTGCGCCGTTCAGTTTAAAGTCACAATTTTCGCACAGAAGCATCATGAAGGACTGATGGTGATCCTCACCGCTTTTGAGGTGGCCACGATGAACCTGTGAAAATCAGTACAACAAAGTGAAAGACATGACATTTCCTGGTGCCACTAGGTGGCGCTCTACGTATTCCTGACAATGGGCATATCAATCTGTTCAGGGCGGGTCTGACATCATCCCTGTAAAACCTGGTACTGATCAGATTGGATTTCATTGAGTTACACTAATTTGTTTCTTCATGGCGAGACCTCAATGTTCGCCATGCTGCTGGGGTCACACCCTTCAGCGAAAACTCACAGTTTTCTCTGTAATCCAAGACCAACTCCTTAAGGCTTTCCTGGAGAAATTTGAAGCTGCAGATGTCACCCATTACAATACTGTACCCCAAAGTGTAAAACATGACATTTCCTGTTCCCACTAGGTGGCGCTGTACCTGATGTCAAATATGGCAGTTGAAATATGTTCAGGGGTGGAGCCTTATCATATGTGTCCACTTTGGTCAAGGTCGGACAATGTATGACAGAACGAGAGGCAATAAGATTTTCATGGCGAGTCATCGAAATTCGCCGTGGCGCCACGGCCTCACCGTATCCCGAAAACTCAAAAGCTCCGCAATTTAACATGGCCCAGGTGTGTAGTTAACACTGACCAAATATGAAGCTTGTACGATGAAATTCCAATGAGGAGTTCACAAAAGTTCGAGGCATGGAAATGGCAAAATTAGAGCCAAAATGTCACCTTCACTTCCAAATGGCGGACTTCCTGTTGGGTTTGCGTCAATGGTCTCACTGACTTTTTTGTTCGTCTTGGCATGATACACATGTGTGCCAAATTTCATACATGTAGCTAAAACGATGTGTTCGTAGGGCTGCATTTAACAAGGCATAGGTGGCGCTACAGAGCCATTTCCCAGTGCTCATATGTAAAACCATTAAAATACAAAATTTTCACCAGACCTGGCATGTGTGCAAAATTCCAAGAGTTTTCGAGCATGTTAAAGCCCTCAAAAAGGCCCTTCTTTTGCCTGAATAATAATAATAATAATAATAATTAAAGCTGCAAGCAGCGATATGAGGGCCCTCGCACCCCCGGCGCGTCGAGCCAAGCCCAACACCTAAAACCAGCGCTTCCGATCTGATGTCACATTGATGGAATTCATGCATTTAACCACCAGCTAAAATTTCATCTCATTCAACCATTATTATAGTCGTCCCACTAGGTGGCGCTCTAACCATTGCTGACAAATGGCATAACAAACATTTCCGAGCTCGAGTCTCATCACGCCTGCGAACTTTGGGAGAGATTGGACATTGTGTTTTTGAGCGACAGCAGGTTACTGGTTTTGGCGGTGTGTGAAACTCCACGTGCCGCCATGACCACCCCGTTCCCTGAACGTAAAAGCTTCGCAATTTAACATCACAAAGGTCTTTAGATTCCACACACAGGAGATCGCGTAAATCTAATGAAATCCCTTGGAGGAGTTCGTCAAAGTATGAGGCCTGAAAAGAGGGGAAAATGTCGCCAAATTTACACATTAATTTTAAAATGGCTGACTTCCTGTTGGATTTGGGATATTGCTCCAAGAGACTTTTTGTACATCTTGATATCTCCAATAAGCTTGCCAGGTTTCAAACTCATACATAAAACACAGAGCAGGGGCTGTTGTTTTGAAATTTTGTAGGGGCGCTGTGGAGCCATTTTGCGCTGTTCAAGGAAAATGAACATATAAAAGAAATCCCTCATCACATTAGAGGTGTGCGCCAAATTTCAAGACTTTTAAACTTTTCAAGCCCCTCAAAAGCCACTTCATCTTTCATGGTGAACTGCGCTGCCACCAGGGTGCGCCGTTCAGTTTATAGTCACAATTTTCTCACTGAAGCATCAAGAGGGACTGATGGTGATATTCACCGCTTTTGAGGTGGCCACGATGAACCTGTGAAAATCAGTACAACAAAATGAAAGACATGACATTTCCTGGTGCCACTAGGTGGCGCTCTACGTATTCCTGACAATGGGCATATCAATCTGTTCAGGGCGGGTCTGACATCATCCCTGTAAAATGTGGTACTGATCAGATTGGATTTCATTGAGTTACACTAATTTGTTTCTTCATGGCGAGACCTCAATGTTCGCCATGCTGCTGGGGTCACACCCTTCAGCGAAAACTCACAGTTTTCTCTGTAACCCAAGACCAACTCCTTAAGGCTTTCCTGGAGAAATTTGAGGCTGCAGATGTCACCCATTACAATACTGTACCCCAAAGTGTAAAACATGACATTTCCTGTTCCCACTAGGTGGCGCTGTCCCTGGTGTCAAATATGGCAGTTGAAATATGTTCAGGGGTGGAGCCTTATCATATGTGTCCACTTTGGTCAAGGTCGGACAATGTATGACAGAACGAGAGGCAATAAGATTTTCATGGCGAGTCATCGAAATTACCGTGTGGCGCCACGGCCTCACAGTAACCCGAAAACTCAAAAGCTCCGCAATTTAACATGGCCCAGGTGTGTAGTTGACACTGACCAAATATGAAGCTTGTACGATGAAATTCCAATGAGGAGTTCGCAAAAGTTCGAGGCATGGAAATGGCAAAATTAGAGCCAAAATGTCACCTTCACTTCCAAATGGCGGACTTCCTGTTGGGTTTAGGACATGGCCATAATAGACTTTTATGTGCGCCTCCGAACGCTAGATATGTGTTCGAGTTTTATACATGTAGGTCATACCCATCTCGGGGCTCGCGTTTCTCATTTTTCTAGGTGGCGCTACTGAGCCAATTTTCCCTGGACATGTCTCACGGACATTAAAATACGTAAATTTTCACCAGACCTGACGCGTCTGCAAAATTTCATGAGTTTTCGAGCATGTTTAGGCCCTCAAAAGGCCGATTCATTTGCCGAAATAATAATAATAATAATAATAATAATAATAATAATAATAATAATAATAATAATAAGAAACAGAGCAGATACAATAGGGCCTTCGCACTTTTGTGCTCGGGCCCTAATTAAAGCTGCAAGCAGCGTTATGAGGGCCCTCGCACTTGCACGTCGGGCCACGCCCAACACCTACAACCAGCACGTCCGATCTGATGTCACATTGATGGAATTCATGCCTAGAACCACCACCTAACGATTCATCTCATTCAATCATTATTATAGTCGTCCCACTAGGTGGCGCTCTAACCATTACTGACAAATGGGATAACAAACATTTCCGACCTTGAGTCTCATCACGCCTGCGAACTTTGGGAGAGATTGGACATTGTGATTTTGAGTGACAGCAGATTACTGCTTTTGGCGAGTGATTGAAACTCCACGTGCCGCCATGGCCACCCCGTTTCCCTGAACGTAAAAGCTTCGCAATTTAACATCACAAAGGTCTTTAGATTCCACACACAGGAGATCGGGTTAATCTGATGAAATCCCTTGGAGGAGTTCGTCAAAGTATGAGGCCTGAAAAGAGGGGAAAATGTCGCCAAATTTACACATTAATTTCAAAATGGCTGACTTCCTGTTGGATTTGGGATATTGCTCCAAGAGACTTTTTTGTACATCTTGATATCTCCAATAAGCTTGCCAGGTTTCAAACTCATAAATAAAACACAGAGCAGGGGCTGTTGTTTTGAAATTTTGTAGGGGGCGCTGTGGAGCCATTTTGCGCTGTTCAAGGAAAATGAACATATAAAAGAAATCCTCATCACATTAGAGGTGAGCGCCAAATTTCAAGACTTTTAAACTTTTCAAGCCCCTCAAAAGCCACTTCATCTGTCATGGTGAACTGCGTTGCCACCAGGGTGCGCCGTTCAGTTTATAGTCACAATTTTCTCACTGAACCATCAAGAGGGACTGATGGTGATAGTCACCGCTTTTGAGGTGGCCACGATGAACCTGTGAAAATCAGTACAACAAAATGAAAGACATGACATTTCCTGGTGCCACTAGGTGGCGCTCTACGTATTCCTGACAATGGGCATATCAATCTGTTCAGGGCGGGTCTGACATCATCCCTGTAAAATCTGGTACTGATCACATTGGATTTCATTGAGTTACACTAATTTGTTTCTTCATGGCGAGACCTCAATGTTCGCCATGCTGCTGGGGTCACACCCTTCAGCGAAAACTCACAGTTTTCTCTGTAACCCAAGACCAACTCCTTAAGGCTTTCCTGGAGAAATTTGAGGCTGCAGATGTCACCCATTACAATACTGTACCCCAAAGTGTAAAACATGACATTTCCTGTTCCCACTAGGTGGCGCTGTCCCTGGTGTCAAATATGGCAGTTGAAATATGTTCAGGGGTGGAGCCTTATCATATGTGTGCTCTTTGGTCCACATCGGACCATGTATGAGGAATGAGAGACAATAAGATTTTCATGGCGAGTCATCGAAATTCGCCGTGGCGCCACGGCCTCACAGTATCGCTGAAACTCAAAAGCTCCGCAATTTAACATGGCCCAGGTGTGTAGTTGACACTGACCAAATATGAAGCTTATATAATCAAACCCAAAGGAGGAGTTCGAAAAAGTTCGAGGCATGGAAATGGCAAAATTAGAGCCAAAATGTCACCTTCACTTCCAAATGGCGGACTTCCTGTTGGGTTTGCGTCAATGGTCCCACAGACTTTTTTGTTCGTCTTGGCATGATACACATGTGTGCCAGATTTCATTCATGTAGCTCAAACAATGTGTTCGTAGGGCTGCATTTAACAAGGCATAGGTGGCGCTCTACAGCCATTTCCCAGTGCTCATATGTAAAACCAATAAAATACAAAATTTTTCACCAGACCTGGCATGTGTGCAAAATTTCAAGAGTTTTTGAGCATGTTAAAGCCCTCAAAAAGGCCCTTGTTTTGCCTGAATAATAATAATAAGAAGAAGAAACGGAGCAGATACAATAGGGCCTTCGCACTCGAAGTGCTCGGGCCCTAATAATAATAATAACAATAATAATAATAATAATAAGAAACGGAGCAGATACAATAGGGCCTTCGCACTCTCAGTGCTCGGGCCCTAATAAACGGAGCAGATACAATAGGGCCTTCGCACTCTCGGTGCTCGGGCCCTAATTAAAGCTGCAAGCAGCGATATGAGGGCCCTCGCTCACCAGCACGTCGAGCCACGCCCAACACCTACAACCAGCGCTTCCGATCTGATGTCACATTGATGGAATTCATGCATTTAACCACCAGCTAAAATTTAATCTCATTCAACCATTATTATAGTCATCCCACTAGGTGGCGCTCTAAGCATTACAGACAAATGGCATAACAAACATTTCCGTGCTCGAGTCTCATCACGCTTGCGACCTTTGGGAGTGATTGGACATTGTGTTTTTGAGTGACAGCAGATTACTGCTTTTTGGCGAGGGATTGAAACTCCACGTGCCGCCACGACCACCCCGTTTCCCTGACCGTAAAAAGCTTTGCAATTTAACATCACAAAGGTCTTTAGATTCCACGCACTGGAGATCGCCTCAATCTGATGAAATCCCTTGGAGGAGTTCGTCAAAGTATGAGGGCTGAAAAGAAGGGAAATTTTCGCCAAAATTACACATTAATTTCAAAATGTCTGACTTCCTGTTGGATTTGGGATATTGCTCCAAGAGACTTTTTGTACATCTTGATATCTTCCATAAGCTTACCAGGTTTCAGACTCATACATAAAACACAGAGCAGGGGCTGTTGATTTGAAATTTTGAAGGGGGCGCTGTGGAGCCATTTTGCGCTATTCAATGAAAATGGTAAAATAACAAGAAAGCGCTCATCACATTGGAGGTATGTGCCAAATTTCAAGACATTTTAAACTTTCCAAGCCCCTCAAAAGCCACTTCAATTGTCATGGTGAACAGCGTTGCCACCAGGGTGCGCCGTTCAGTTTAAAGTCACAATTTTCTCACTGAAGCATCATGAGGGACTGATGGTGATATTCACCGCTTTTCAGGTGGCCACGATGAACCTGTGAAAATCAGTACAACAAAATGAAAGCCATGACATTTCCTGGTGCCACTAGGTGGCGCTCCTCGTATTCCTGACAATGGGCATATCAATCTGTTCAGGGCAGGTCTGACATCATGCCTGTAAAGTCTGGTTCTGATCAGACTGGATTTCATTGAGTTACACTAATTTGTTTCTTCATGGCGAGACATCAATGTTCGCCATGCTGCTGGGGTCACACCCTTTCGCGAAAACTCACAGTTTTCACTGTAACCCAAGACCAACTGCTTAAGGCTTTCTTGGAGAAATTTGAGGCTGCAGATGTCAACCATAACAATACTGTACACCAAAGTGTAAAACATGACATTTCCTGTTCCCACTAGGTGGCGCTGTCCCTGGTGTCAAATATGGCAGTTGAAATATGTTCAGGGGTGGAGCCTTATCATATGTGTGCTCTTTGGTCCACATCGGACCATGTATGAGGGAATGAGAGACAATAAGATTTTCATGGCGAGTCATCGAAATTCGCCGTGGCGCCACGGGCAATTTAACATGGCCCAGGTGTGTAGTTGAAACTGACCAAAGATGAAGCTTATACGACCAAATGCCAAGGAGGAGTTCGAAAAAGTTAATGGCAAAATTAGAGCCAAAATGTCACATTCACTTCCAAATTGTGGACTTCCTGTTGGGTTTGCGTCAATGGTCCCACTGACTTTTTTGTTCGTCTTGGCATGATACACATGTGTGCCAGATTTCAGACATGTAGCTGAAACGATGTGGTCGTAGGGCTGCATTTAACAACGCATAGGTGGCGCTACAGAGCCATTTTCCAGTGCTCATATCTAAAACCATTAAAATACAAAATTTTTCACCAGACCTGGCATGTGTGCAAAATTTCATGAGTTTTCGAGCATGTTAAAGCCCTCAAAAACCCAATTCATTTCAATGAAAAATAACAACAATAATAATAATAATAATAATAATAATAATAATAACAATAAACGGAGCAGATACAATAGGGCCTTCGCACTCTCAGTGCTCGGGCCCTAGTAATAATAATAAACAGAGCAGATACAATAGGGCCTTCGCACTCTCAGTGCTCGGGCCCTAATAATAATAATAAACAGAGCAGATACAATAGGGCCTTCGCGCTCTCAGTGCTCGGGCCCTAATAATAAGAAACGCGCAGATACAATAGGGCCTTCGCACTCTCAGTGCTCGGGCCCTAATAACACATAACAGATACCAAAACACTAGAAAACTCGAAATGCTGGGTCAAATGACCCAGAACCGTGACAGGATGAGGGTGATTTCTAAGTCCAATATTAGCTTAGAATGTTA
Organism: Oreochromis aureus; assembly: GCF_013358895.1. NCBI lineage: Eukaryota > Metazoa > Chordata > Actinopteri > Cichliformes > Cichlidae > Oreochromis > Oreochromis aureus. Next base: position 2,066,797 of record NC_052950.1, on the reverse strand, counting down.
GTCTCATCAGAAATACCAGTGTCAAGTGTGCATATATGTATCTGTGTGTATCTGTGTGTATTTTTGTGTGTGTGTGTGTGTGTGTGTGTACAAGTCAGAGTGTAAAAGAAAGAGAATCTGTTAATCTGCTTAGCTTCATTAAAACAGATAGAGGCAGATTAGCAGGAGGTGCATGTAAATGAGCATAATTCCAGGATAAATTGAAAGAGATAAATATGTCATGATGGAGAGACAAATATAATCAAAATTGCAATTAATTAAATTCCCCTCACAAAATATTGCATGTTACTTAGTAGAATTACAAGCAATGACAGTGATCTAATAGGTAAGTCTGATTGTCAGGATTTGTGTTGTATGTCTTCTCCCTTCTCTATTTTCTACCATCATTTCAGTTCTATCAGTTTCATCTCTGGTCTTCTTCCTGTAATTCTCTGCCATCTCTTTCTTCACATCAGCTTTCAGTGACTTTTCACGTATTTCTTTTCTTACATTTAATCAATCTTTTTTGTTCTTTTGCTTTATGGATGTAAGACCACGAAGCTTGGGATTGTAATGTCATGAGCAAAACCTGCAGTAAAATTGCCAAATTAAGCAACCTCTAAAAGTAGTGTGAATAAAAGCACATTTTCTTCAGGAAACAGCGGGCTGGAATACTTAACCACAGATTAACTTTTTAAAAAATTGTTACAATATTAGCAGCAAAACATCAGGCAACTGTGCAGTCCAGGAAACATCAATGTTGATGTATTGAAATGAACATTAAACAGAATTACCACGTTCCCTCAAAAAACATTTAATTTGTGAAATTGTAATGAGATGATCAACCTGTTGGTGGTTTTAATATTGAGGCGTTTCTAATTAAATATCAAAAGCTAAAACACAACATAACTGGATATACAGATATCACATTTGTTCACTGTAGTAAAACCCTAATTTTAATATTCAAATCAATATTTTCAGTTAAAAAAGACATTCAAAAACATTTGGACATGAAAAAACTGTCCTCAAGAGTAAACAGCATCAGACCGCTAGAAAAAACAGCATTATAGTATTTTATATGTACACTGTAAAAAGGAATTTGTTACTGACTGAATTTGAATGAATTGAAGTTATAGCTATATAAAGCTTCAAATTAACTACACTTAAATAAATGAGTTGATGTGCACTTTGTGGACTTAACCTCCTGCGCAGCATTAATTGAATTAAAAAAAATTAGATAGGAGAACTCAAAACATGTCGGTTGAACTCAGTTTATCAGGCTTTTTCAAATGTGAACCGAACAGGCTCCATATAAAATACTTTTTAAATTTATATTACCAAGCAATAGTTTAACAGTATCTTAGTTAGTGTACAAGCTCTCTTCCACAGCATGTCTTTTATCCTGTCTTCCTTCTGGTCGCAGCAGATGGCCGCCCCCTCCCTGAGCCTGGCTCTTCTTGTTAAAAGGGAGTTTTTCCTTCCCACTGTTGCTAAAGTGCTTGCTCATAGGGGGTCATATGATTGTTCTCTCTGTATGTATTAATGTAGGATCTACCTTACAATATAATGAGGAGACTGTTGTGATTTAGTGCTGTATAAATAAAACTGAATACGTTTTTCCAGAACTTACTAAGACAAGAAACCTAACACTAACACCTATAAATCTACTATAACTCAACAATGAACAAGTCCATCCTAAACATAAAACACCACAAAAATAGCTTAAGATGTATTTCAATCAAGAATTTTGTTGTATTAATGTTAAGTAACTTGTTCAACAGATTTCATAAAATAAAATCTCTCAGAAACATAGTAGCAACATAGAAATTTGATGATGTTCAACCAAAAGTGCCCACGTTGGAGTCAAATCAGAAATTAACTGTCAGTGTATCCTTGTCCTTTGGAAGATAGTCAGTGTTTGTTGTCACGACCGGGCGATCAAACACTGGGAAGAGGACTCAAATGTAGAGACCACACAGAGGCTTGGAGGTATAGTGAAAAAACAAAATGTATTTTGGCAGTCTCGGAGACTGAAGAAGTCACTTGGATGAGTGACGAAACGTTTCTCCCACAAAACGCTACGTCCAGATGAACAGATTCAACTTTTGGAGATTTACTTTCCTGGATGATTGAGAATGCATCAAGACATATGAAGCAGTAATCTTGGCTCGAACTATTCCAACAATAGTCATGAAACATGAAAACAAGAGTCACACTACGAGTGCGGCAGCAGAGTCCAAAGGAAGATGGTCTCTTTTAGTCGGCTGGGGAAAAACAGCCTGGGGCCCCACACTGGGTGTTTTCCAGAGCAGGCACTCAAAGGTGGAGGATTTCAGAGCTACACTCACTGAGTCACTGTAACAGAGGAAAGCAGAGTCAGAGCGAGCCCCAAGCAGCAGACCGGGGAGTGAAGGCAAAAAATGCATTAATCTTACTTTTCTAGGTGGGGGCGAGGCTTGGAGGAAAATAAGTTCCGGGTGAGGCTAAACCAGCTCACGTTCACTCACTGTGAAGAGCTGGGCAGGGAGGGAGGCAGGTGAGTAACGCCAAGAACAGAGAGCAAACCAGCAACTGTGAGTTGAGTGGCTGAATGACGGCGAGATCCAAACTTCTGTGAAGCTGCAGAGGGCGAGAAGACAAGATTAGCTATAACCCCCACTAAAACAGGAATTACATGACTGTGACTTTCATTAACAAGAGTTAGCTGACATTCCGGCAAGGAATGTTTTACTGTGCGTTCACACCGAACGCGATAGACGCGACCAAAAAGCACCAGACGCCTCTAGCTGGTCGCGTGCACATTCGCATCTCGAAGTGCGTCCAAAGCGAACTGGTCGCACTTTAAAATATGCAATTTTCATGCGCGTGAAGCGGAAATGTGGTAGGAAGTAGTGCCAGACGCAGTAGTGGTTTTTGATACGGGCGACACGGGCGGTTGCCCAGGGCGGTATCGTGGTGGGGGGCAGCATCACAGGCATTGGCAAAAAAACAAAACAAAAACATGTGCTCATACTCATGCTGCTCTGACGTTAGCCAGCACATATTGGGAATGGCATAGGCACCGATTGGCGATAAAATATGCAGATCACTCAATTATAAATATCAAGGATTAACAGAGGTGATTATGAATAAATATCAAGAAAATTGACAAGAATACTCCAGAGTAGGAAAGAGCGTGTGTAAAAATGGTGTAACTATTGCAGTGTTTACTGTGTATTAGATGGAGGAGTTGTACAGGGAGATGGCCACGGGTAGGAATGATTCAGGGGAGAAGGAGGAGAAAAATAAGAACATTGTTTCTGCCCTGGAGAGCCCGCTGCCTCATCAGAAAACTACTGATGGCTAGAATGAATGGCTTTGGCTGGACCTGCCCCTTTGAACTAGGTCAGAGCATCACGCCACCAGGCTCCTGATCAGTTGTCACGGCGCGACTTGACACTGGAGTTCAGATTTTTCCAACTGGAGCAGTAGATGCGATAAGCGCGAATGCACAAAATGCACCACACAAACTGCAGCATGTATTTTACTTCACGCTTCAAACGTGTCAGTCGCGCTACTTGGTTGCGCGAATCAGACAGAAAAGCGATTTCGCGACGCAAATCTGCTTCTGAAGTTTCGTGCGACCCCCAGTCACGCTTCATCGCACTCCTCCATTGACTTTACATGTAAACCTGAAGCTCTGGTCACGTCTATCGTGTTCGCTGTGAACGCAGCCTGAGAATGCTGGTCTTAAGAGCCAGCTGATTGCACACAGGTGCAGCAAACTAGAGGAGGTGTGGTGACTCTGCCCAGTGATGGATTCACTGGCACGCTGGAAAACCCAGCACTCACCCGGACCATGACAGTTTTTGACATTACAGAAGTCTTCGAAATCCTCGACTTCATACTGAAAACCAAATGACTGGTGAAATTGATTTTTCAACTCCAGTTTCAGAGCATCAACCGAATCCAGAACTGAGTTGTAAATTTTTTTTACAATAATAAAAAGATATTAGCTTTCCAGATTTTAACATACTCAGACATGGAGACACTATTAGAAAGCACACTGAATGACATTGCAAAAAAGAAGCAAAACTAATGGGTCTTTATTTCAGGAAAAACAATGTGAATGACTAGAAAAAAATAATAATAATAATAATGGATTGGATTTATATAGCGCTTTTCAAGGCACCCAAAGCGCTTTACAATGCCATTATTCATTCACGCTCACATTCATACACTGGTGGAGGCAAGCTATGGTTGTAGCCACAGCTGCCCTGGGGCAGACTGACACAGGCGAGGCTGTCATATCGCGCCATCGGCCCCTCTGGCCAACACCAGTAGGCGGTAGGGTAAAGTGTCTTGCCCAAGGACACAACGACCAGGACAGAAAGGCCAGGACAGAAAGGCCGGGGATTTAACCGGCGACCTTCCGGTTACAGGTGCGGAAAATGAATATACATATACATGAATATACTATCTATCTCCTCTCTCTCTCTCTCTCTCTCTCTCTCTCTATATATATATATATATATATATATATATATATTTTATTTATTTTTTAATGTTTTTTAATCCTTTAAGCTCGGATCCTCTACCAAAGGCCTGGGAGCTTGAGAATCCTGTGCACTATTTTTGCTGTTCCTAGAACTTGCAAACTTGCTGGGACTAGTCGCCTAACTTGGGGGTCACCGAGTGGTCCGATTACCACTGGGACCACTGTTACCTCCACCCTCCACATCTTCTCGAGCTCTCCTCCGAGCACTTGGTACTTCTCCAGCTTCTAGTGTTCCTTCTTCCTGATGTTGCTGTTATTTGATATAACTACATCTATCACTATGGCTATTTTCCTCTGCTTGTCTACCACCACTATGTCCGGTTGGTTAGCCATCACCAGTTTGTCCATCTGTATCTGGAAGTCCCACAGGATCTTAGCTCGATCATTCTCAACCACCCTAGCGGGCATCTCCCATTTTGACCTCGGGACGTTCCTGTATACTATGCCGGCTACTTGGTTATGACGTTGACACTCACTAATCACTGGCCTCCTCTTCGTTTAACGTACAGTCTCAGGGTGCTGGATTTGGGGTGGAACCCTCCATGCATAGTCAGAAGCTTCCTTGTCTTCATGTCAGTGGCTTCTATCTCCTCCTTTAGCCAGTTTAATATTCCAGCAGGGTACCTGATCACCGGCGTAGATGTTGATTGGCTGGATCTTATTCATCCCATTCAACTGACTCTTCAGGACTTGCCTTACCCTCTGCATATATTTGGTGGTTGCGGCTTTACTAGGGGCCTTGTCGTGGTTCTCATTTGCCTGTGGTACCCAGGTACTTGTAGCTGTCCTCAATGTCTGCAATATTACCTTCTGGTAGTACAATCCCCTCAGTTCCGACTACCTTCACTCTCTTTGTTAGCATCTGACTACACTACACTGCTCCATTCCATAGTTGGTATCCATAGCCAGTCCTATCAGTGATCTCACTGAGGGGGTTCTGTACACCGTAACCCCCTATTAATCAAATAAAATATGTGCTGTTGTTAGCTAAGTCAACTCAAAGCTAGCTCACTAATACGTGAACATGTATTTCCAATAACCACAAGGACGTAAACATGGAATATGACTATAACAGAGACAGGATGTTTAGTGCTTTGAAATAAGCTAACTAGAAATACTTACTTGATAACAATGTTCAGTAAATTGAATGGATTATTATGACTTTTAAAGTATTTTTTTTAAGTTGTACTAGTTGTAACAAATCTTAGTTGTAATGGGCAACAAGTTCAACCAGCATAATTATACTAATCCATCTGATGCTAGTCCGTCTGAAAACCCCAAATCCCTTATAGTTTTATTCTGCTGTCTTCATTTTACACTATTCTTTCAGCCTTGTAGGCAAACAAAAATCCCCACATCATTTGTTTGACTCAGATCCGCTCCCTCTCCTTCTGCTTTCTGCACTGATTGTGATGCTTTGCTAAATGACCCCCCACAGGGTGCCAACAGGTATTTTGAAAGAGCGAGTGTTTCCCTAAAAGCTAATCATGTTAGACATCAAAGAGCAAGACTGCTGTCTTGATCAAGAAACATCTGAAGACACTGCTTGGTGCACTGTGCTCCTGAGGATTAGGCCTACCATGTGTTGTGTTTCTCTTATAAGAATAAGCTGAGATAAAGTGAGTGCAAAGAAGGAAGGGCTTATGTCAACAAAAATGGGTATATATAACCAGCAATTAAAGTTTATTTAATAATGATTTAAATCCAATTTGATGGACCCACCATGTTGTTCGGTCTTTAAATCACTACAGCCATAGCAATTGCTGTAAAAATCCTTGATAGATGTTTACTTTATTAAAATTACGAGTAATGTAGACCACATACATTGTTAATATTTGGTACTTATCTCTGTTAGACTACATTTATGAATAAAAGTGACACAATGTAAAGAAGGTACTTTTTTCTCACTTCTTGTATACAACATGAGCTGCACTAAATAGATACAGAATCCAATCTATGCAGCACATAAAAGTAATAACAATAATAACACATAATGCAGTAAATAAATGTTTTTAGTCAGAGAGAGAGTGGGTGAAAGTTATCAAGACCTACCCCCACAAGTAAAATTGAACAAAAAATACCAAAAAAAGTTTTATGCAATTTTATGCATGCATATACAGTGTACAATAGTAATATCCAGATCAGTCAAATCATCCTGATATTTTTTTTCTGCGGTTGTGTGAACTTATTGACTCACAAAAAAGTTTTTGTTTCCTCTGTAAAGTTATTTCAGTGTCACTGAAATTCAGTTCAATTTTATTAATATGGCCCCAAATCACAATCAGGTACAAAATGCAGAAAAAAAACATATGGCCCCCCCTATGAGCAAGTGCTTTGGCGACAGTAGTAAATAAAAACTCCCTTTTAACAGGAAGAAACCTCCAGCAGAACCAGGCTCAGGGAGGGCTGGCCATCTGCCGCGACCGGTTGGTGGTAAGGGGAGAAAGACCAGGGAAAAGACACGCTGTGGAAGAGAGCCAGAGATCAATTACAAGTATGATTCAATACAGACAGGTCTAATAACACATAGTGAGTTTGAAAGGTGAATGAAGAAGAAATACTCAATGCAAATTAAAATCTTCTTCGCACAAAAATGATACTTTCAGCTTAAAAACTACTCAGCAAATAAGATTTTTTACCTTAAGAAATGAGCTGTCATTAATTAAATAAGTGTTTTTAAAGGTTTGGGGTTACCCAGTAGGGATGCTTATTAAACAGCAGGAGAAGAGGCTTTGGGAAGAAGATAGGTAGCAGCTAAATTAATTGCTTTGTTTCCTTTTGTGAATTTATTTGAAACTTTAATTGTTGAGTAGCCAGGCTGGCTACACCACTTATATTTGAAACGTGGGAGGGTATCTATACAGAGGTTTCCAGGGTAACAGTATTATTATTAGGACAGTCAACATATTGAAAGTCAACATAGTGCAGCAAATGAAAGTGTTAAAATTTAATGTGTTAGACCAATTCATATACTTAGAAATACAAATTCTCAGTGCTAATTGTAGACATGATGAAATAAACTGTTTCACTAATTGGTTAAATAAGGGGTGCCCCAGGGATCTGTCCTGGGGCCCCTTCATTTCATTATCTACCTTCTTCCGCTTGGACACATTTTTCGTAAATACAATATTCAGTTTCACTGTTATGCCAATGACACCCAGCTTTATTTGTCCACTAAACCTGATTCTGCTCTCCCCCTGTCCTCACTCACCCTCTGTTTAGCCGAACTAAATTCGTGGTTCTCTTCCAATTTTCTCAAACTCAATAGTAACAAATCTGAGCTTCTCCTGGTCGGCACTAAACAAACACTATCCAGAACTAACAGTTTTTCTATTACAATCAATAACTCGCCGGTCTCCGTTTCCCCATGTGTGAAAAGTCTGGGTGTCATCCTTGATAGTACTCTATCTTTTAACATCACTCGGTCTGCATATTTCCAACTCCGTAACATTAATCGTCTCCATCCTTTTCTCTCCCCACATGCCACTGCCATTCTTGTTCATAGCCTGGTCACTTCCCGGATAGATTACTGCAACTCTCTTCTTTTTGGTCTTAGTCAAAAATCTATCCATAAGCTTCAACATGTCCAGAACTCTGCTGCTCGTATTATCACTAGGACCCCTTCTATGCACCACATCACCCCTGCTCTGCAGCAGCTTCATTGGCTTCCGGTTAAATACTGCATCAATTTCAAGATACTTTTGTATACATTCATGGCTATCCATCATCTCTCGCCTTCATACCTCTCTGACCTGGTTCAGATCACCATTCCTTCTCGGTGTCTCAGATCCTCCTCCTCTCTTTCTCTTTCCGTCCCTTCCCCTCGGCTAGCCACCGTGGGGCGCAGGGCTTTCTGCTGCTCTGCCCCCGTCTTTGGAACTCCCTTCCTCGTTAGATAAGAAACATCACTTCCCTCCCTCTTTTTAAGTCCAGACTCAAAACTCACCTGTTCACATTAGCCTATTCCACATAAACTTTTCCATCCTGCTACTTTAATTTATTTTATTTATTTCTTCAACGTTTTATCCTTATTATTTTGTAAATTGTTCAATTTGTTGTTGTTATTGCTTGTGTACAGTGTCCTTGAGTGTTTTGAAAGGCGCTTTCTTAAATAAAATGTATTATTATTAGTATTATTATTATTATTATTATTATTATTATTATTGTTCATGGCTACAGACGTGAGGCCCTATAGGTCTGTAGTCACTGAGGCTGTCTATTCCAGTCTTTATGGGGATGGGAATGATAGTGGAGGCCTTCAGACAGGTGGGAACAGTGGCATGGGTCAGGAAGAGGTTGAAGAGTTTGATGTGGATCCCTGCGAGCTGGTTGGGCCCCAGGGGCGGCAGCCCTCCTGGGGTGCACTGCTCTCAGTCTCCTCTTGATCTAATGTTTCTGGAGGGGGTGGAGGTGGTGGGTGAGGGAGAGGTGACAGGCAGGAGGTGCGGGGGAGGGGTGGCCTCAAACCAAGCAAAGAACCTGCTGAGCTCCTCTGCAACTTTGAGGCTGCTGTCAGGGGTTAGGGGGCTTTGGCCACATCATCTGCAAAAAGCAAAGATGAGATTCAGTAAGTCACACTCAGAAATTCTGTCCAATTCTGAACATAAATATTGACAAAAGGCTTTATTGGCAGCAATGTGGACCAACCTCTTGCACTGGTTATATAAGGACCGAATGGCTCATAGTAATGGGCCAGACACCCCATACTCCTGACGCATCTCCTACAGAATACTCATGGGCACCATGACCGGTTTGCACCGTCCAGTCCAGTAACAGAACACTGCTTGGGCTTAGATGAGGCAGGCCGTTTCTCCCAATTACATCATTCCAGGTCTCACCGTCATTTCCCTCATGAGCATTGGAGTCTCCCAGTAGGACGACAAAGTCTCCAGGTGGAGTACCCTCAAGGACCCAACTCAGGGACTCCACGAAGGCCAGGTACACTGAACTGTCAGTTGGACAAGCATAGACAAGAGGCAGAACACATTTGCTAACCCAAAGGGGCAGGGAACAAATGCTCTCGTTCACTGGGAAAAACTATAAATTACAGACTGCAAGCTGAGCGGATATCAAGATATGCACCCTAGCCCACAGCCTCTCAATAAGGGCAACTCCAGACTAGAGATGGCACGATACCACTTTTTTATGTCCGATACCGATATCATAAATTTGATATCTGCCGATACCGATATGAATCCGATATAGTGTGTTTTTCAATCAATAAAACTGCTTTTTTAATATCTTGCTGCATTTTGTATAAGTTAATACTCAAGTTTAAATAAACAACGACACTAAAGCTATTCTGTTATACCTGTATGTAAAAAATACACTGCACCCAAAATATTTCATAGTTCAGCAACACTGATCAATCTAATAAACTTAAACCTGCTCCATCCTTCCTATTCTGGTATTTTAAAGAGTACTAAGCAGAAATATTAAGCAACCTAACTAATAGGGTTGCAAACTCCCAGCAAAGAAAAATAGGGAACCACCCCCCACCCTCCACCTCATGATGCTTAATCGACGTAATCAACTTTAATTTGATGCAGTGTGGAAAAAAAATGCACAGAAATAAATAATTTTTTCTAGAATAATTAAATAGATTCAACATCTTTCTTCTACAGAATTGCAGACTGCACAGATGGTACCTTCCAAAAGGAAAAAATACTATAGCTTACTAGGGTATATTAGACTTAACAGTTACTATATACAGTAATGGACTTCTATACATTTACATAAGATTAAAACTGGGTGTAAGATAGGGCTGGGCTATATCATACCGTTCACGGTAATACCGGTGTAATTTTGGGCAACGATAGGAAAATGAAATATCGCGATAGAATATGGGTAAAACGCGCATGCGCAGCGCCTATGTTTACATACGCACATGGCGGCGACGCAGAATGAGAAGAGCGAAAGTGGATTGTTGAATGAAACGGATGAACCAGAATTGGTTTGTAAAAATGCTGCAACTTCAGTGGTTTGGAACTGGTTTAGCTTTCGTCCGTCAGATACACAACAAAGCACTATTTGCATGGTAGCGCATGCTAGCGGGCCATCGTTATTACCGTGTTGTTTGGAAAATACGGCACACTTAAAATCAATCCTTTGATTTTTCTGAAAATCGACAGTGCCCCTTATAATCCCGCGTGCCTTATGTATGAATTCTGGTTGTGTTTACTGACCTTGAAACGATTTTATGTACACGGCGCTCGAAAATCTGTCAAATGTTTTAGTACGACTTTGCTAAGCTACGAACCCGCACCGCTTGATGGATTGTCGGAGCATTACGGCTATCGTAGGCGGGCGCTTCGCGGAGTGATACACACTGTGCTTCAACATAATATTACCGTATTGTGTGTGTATAACCTCTTTTTAAGTTTTGTGGATATTATACATGGTTATGCTGAGGATATGTCGGCCAGTTTCCACTGGAAATGTCTTTTGGTTAAACTGTCAGCAAGGAATTTGCATTTGCACTGTTACATTTTTATATAGCTTTAATGCACATAAAAAACAGCTGCTTGTTTAAGTGAAAATACATTGATGGGGATTTTGCACTAATACAGGGAGTGCAGAATTATTAGGCAAGTTGTATTTTTGAGGAATAATTTTATTATTGAACAACAACCATGTTCTCAATGAACCCAAAAAACTCATTAATATCAAAGCTGAATGTTTTTGGAAGTAGTTTTTAGTTTGTTTTTAGTTTTAGCTATTTTAGGGGGATATCTGTGTGTACAGGTGACTATTACTGTGCATAATTATTAGGCAACTTAACAAAAACAAATATATACCCATTTCAATTATTTATTTTACCAGTGAAACCAATATAACATCTCCACATTCACAAATATACATTTCTGACATTCAAAAACAAAACAAAAACAAATCAGCGACCAATATAGCCACCTTTCTTTGCAAGGACACTCAAAAGCCTGCCATCCATGGATTCTGTCAGTGTTTTGATCTGTTCACCATCAACATTGCGTGCAGCAGCAACCACAGCCTCCCAGACACTGTTCAGAGAGGTGTACTGTTTTCCCTCCTTGTAAATCTCACATTTGATGATGGACCACAGGTTCTCAATGGGGTTCAGATCAGGTGAACAAGGAGGCCATGTCATTAGTTTTTCTTCTTTTATACCCTTTCTTGCCAGCCACGCTGTGGAGTACTTGGACGCGTGTGATGGAGCATTGTCCTGCATGAAAATCATGTTTTTCTTGAAGGATGCAGACTTCTTCCTGTACCACTGCTTGAAGAAGGTGTCTTCCAGAAACTGGCAGTAGGACTGGGAGTTGAGCTTGACTCCATCCTCAACCCGAAAAGGCCCCACAAGCTCATCTTTGATGATACCAGCCCAAACCAGTACTCCACCTCCACCTTGCTGGCGTCTGAGTCGGACTGGAGCTCTCTGCCCTTTACCAATCCAGCCACGCCCCATCCATCTGGCCCATCAAGACTCACTCTCATTTCATCAGTCCATAAAACCTTAGAAAAATCAGTCTTGAGATATTTCTTGGCCCAGTCTTGACGTTTCAGCTTGTGTGTCTTGTTCAGTGGTGGTCATCTTTCAGCCTTTCTTACCTTGGCCATGTCTCTGAGTATTGCACACCTTGTGCTTTTGGGCACTCCAGTGATGTTGCAGCTCTGAAATATGGCCAAACTGGTGGCAAGTGGCATCTTGGCAGCTGCACGCTTGACTTTTCTCAGTTCATGGGCAGTTATTTTGCGCCTTGGTTTTTCCACACGCTTCTTGCGACCCTGTTGACTATTTTGAATGAAACGCTTGATTTTTCGATGATCACGCTTCAGAAGCTTTGCAATTTTAAGACTGCTGCATCCCTCTGCAAGATATCTCACTATTTTTGACTTTTCTGAGCCTGTCAAGTCCTTCTTTTGACCCATTTTGCCAAAGGAAAGGAAGTTGCCTAATAATTATGCACACCTGATATAGGGTGTTGATGTCATTAGACCACACCCCTTCTCATTACAGAGATGCACATCACCTAATATGCTTAATTGGTAGTAGGCTTTCGAGCCTATACAGCTTGGAGTAAGACAACATGCATGAAGAGGATGATGTGGACAAAATACTCATTTGCCTAATAATTCTGCACTCCCTGTAAAGTTGTGAAGTTGTAAAGTATTTTGTCTGGTGTCAGTTATATCGTTATCGCAAATTTTCAAATGTATATCGTGATAAATATTTTTGGCCATATCGCCCTGCTCTAGTGTAAGATTCAGATAATTATTTATTAAAAGCTAGACATTTGAAATGAGAATAAGAAAGAAAAGTATGTCTTTGTGCCCCCTTTTCCCTGTTCATGCCCTGTCGGCCCCCCTGGCTAAACTTTGCTAGAGCCGCCCCTGCACAGTTACCAGCCATCAGCTGCGTAGAAAAGGATCCTGGTGTAGACAACAGCTTATCAAGCTTAAACGTGCTGCTGTTGTTCAGCCGCTGGTTTCCTCTTTCTGGCGCGAAGTGGGCCAAAAACAAAGAAGAGAGACGGACTGGCGACAGAAAAGCCGATCAGCTGATCATAAAGCAGTTTCATGATTGAAGTAGCAGCAGGAGAGGGAGGGAGAGAGAGGCAGTCGCTCCATATATCGGTTGTTAAGCTTAACATGGAAATGCTTTACAAACATTCAGAGATGAACTTACACACTTGCTTTACTTCTCTCTGCGATAACTTCCTCAGAGATGAAATGCTGGTTTGGTAGCGAGGCTACAAATACACACAGCCGCTCTATCACGTGAGCACACTGCTCCGACGTGCTACGATTATGAGCTGAGTTACGACGTGTCGCAAGTTTTCTGAGGTGCTTTATTGATATTTAATGGATCGGATTACATTTTTTATTTCTCTCCGATATGCGATCCAGTAATTTACGTCAGTATCGGACCGATACCGATACGTAATATCGGATCGGTCCATCTCTACTCCAGACTGAGACAGTGCAGCCCCTGAGCCTGTTTATATCTACCTTGTACCTCTCAACCTCATTTACTCAGGCTCCTTCCCTACCAGAGAGGTAAGGTTCCATGTCCCAGTTGCCAGCTTCAGCAGCCGGGATCTCCACCCTTGGCCGCCGCCTGGCACACACTGCACCCGACCCCTACTGCACCTCCTGTGGGTGGTGGGCTGACTAGAGAGAGCACAAACCCACAGAGTTAAAAGAGTTGAGTGATGAGGAAACATTCAGTTATGCTACAATAGTGCATTATGGGAAGTCCCCCAGCAACCTAAGCCTAAGGGGTGGCTCAAGGTAACCTGATGCCAAGTTGGGAAGTAATGAATACTTTGTTACTGTACTCAGGTAGAAATGTTCAGGTATCTCTACTTTACTTGCATATTTATTTTTCTTTTACTTTTTACTTTTAGTCCCTACATTTTAACACAAACATCTATAATTTCTACTCCTTACATTTTCAAAACAGGCTCGTTACTTAAGTTTTAAAAGTATCATTTATAGCGTCTATAATTGGGGGCTAAAGTGGGGCAAAACAAATGCAAATGTCTGTAGGTTGTGTCTGGGTACTTACCATAAAGATACTGTGACAGATGAGGAGAAAGGGAGTAACGTTTTCAAGTGGCAGGCAATTTCAAATGCATGTCATGGTTTTGGAGCTAATTTTGTATTTGATTCATTCTTTATCTTGAAATGATTTATTTCTATACAATTTAGTATTGAGTTTAGTCATTTTTTTTTATCTATTAGTTTATTTATATTGTTCTGGTTTATGGTCTCTCTTAGCCATCTCTAGACCCAGCTGTCTTAGCTAATTATAGGCCAATCTCCAACCTTCCTTTCATATCAAACATCCTTGAAAGATGTCAGGGTTTCTGGGTCGTTGACCCAGTATTTTTAGTTCATGTTCACTGTTTATCTCCTGCCTGTTCTCACTTCCTGTTTTTCCCATGTCAGCTTGTGTCATTAGTCAGATTATGTTCAGCCCTGTACTCACCCGTTTCCTATCATTGTCATCATTCAACCTGTGTATTTAAGCTCCTCGGTTTCACCAGTTCTTTGTCGTGTCATTGATGTTCTCATGCTGTTATGTTGTCATTCCCATTAGTGTTCTCCCAGTTCAGTCAGCCATTCAGTTATCCAGCCAGTCAGTGTCCGTTCACCCTCTGTTCATCCACTCCTTATAATAAACCTTCACCAGTCTTCACCTACCTGCGAGTCCTGCGTTTGGGTTCCTTCTTCCTCGCCTCCACACAAAACCTGACAAAAGAGTAGTTGTCAAACAGCTAACAGATCATCTGGAGAGGAATGGCTTATTTGAAGAGTTTCAGTCAGGTTTCAGAGCTCATCACAGCACAGAAACAGCTTTAGTGAAGGTTACAAATGATCTTCTTATGGCCTCTGACAGTGGACTCATCTCTGTGCTTGTCCTGCTAGACCTCAGTGCTGCGTTCGATACTGTTGACCATAATATCCTATTAGAGCGATTAGAACATGCTGTAGGTATTACAGGTACTGCACTGCAGTGGTTTGTATCATATCTATCTAATAGACTCCAATTTGTTCATGTAAATGGAGAGTCCTCTTCACACACTAAGGTTAATTATGGAGTTCCACAGGGTTCAGTGCTAGGACTAATTCTGTTTACATTATACATGCTTCCCATAGACAGTATCATCAGAAGGCATAGCATACATAAAATGCAGCCAAAATAGTAAATGGCCTGTATTTGTATAGCGCTTTACTTAGGTAACACCAGACTTCATATGAAGCTAGATAACACACACCAATTTGTTACGCCCCAGTCTAGGGGTTCAGGAACTGCAGGAACTTAAACTGCAGAAATGTCTTAAAGACCTGTATGACCTCTAATTTTCGGGTTCTAAATTCTCATAAAACTGAGGTTATTGTACTGGGCCTACAAATCTTAGAAATATGGTATCTAACCAGATTCTTACTCTGGATGGCATTACCTTTGCCTCCAGTAACACTGTGAGGAACCTTGGAGTCATTTTTGGCCATGTTAACCAAATATGTAGGACTGCTGTCTTCCATTTGCACAATATACTTCAAAAATTAAAAATATCCCCAGAGTGACGCTGAAAAACTAGTTCATGGATTTATTACTTCCAGGCTGGACTACTGTAATTCATTATTATCAGAATGTCCTAAAAACTCCCCGAAAAGCCTTCAGATAATCCAAAATGCTGCAGCAAGAGTCCTGACAGGGACTAGAAAGAGAGAGCAGATTTCTCCTATATTGCCTTCCTGCCTGCTTGCTTGCCCTCTGGGCTGCCACTTTGTTGAACTGCCCCTGGACACTTCCACGGACTTCTCCTTCTAAGAGCCCTCTACCTGCAAGTAAGGCGAACAAAACTCACCAGCAAAATTCTTTCTGGTAGCTGCTCCTTACCTCATTATAATGACTGATTCTCCACCATCTTGCAGACCCTCCCTTGTTCCTCCGTTCCTTGTTGCTACTCTCCCCCTCCATGAATCCAGTCCCTAGGACCCCCTCTCCACTACCTGTTGCCATCTTGTCCCCTTAGTTATCTCTTCCCCAGATCCCCTCTCCCTTGTGATTATTTCGGTTAAATAAAGTCTTTGTAAATAGTTTCGCAGCGTGTCTGCATTTGAATCCACTCCTGGGTTTATGACATAATCAGGCCCATCTTATCTTAATGACCTGATAGTACCATATCACCCCATATCACTTTAGGGTTTTCTCTGTGTGTACTATTGTGGGGTCTACCTTACAATATAGAGCACCTTGAGGCAACCGTTGTTGTGATTTGATGCTGTATAAATAAAATTGAATTGAATAGATCAAGAATAGCTAAACAAACCTAGAAATTCCACAGCCACTGGGAAAGCTGCCACCTCCTCAGGACTTGCATTAACGTAATGTGGGGTAATGCAAGGAGGAGGAGGAGGAGGAGGAGGAGTCAGCTAAATGGGAAGAAGGAACACGAGAAAGTGGAGAAATATCAAGGGCTGAGAGATAAGCTCAAGAAGTGGAGGGTGAAGGCAACAGTTGTCCCCATTATTATCTGAGCACTTGGGCAGTGACCCCCAAACTGGGCAAGTGGCTAAAGCAGATCTAAGGAAAGAAGTCAGAGATAACTGTCTAGAAGAGTGCAGTCCTAAGAACAGAAAAGACACTGCACAATACGCTCCACGTCCCATACCTCTGGTAGAGGACCCAAGCTTGAAGTATATACAGTGGCTTGCAAAAGTATTCGGCCCCCTTGAACTTTTCCACATTTTGTCACATTACAGCCACAAACATGAATCAATTTTATTGGAATTCCACGTGAAAGACCAATACAAAGTGGTGTACATGTGAGAAGTGGAACGAAAATCATACATGATTCCAAACATTTTTTACAAATGAATAGCTGAAAAGTGGGGTGTGCGTAATTATTCAGCCCCCTGAGTCAATACTTTGTAGAACCACCTTTTGCTTCAATTACAGCTGCCAGTCTTTTAGGGTATGTCTCTACCCGCTTTGCATATCTAGCGACTAAAATCCTTGCCCATTCTTCTTTGCAAAACAGCTCCAGCTCAGTCAGATTAGATGGACAGCATTTATGAAACAGCAGTTTTCAGATCTTGCCACAGATTCTCGATTGGATGTAGAGACCAGACAGGTCAGGGATAAAGTTATTGAGAAATTTAAAGCAGGCTTAGGCTACAAAAAGATTTCCCAAGCCTTGAACATCCCACGGAGCACTGTTCAAGCAATCATTCAGAAATGGAAGGAGTATGGCACAACTGTAAACCTACCAAGACAAGGCCGTCCACCTAAACTCACAGGCCGAACAAGGAGAGCGCTGATCAGAAATGCAGCCAAGAGGCCCATGGTGACTCTGGACGAGCTGCAGAGATCTACAGCTCAGGTGGGGGAATCTGTCCATAGGACAACTATTAGTCGTGCACTGCACAAAGTTGGCCTTTATGGAAGAGTGGCAAGAAGAAAGCCATTGTTAACAGAAAACCATAAGAAGTCCTGTTTGCAGTTTGCCACAAGCCATGTGGGGGACACAGCAAACATGTGGAAGAAGGTGCTCTGGTCAGATGAGACCAAAATGCAAAACGCTTTGTGTGGAAGGGAAGCTGGTCAGAGTTGATGGGAAGATGGATGGAGCCAAATACAGGGCAATCTTGGAAGAAAACCTCTTGGAGTCTGCAAAAGACTTGAGACTGGGGCGGAGGTTCACCTTCCAGCAGGACAACCACCCTAAACATAAAGCCAGGGCAACAATGGAATGGTTTAAAACAAAACATATCCATGTGTTAGAATGGCCCAGTCAAAGTCCAGATCTAAATCCAATCCAGAATCTGTGGCAAGATCTGAAAACTGCTGTTCACAAACGCTGTCCATCTAATCTGACTGAGCTGGAGCTGTTTTGCAAAGAATGGGCAAGGATTTCAGTCTGTAGATATGCAAAGCTGGTAGAGACATACCCTAAAAGACTGGCAGCTGTAATTGCAGCAAAAGGTGGTTCTACAAAGTATTGACTCAGGGGGCTGAATAATTACGCACACCCCACTTTTCAGTTATTTATTTGTAAAAAATGTTTGGAATCATGTATGATTTTCGTTCCACTTCTCACGTGTACACCACTTTGTATTGGTCTTTCACCTGGAATTCCAATAACATTGATTCATGTTTGTGGCTGTAATGTGACAAAATGTGGAAAAGTTCAAGGGGGCCGAGTACTTTTGCAAGCCACTGTATATGTTCACGACCCAGTGTCTACTGCTGTCAGCTGTGTTCATGTTTCTGACACTTACAACAAGACATGCCAGGTCTCTTCTGGTTTATGATCGCTAATTATTGCTTGATTTCTGCTTCTATGTCAATTCTTCAATAAATAAGGACTTGGAGAACCAAACAAGACAACCTGTTCCAAACTTGCACACCGCTGCTGCAGCAGCACTGTCATAGATGTAATGGTAAACATAACGGCCTACTGGTTAAACTAAAACCCCTTTCATTTGAAACTATTAAATTTCTTAATAATAATAATAATAATAATAATAATACATTTTATTTATAGGCGCAGACTAAGAACGAGTCATGATGACAAATATGCAATTCTGAAAAGCTGGGTTTTAAGACTTGATGTAAAAGTAGAAAGAGAATTTGTAGTTCAGAGTATGTATGGAGGAGATCAGATAAATATGGAGGAGAAAGATTATAAAGGGCTTTGAAAGTAAGTCTTCACTATGTTCTGCCCAGATCTGAACCCCTCTCACACCAGTTTATAACCTGGTGTGCCAGGGACCCTGTTGGTACTGGTTGTTGGCATCTAAGAGTGATTCCAGCCGCTCTGACCCTTTGCACCTCACCTCTGCCGAGGTGGTGTAAACCATGAGAATCTCCGTCTCCTAGAGTGGGTTCAGTGGATGCCAAATGTTTCGGGTGCTGCTCAGGCCCGGGTAAATGCTAGATCTAATGCAAACAAGAATTTCATCCTGAATGACTTCATCAACCTTTCAAACTGGATTTCCTTTTCATTTGTGAAACATGGTGGCTCAATGTTGGTGTGTTGAATGCTTTCTCTTAACTGCTACCACCTGACTGTTGTTATCTTAACTCACTCAGGACTATTGGTCAAGGAGGAAATACTGTTTCTCACCAGCCTCTACAGTGCAATAAGCAATACAGTTTAAAAAGAATAAATACAGTTTAAAAGAATAAGTTTAAAAAGAGCAGTAAAAAAGGCAGTAATGAATTGCAACAATAGTTATGGATAAATAAATAGCATAAAACCTAAGTTCTAAAACAAACTCAAGTCACATTCGTTCGGGTATATAGCAGCAGTCCTTTCACAGAAGGGGATGGTTAAATTAGGTAGTGTGTGTATCTGAGGAGTGTATTGTATGTGTGTGTGTGCGTGAGTGTGTAGATAGGGGCAATACAGACCGCTTGTTGATTTTAGAGTGTAGCTGTGTGAATGGCTGTGTGGGTGGGGAGGGGGCACAGCCCATTTATCAGTCTTACGGCTTGTGCAAAGAACCCTTCCAGCATCCTGGTGGTTCTGCAGCTGATGCTCCTGTACCTCTTGCCAGACGGCAGGAGGGAGAACAGGCCATGAGAGGGGTGGTGGGGGTCTCTGATGATGGAGCTAGCTCTGCGTATGCAGCACTGTTTGTAGATCTCCTCCAGTGATGAGAGAGGGGCACCAACAATCCTCCTGGCAGTCTTAACAATCCTATTAAGTTGACGCTTCTAGTAGGACTTGCAGCTGCTGAACCAAGCTGCAAAACCTTGTGTCAGGATGTTTCAATGGTGCCTAGGTAGAAAGTTGTGAGGTGAAGTGTGGAGAGTCCTGCTTTTCTGAGTCTCTTGAGGGAGTGGAGACGCTTTTGTGCTTTTTTGATAACTGCTTTGGTGTTAATGGAGAAGGACAGGTCATCAGCAAGGTGTACACCCAGGAACTTAACATTGCTGACCCTCTCCACAGCAGCACCATCTATGGTGAGGTCAGTGTGGTGATCTCTGCCAGCCTTCCTGAAATCTATCACCATATCTGTAAAAAATGTCCTTCACCAGTTTTCAGCTAGATATGTTTGAGCTCGGTTGGTCTAACCCGGCACTGTGTGTGTTGTGTTTAGGAGGTTGGTGTATCATCAGAGACTTCATAAACGACTTTTGTGAATTCTTAGGCTCTTGTGGATCTTAGTGCCTCTGTGTTGTCTTCGAGTCCAGCGATGTCCACTGGTAGAATTTCTTAATATCTGCCACTTCTTCTATCTTCCGGTGGTAGACAAAAGAAGGTGAAGGTGGCCACAACACGGTCAGTTGTGGCCACCTTCCTGATGTACTCATGAATGTTTGCTGTCTCACCTTTACAGTGACTCCTCGGCCTACTTCTTTTTGTTTAGCATACAGCCTCAGGGTGCTTCCTTGTCTAGATGGCAGTGGCTTCTATCTCCTCCTTTGGACAGCTGATTTTCCCAGCAGGGTATCTGATCACCGGTGTAGATGTTGATTACCTCAATCTTGTTCTTCCCATTCAACCACTATACTGCCTGTGAGGAGCTTTGATGTCGTACCGAGGCAGGTTAATTGGCCAGTATTTGGATGGGACCGGTTCCTTTTGGGGGTCCTTGAGGATCAGGACTGTCCGGACTTTGGTCGCCATTCTGGATGTGTCTTATATACTAGCAGTTGGTTCATTTGTGCTCATAAGGAGTGCAGTCAGCTTTTCCAGCCAGTAGGCATGAATTTGTGTCAGGGCCTGGTGCTGTCCAACTTTTCATACTGGAGACTCTTTCTTGGATGTCTGCCACTGTGATGTTTACTGGACCTTTTCAGGGAGGTTGGTGTGGTCTGCTCTTAGATCCACTAGCCACTGAGCATTGGGGCGATCGTGGCTCAAGAGTTGGCAGTTTGTCTTGTAATCGGAAGCCCCGGCTCGGACAGTCTCGGTCGCTGTGTCCTTGGGCAAGACACTTCACCCGTTGCCTACTGGTGGTGGTCAGAGTGCCCGGTGGCACCAGTGTCCAGCAGCCTCGCCTCTGTCGCCTCTGTCAGTGTGCCCCAGGGCAGCTGTGGCTACAACATAGCTTGCCATCACCAGTGTGTGAGTGGGTGTGTGAATGGGTGAATGACTGAATGTAGTGTAAAGTGCTTTGGGGTCCTTAGGGACTAAGCAAAGCGCTATACAAATACAGGCAATTTACTGAGCATTGTTGTTATGGGTTGTATCCTTCTCCCAAATGGTCTTCCAGTATTGTTCCATCTCTAGCCTTGGTGGAGCTGTTCTCATATCGTTCCTCTGCCACTGAGAGTACACCTTGGATGGTTCAGTGGACTACAACTTCAATAGTTGGCTAACTTCCCTGCTGCCTTGATCTTAGCCTCTAGTCTCCTTCTCCATGGAGGGTACTGCTCCTTGTGGCTGTTCGTTTTATAGCCAAGCATCTCACTGATCACTGCTGGAGTGGTACAGATCAGCTGATTAGTTTTGGTGATGGTCGCAGAAGGGATTATCTGTTATGCTGCATTCACATCTTCTAGTAGACCTCCAGAGGGTATTTCACATAGTCTTGGTCACGGAGGGCCCAGGTTTCCCGCTTCACCATGATCATCCATCTCTTAGGTCAGGGGTAGCCAACTCCAGGCCTCGGGGGTCAGTGTCCTGCAGGTTTTAGATATCACCCTGGGTCAACACACCTGAATCAAATGATTGGTTCATTACCAGGCCTCTGGAGAACTTCAAGACATATTGAGGAGGTAATTTAGCTATTTAAATCAGCTGTGTTGGATCAAGGACACATCTAAAACCTGCAGGACACCGGTCCTCGAAGCCTGGAGTTGCCCACCCCTGTCTTAGGTCATCTGGTCTTGCACACCTTGTGCTCTACTTGGGGCTTGGTAATCTTGAGTGAGGGTGATGATCTCTCTCCCCTAACCTGACTTCGTGGCTCCCACTTCCCATAGCATTTGTGTTGTACTTCATCAGTCTCCAACTGTGATCTTTTGAATGTTGGAACACTGAGCTACTAGTTGTTTCACTGTCAGTCTGGATGTTGGGTAATGAAGATTTCATATGTTCCACATTCTCTTTATATTTTTATTTATATAGTGCCAAATCACAGCAACAGTTGCCTCAAGGTGTTTTATATTGTAAGGTAAAGACCCTACAATAATACAAAAGATTATTCTTTTGCTGTCATTTCCAGGCAGCGATTAAAAGCTGTACTCTCTCACAAAACAAAGCCAGCACTAGACCTCTGTTCAGTGACTATCTAAAAGAAATGATACACTTGCTTTACCTCTATTACTACCTCATCATTTAAAATTGCTTCACAGCGTTTAAATGAAAATTAAAGTAATGACTGTAGCTTCTTAATAGAATTGGAACTTGCACATGAACACCCCAGAGGTAAAAAAGATTCCCCATGAATAGCTCTTCAGACAACCTAACACAGAGACGAAAGCACGTACACACACACACACACACACACACACACACACACACACACACACACACACACACACACACACACACACACACACACACAGCATAAAACATTCTCTCAGGTGACACTACTCTGAATCCCATTAAAATGTCTATGGTTATTATTGTCATTTGATTGGACTGTATTTTGACACTTGCATAACATTACAAACCTAACAGCACATTGTGTCTGCAACCCTCAGAGATAATGCTGAATGAACTGAGTATCTCCTGACAGTCCTTGACACACCTTGTTTGCTTTGCATATTGCCTGTATCTATCAAGGGTGTTAATACGCACATTTCATTAATACTGAGAGGACTTCTTTCTTTTTTTTCTAACAGAAGATGTATAATCTGTCAGGATGTCCTCACAAATTACTCTTATTTTTTTCCTATCCAGATTTGGTTGCCTGCTAAAATTCAAATTCATTCATAGAATAGAATAACCCTTTATTGTTGTTGTACATCTAAAACAAAATTGTTTGTGCTCCACACCAACTGTGCAGGAATAAAATATAAATACTAAGACAGCGGGAATAAAGAGCAAACGTAAGAAATATATCCAAACAGGAGGAATACATACAACACAAGAGAAAGGCACACAATAGAAAACTTGGACTTGGTCTGAGAAGTAACCCTCATCTCCAAGGCCACCATGTCACAGATTGGAGGGTCAGTGGGCAGAGGTGGGGTGTGTGTGGGGGTCAAGCAGATGTTGGGCAGGGTGCAAAGGGGTCACCCATGATGTGTTGGGTTTTTTCATGAGAGAAGACAAATATGCTCAAATGATAACTTTTCACAATTTATTATCAAATGGTTAGAATTTCAGATTTGTTGTACATGGGCCATGGACCTTCGTCTCTCTGGCTCAGAGAAAAAGGCAGTAAATACTCAGGGAATAAAAACTCTTACTGCATGTGGTGAAAACAGAATGGTAACATGATTGGTCAAAAGTTGGAGGAAAGCCTTTAAACCCCATGTCTGGCTCATGTTTCATCTCCTGCACCTTTCAGACATCTCCCTATAAGGAGATGATGCTTTTGCATTAAATAAATCATTAAATAAGTCATGTAAGTGCTAGGAAGAAACTCTAAGTTATGTTTTCTACATAAGCTAATAGCAAGTAAACGTGGTGACACGCAGGCAGTCCTTTATCAGAAAGTTCTTGCATCCGTGGAAGTAATTATATTTCTCATTGCTTGCTTTCAGTGTGTCAACAGAGATATTATTGCAATACATGTGGGAGATATTTAAATTTTGCCTACACATGACTCATACAGGGAAAAGGAAAAGTTAGAAAAGGCATTATGAAAAGAAATGGAAAAAAAGATTTTCTGCGTCTTGAGTTAGTCTCTTTTTTTCACTGAACTCAAATCCTAAAATAAACAAAAGAAAATATGGGGTTGTTTCTGAACTTGTTGACTGAAACTGCTCTGAAAAATATAGAAAAATGCTCTGAGAGTTAATAATCTACTTTGAAAACAATACATATGCATAAGTACTAATAAAGCAGAGCATTACACTATTGATTTGTAAAGACTATTGGAGGAAAAATTTCCTCTCTGTTTTGCCTGCAGGCCATAGGATATGATCTTGCCTTCACAGTACATCAGTGCTAACCAAGGATGGAATCTGCACAGTAAAGGGCCCCATTCACTAATATATGTTCAATCTGTGTCCGTTTTAAATTTCTTCATACTGTATGAACAACTAAAGGTAAGAAGGTATTGATGGATTTTAAATTGGTGCATGAAACATTCATATGCATAGATTTCTGTGTATGCACTGTTTGTGAATTGTCAAAGAGATTCAAATCCCCTGGCTCATCTTTCCTCATAAGTGGAATAAAAGCACAACTTTTTTATGGGAAAAAATTATACAAAGTGCAAAACATAGTTTATCTATATGTAACTTTGCTAATGGTGAACCATGCTTAATGTTAATAAAGTATAATTAAGAACAAACCAAATCAGTATGATGAAAAAGAAAATGTAGTTTGAGTGACAAAAATAATCTTGAAGTCTTGCTTTCTCACCCACATTCCAGGTGAATTCTTATGACTAGGATGTGTCCTTGGCTTTTTCTGTGTTTGGGAGAACAGCACAATGGTGTGTGTGTGTGTGTGTGTGTGTGTGTGTGTGTGTGTGTGTGTGTGTGTGTGTGTGTGTGTGTGTGTGTGTGTGTGTGAGATTTTGTAAAAGACAGAGAGATGTGAGAATCCTTGACTCTAACATGTATGATTTCAAAAATGATCTATTGAATATATTGTAACTGACAAACAGAGTCATGACAAGAAAAAATACACCTGTTCAAACAGGATCAGGTTAAAATCCTAAAGAATCTGGATATTCATACGTGATTGAGCTGATTAAATCCTGTTGAAGTAAAAGAACATGTAAACTGAATAAAACATGATGAAGAGCATGTCCATGTGTGACTAAGGTACTACATATACATGTATATGTAGTATATGTATAAGTAACTGTTGTGACTAAATCATTATAATGGTTGAATTTTGTTCAAATTAACCTATGCAGATGATTAGAGAGGGAACAAGAGGATGTGCTCAACATCAGAGGTTGAGAGTATCATATGAGGTGATGCTGGTGGTAAGGAGTTGAGGTGGAGAGGAGAACATGTCCACTGTTCCTCTCCTCTGTTACTTGTATATATACACACACACATATATACATATATGTATATATATGTATATATATATATGTATATATATATATATATATATACATATATATATATACACATATATACACATATATATACACATATATATATACATATATATAACATATATATATATATATATATATATATATATACATATATATACACATATATATATACATATATATATATATATATATATATATATATATACATATACATATATATATATATATATATATATATATATATATATATATATATATATATACGATATATGTGTGTGTGTATAAAAAAAAATATATAAAAAAAAAACCAAAAAAAAAAAACACCCATCTCGCCCCTGCGGGCGGGTTTATCCTTCAAGCTCGGGTCCTCTACCAGAGGCCTGGGAGCTTGAGGGTCCTCAAGCAGTATCTTAGCTGTTCCCAGGACTGCGCCCTTCTGGACAGAGATCTCCGATGTTGTTCCCGGGATCTGCTGGAGCCACTCGCCTAGCTTGGGAGTCACCGCACCTAGTGCTTCGATTACCACTGGGACCACCGTTACCTTCACCCTCCACATCCTCTCAAGCTCTTCTCTGAGCCCTTGGTATTTCTCCAGCTTCTCGTGTTCCTTCTTCCTGATATTGCTGTCATTCGGAACCGCTACATCGATCACTACGGCCGTCTTCTTCTGTTTGTCTACCACCACTATGTCCGGTTGGTTAGCCACCACCATTTTGTCCGTCTGTATCTGGAAGTCCCACAGGATCTTAGCTCGGTCATTCTCCATCACCCTTGGGGGCATCTCCCATTTTGACCTCGGGACTTCCAGGTTATACTCGGCACAGATGTTCCTGTATACTATGCCCGCCACTTGGTTATGGCGCTCCATGTATGCCTTGCCTGCTAGCATCTTGCACCCTGCTGTTATGTGCTGGATTGTCTCTGGGGCATCTTTAGACAGCCTGCACCTGGGGTCTTGCCTGGTGTGATAGACCCCAGCCTCTATGGATCTTGTACTCAGAGCTTGTTCTTGTGCTGCCATGATTAGTGCCTCTGTGCTGTCTTTCAGTCCAGCTTTGTCCAGCCACTGGTAGGATTTCTGGATATCAGCCACCTCCTCTATCTGCCAGTCGTACATACCGTGCAGGGGCCTGTCCTTCCATGATGGTTCCTCGTCTCCCTCCTCTTTCTTGGGTTTCTGCTGCCTGAGGTATTCACTGAGCACTCAGTCAGTTGGGGCCATCTTCCCAATGTATTCTTGGATGTTTCTTGTCTCATCCTGGACTGTGGTGCTGACACTCACCAGTCCCCAGCCCCCTTCCTTCCGCTTAGCGTACAGCCTCAGGGTGCTGGACTTGGGGTGAAACCCTCCATGCATGGTAAGGAGCTTTCTTGTCTTTATGTCAGTGGCTTCTATCTCCTCCTTTGGCCAGCCTATTACCCCAGCAGGGTACCTGATCACGGGCAGGGCGTAGGTGTTGATGGCCTTGTTCTTACCGTTCAGCTGACTCCTCAGGACTTGCCTGACCCTCTGCAGGTACTTGGTGGTTGCAGCTTTTCTAGCGGCCTCTTCATGGTTCCCATTCGCCTGCGGGATCCCCAGGTACTTGTAACTGTCCTCTATGTCTGCAATGTTGCCTTCTGGTAGTTCAATCCCCTCAGTTCTGACTACCTTCCCTCTCTTTGTTACCATCCGACTACACTTCTCCAGTCCGGACGACATTCCAATGTCATTGCTGTATAGCCTGGTAGTGTGGATCAGTGAATACCTACAACCACGATTACCAACTCTAACAAGCTGATCTACAATATGGCAGCAGTGATCAGTGAGATGCTTGGCTACAAGTTGAACAGCCACAAGGGGCAGTACCCTCCATGGAGAAGGAGGCTAGAGGGCAAGATCAAAGTAGCACGGAGGGAGGTTAGCCAACTAACGGAGTTGCAGAAAGATGCGGCAAAGAAGGTGCATAAGAAATACAGCAAGCTGTCCATACCTGAGGCCTTGGAAACTGCCAAGCAAAGACTCACAGCCTTGGCCAGCCGCTTGAGGAGGTACACCAGAGAGATAGAAGGCAGGAGGATAAACCAGCTGTTCTCCACAGAACCAGCAAAGGTGTACTCTCAATGGCAAGGGAACAATAAGAGAACAGCACCACCAAGGCTGGAGATGGAGCAATACTGGAAGAGCATATGGGAGAAGGACGCAACCCATAACGGCAATGCTCAGTGGCTAGTGGATCTGAGGGCAGACCTCCCTGAACAGGGTCCAGTAACCATCACAGTGGCAGATATCCAAGAAAGGGTCTCCAGTATGAAGAGTTGGACAGCACCAGGGCCCGACATGGTTCACGCCTACTGGCTGAAGAAGCTGACTGCACTCCACGAGCGCCTGGCAGCACAAATGAACCAGCTGCTAGTTAACGAGAGACACCCGGAATGGCTAACCGAAGGTCGGACGGTCCTGATCCCCAAGGACCCCAAGAAGGGACCGGTCCCATCCAACTACCAACCAATAACCTGCCTCAGTACTACATGGAAGCTCCTGTCAGGCATCATATCGGCTAAGATGAACAGGCACATGGGTCAATACATGAGTGGGGCACAGAAAGGGATTGGCAAGAATACCAGAGGTGCAAAACACCAGCTACTGGTAGACCGAGCAGTCAGCCGACTGCAAGACCAGACTGACCAACCTGTGCACTGCCTGGATTGATTACAAGAAGGCCTATGACTCAATGCCCCACACCTGGATCCTGGAATGCCTACAACTGTACAAGATCAACAGGACTCTAAGATCCTTCATCAGGAACTCAATGAGGATGTGGCGTACAACACTAGAGGACAATTTCAAGCCCAAAGCACAAGTCACCATCAAGTGCGGGATCTACCAAGGAGATGGTACTGACTACGGGTTAGGGTTAGGGTTACATCATATCTGTCTCTGCAAGCATTTTTGCATTGACCTTTTGCTGCACTCTGTCACCTTTCACAATAGATCATCTCTTTATGAGCACATTTTGCAATATGTATAAGAAAATGATTATAACTGCTTATTCTAATAAAAGAGATCAAAGAGAAAACAAACATTTTCAATCAGTTAAGCTTAAGCATATAAGCAATTATTTATGCGTAAGTTTTACTGTACCTAAATTATCAAACACCCA